>NW_027526361.1:83761109-83770596 GCF_048455015.1 Haemaphysalis longicornis
AGAGACAAAAGAGAGAGAGAGACGGAGTAAGGGAGGGTCTCGACAAAAGAGATAACACGCGGTGTAACACGATACCCGCGATGGCCTTTTGGGCTGCGAGACCAGAGAATGGAAAGTGAAAACTGCGTAAGCTCGTGTGAGTGTCGTCTATGAGGCCAGTGAGATTCACGAAGATGGATCGCGAACGTTCTGTTGAATGGTTCGCAAAGGGCGGAAGAGGAGTGGCACCGTTATAGGGTAACGGAAATGGTTGGAAGCCAGATTGAAAGTGGAAATTTGAAATGGCGTTTGCAGAACGCGTCTCAATGCTGCAAAGTTCTCTTCTAGACATCCGAGATTGGGTGTCTGCCGTGAGCGTGATGGCGCTGCCAAACAGGTGTTTCTGGGTTGAAGTACCTGTACTTTTATTTTACAGAAGCCCAAAGCAACATCACCAACGGTATGTACGACACCTCGGCTTAGGCTAAAAACTCCGATGGAGGATGGGCAACAGGATAAAGGATTTGTAATCGTTAGATATGGAGAGTAGCAGGCACATTTCCCCCATCAGTGGTGACCAGCTATAATGTTAGTGATGTGAAACTGCGCGGGAGCATTTTTTTTCTTTCTCGGCGAATAACAGCAGTCACAAGGAATCTATGCTTTGAATTTTTGCACATTCCAAATGCCCGACCGACCGACCGACCGACCGACTGGCTCATGAACACCCAGCCAAAACTGCTAGACCTACAGTCTGTAAATTTCGGGAGTATATTTGTGCCATTGCGTAGGGGTTTGCAGTTTTCTTAATTGTGTTTCTAACGGAGGGAAAGGAGGAAATTGTGTTTTCGTAAGTTCGTGAGTATTTTGCTTAGCCGTCCACGTATCAAAACGCTTTTTGCTCATATGTGTATGCTTTAAAAACACCTAAAATGTAATTTTAGGGTTTTGCCCTATATCCAACACTATTTGGACGATTCTGCATTTTCGGAAGAAAATGGTTGTGTTAAAGATTTCCAAAAAAATGTCTCACTGCTCCATTTACAAACTATGTTTTCCTTGTAAATGTTACTCATACAGGTGCACAAAACAAGTTTGAGGGAATTTGCCCTGCGACTCTGGTAAAAGGGGGAAGTGTTTTTTTAATGACACGCCTGACAAAAGGCCCAAAAGCCCAAAAGGCCTAACAGATGATGTCAACGCCTAGCCAAACTGCGGGTCAAACGGCTTAAAAATTAATGAGCGAGTTGTGTTTATGCTATAAGAGCTCAATATTGCTGAAAGTTTAAAAACATTACACCACGGAGAGAGTTGAAGTGGTGATATAATTTTTTAGGTATTTATTTTTAATCGCAGGCCATTTGAGCTTGTTTTTGTTGATATCGGTAACCTATTAAGGTATCTAAACACTGTTCTACAGCATTATTCTATAACACCCACCTAATAGGGACACTCAGGAGTTCGCAAAAATTACGTATTTCAACAAATTACTCATTAACTCAATAGCCCGTTGGCACATCCAGTTTGTTTTTGCATGCGAGTGCTCCCCATTCAGTTGTCGAAATATGAGCTTCAGGATTTTTGGGATTTTTGGAGTTGCACCAGCGGGATTTTTGGAGTTGCACCCTTCTAGGTTTAAATTCAGTTCAATCACCCGGCGTTTTCATAGCGGTCTCCATCGGTTGGGACTTTCTGCAGCCACGCGCCTCCCGTTGGAGCCCGTACTATTATCATAAAACTTTGACTGATGAGTATTGTTCATACCTACTGAGATAACACTTCCCATGGGTAAGTAGACATTTGAACGCACCATCTTGGCGCATTGTTTTTTTTTGGGGGGGGGGGGGGGGGGGGGTGGCGGAGGTGTTACAATAAAATACCAGTTCCAAGCATTTCCCATTACCACACGCCTCCTGTATAGGGGCTTATGTATTGACAACAGGAGGGACTTCCTAGTTATGTACAACTTCACGGGGAACTACCTAATTATGAAAAGTAAGAAGTTATGAGTGTCACGCCTGTTAGCCTTGTAAATATAGTGGCCCAGCCCGGCATCAGCGGGTACTACTGCAAATCTAGGAATAAAGGAACCTACTATAATTTAAAGTAACCGTTTTTCCATGCCTCATGCTGTCTCTAGTTTTGAAACCGAACAACACACAGCAATGCAAAATTAAATTTTAGCCTTTAGGTCCACTCTACGCCTAGGATATGCACCTCGCCAAGGTGGGGGACTCTTAGTTTATTTACATCTTTTGAAATCATCTGACAGTTACTGAAATCACATTATACCACCAGAAAAAAAAAAGGCGAATCCCACTCACATGTGGGTATTAACGTAAAGCGAAGCCTTCAATCATGTTTTTATCGTCATCGATGTCACTATCAACATTGTGACGACGCTCGTCGTCTTTCATTGCTGCCACGCGCGGTTGGTATGCTGTCGCGAAGACTAACGTCTTCGCGACAGCATATTAAGCTTACATGCCCGGTTACAAAGTTTGCCCCTGAAAGTTCCTGTTTTCTTTTATAACAGACTATCAAATTTTTTTACCCCTCCAAGTTATCGACAATCTCCTGCAAAATATTCCAAAGTTTTATCGTCCTTTTTTTGCCAGCAGAGAATGAAGACATGACAAAGAGGATGAAACTTTCATTCCGCGAATAGCAGTGGTAAGAATATGTTCTTGTAAAAGATAAGTGGGCATAGTTATGTATATAATCCCGTGGTACACAGAAAGACAAGTATTGGAAGTGCTTGCATACAATAAGACGAATCAAAATGGGAATGTTTTAACATTAAAAAGATTATGAACACGTAGCAGAGCTCGAGCCAGCCAGCACGAATTACGCAGTTTCAAAGCGACATTTAGTTAAGAAAACTTGAAGCACGCAACATCGCTGGTCTATTTCAGATATCCCTACTTAAGATGTGCTCAGTTTCGCTCAATGGGCCATTTATAGGCTGAGTAGTTATAACGCCAGACAAGGTTTCTGCACCTTGTCTCCCAAATCCGTAGGGCCAAGCAATGAAGAGAAATGCACCTTGGAAGCTGTTGCTGCCAAGCTGCATTAGACGTTTCTCTAGGAGGATGCTTCCTACAATAAAGCCAACCGGAAGCGCCACAGGCAGAACTCAGAAGCAAAACTGAAGTCAACGCCATGTCGAATGAGCAGTACGGCAGAGTGAATTACGGCTCATTCACCAAAAACGCGGCCCTCCTGACATTACGCGATAGCACAAGCTCCGCTAAAAATTTAATGCAATGTTTATACTGCCCAAGAAACTATCCAACTCCATGCATGGTTCGTATTTGTTTTTGTTACTTATTTACGACAGTGTCAGAAGTAGTGGGGGTGTATTTTTTTCTTTTTTCATTTTACACGCTTAAAAAAACTAATGTGAATAGCCATTTGAGAGAGGTTTCCAAAGGCTAAAGAATGCCTTAACAGAGAGTAAAACTCTTTTTGCACATTCTCCCTTCTCCACAAACGATAACCCAAAGAAACGGCGTTTGAATGAGGCCAGATCGCCGCCAGCAGCTTTTTTGTATTGTCATCGGACTTTCATTTTAGAATTTAAAGTGATGCATTATGGGAGGCACAACTCAGCGTTTATGCGTTGCAGCCTATTCATTTGCAAACCCGTCCGCTTCACCACCTGGCCGAGAAAGAAAACAAGTTTTGTCTGTTTAGGCTGCTTCCCCTTTCATGACAGGCGGATCTTTTTTGGGTGCCTAGCGGGTTACTTCTACAACGCGGGTAGTAAACAGCCGGGAGAGAAGCAGCGCTCTGTGCGGCTAATTGTGTTTGCTGGGGTCGCCATGTGCTCTCGCGCTCACGGTTGTACCGCTCGGTGAAATACCCTGGAAGGCCGTACGGAGCTTATGATCGGCGTGGCGCTTGCGCGCCGGTTCTTTGCAGGTACGGGCGCTTTTTTAGGTGTGTGGACCAGACACACACAAAAAAAGTTACAACTAGGGTGGATGCTCCATTCAATAATGAGTGGAGAGAATGAAAAAGGAAAGCAACCTCTGTTGCCTCAGCTGAATTACCTGCGTCCAGTGCTGACCAGCCTAGGGTCCATTAAGGCAATATCCTGAAGGTTTTGAACAGATTTCTTTTTTGGGGCGTGCTGACACTGAACCTTTTCTCACTTTCCCTACCTTTTCGTCTGTACGTCTTAAATACATGCTTTTGCTCATTTGAAGGCTTTAGCTTATTTCAGCTATCTAACATGTTTTAAAACGATATTCTGTGATTTTGTAAGTCGAAATTCAAACAGGCAAATAGGCAATTTATTGATATTCCCGCTGCTATAAAACAGCCTCCCGTTGACTTCCCCGAGCTTCTTCACTTTGCTGTCGAAATTCATTCGTTGCCTCCGAATATCCTTTATTGTCCCTCAGTCGAGTTATCGGTGTTCTACTCCTAGTCCCAGCCGTTCGTAGCCATTCCTTACCTTGGTGGACCACCGTTTAACAACTTCCCACATCACATTCCCAGCCCAACTCGCTCGTTAGAAAGGAACCCAATTTAGCGCGAAACGCAGAAGACTCCCGTCTTGTCTAACCTATCCGGGCTGTAATGAAATTACTGCAGCGAGCGAAGCCGGTACAAACGCCGGCCACTGCGCTGCCACAGTGAAAGCACCTTGTACGTCTCCATTACAGAGCACACGGAAGAAACTTAGGGTTGATTGCTCTATTGTTACAAAAAGCTTGAATGCAAGCGGTGTTTCGCTTTCCTGCACAGCTTATAACAAAATAACGCAGGGCAGTAGTAATCACTTCCTTCAAGAATTTGGTTAAAGCGGTGAGGGTCAACTAAGCAATCGTAAATGAACAAAAAACGCGCATCGTCGCCGTGTAGCGTTTCCTCCTCTTGTCACCATTCTCCTCGCTGCTGAGGCGCACGAGCGTTCACTCCCATCATGCTTCGCTTATCAGAGGTGATGTTCCCAACCATTTCCAGTTTGGCGCTTCTATGACTGCACGTAGCGGTGGTACCTAAAGGAGGAACGTAAAAACCACTGTTTAAGCCACGGAAAACTCGCGATACCCAAATGAACCGGTTGGAAATGCTTTGTTAGCCGTACGGGGAGGGTCGTGCGTGACTTGTTCTCTTTCACTCACTGCGCGCGCTGTTTATCTCAAAAGCGCCGTCTCACATACCACCCCGCTGGTGCGGGGTGGTATGTGAGACGGCGCTTGTGAACTACGTCTTACAGTGTTGTAATTCCTACCGGTGGTATGTAAAAAAATCAGTTTAAAGTAGCCGAGAGCCCGTGCACAAAACACGTCGGTTCGGACCGCTTTAGAAAACCAGCGGCGCATTCAAGCAGGGTGCATGCGGGATTTGACAAGCTACACTCGTGTCTCGTAGGGAGACGCGTGGTAATTGAGTGCGAAAGGCAAATACAGACGAGCACGATAGCTTTTAAGTGTGCTACAGGAAGCACCAATAACCCAAAGGTGTCGCCGCAACCCGCCGACGCTTCCGGCGTCGAGCAGACGACGTTTCTCTGCGCCGGAGGAGCGAGAAAAGAGCTGCCGAGTAGCAGGGTCTCTATTTCGTGAAGCCCGTGGGACAATCGTGGAGTACGCGTTTAGATGGCGCACCCCTTCCCGCAAGCGCCCGGCGTGGAGGAGAGGCCCGATAACAGGGAGAGATAGGCTAGGAGGTAAACGAGACGTACGCGGGACCTGTGCGTGGGACGTGGCGAAGCAAGGCTAGGAGGCCGCCGCCTTGGCGAAAAGCGCGCGCCACGAAGGAAGGCCAAGAGGTATGTGCGGCTCAGAACCGTGTACGACCGAGGAAGAGGAGCATCCAGCTATGGTACCAGTACAGCGGCGAGGCTTGAACAACGCCGTGAGGCGAAAAAGAGAAAAAACGCTACTGTTGCGCCCAACTTCGCCACCTTCATGTCTTCCGCATTAGTGTGAGCTTCCTACACTTTTGACATCAAACGTTCTGAGGATATTAGTCCAGCGTTTCGTTAAGCTCCTGCTGCACCAAAAAAACGGCATTATCTAAACCCGTGACTCAGATGGGCTAAGACGCCGCGTACAAGCGCGCTCGCCCAACCTTCCGGCTGGTAGTGCGGTCTCCGTACCCCCAGATCGGCCTCGTGAGCACGCGCTCGCTAATTAGAACAAGTTCTTTATTTAAACACTACTGCGGCTATGTGGCCCTCTTTGGTGATTGGTTGGTTGTGGTTTGCGGGAGGAGAAAAATGAAAGGAAATGCATTGGGGATATTTCGAGCTCTGCAGGGAGCTCACCTGCATACAACCCAGTGCAAGGGAAGGGAAGTAGAGGGGAAGTGACAGGCTAAAGTGGAGAGAGGCAGAGAGAGAGAGAGAGAGAGAGAGAGAAAGGTATAAAGAGAGCTGTGAGTTAAAGACATGCCTCGCTTTCCTGGGACGACCTTAGCACTTTCCTGGGGGCGCCGAAGCTTATTCCTATCATTCAGCTTTGAAGTCTTCACTCCTTAAACCCGTACCCGCAGCTGGCAGTATGATGAGCTCAATGCGTACTTTTTTTTCAAAAGGTGCCACTTGACGATGTTACACCTCATTGTGTTATATTTGACAACATTCTATGTTTATGCTTAACGTAAGGTTACATTCTCGTAGGCAGAAACATTCCCGGCACTGCGCTGCGCCGTCTCATTCGGGTGTTCTTGCTGATTGATCTATGTGTGTAGGGGAACTGGTGAAAGTATGGGTAGATGACGCATCATAACCAATGGATTGTACAGCCTAATGTCGTGAGGAACTAGTGCAATTTAAAACTTTACGTTACTTGACGTCATTTGGCGTACAACACAGTTTCGTTTAAGCAACTAAATTTTATTTTAATTCACTTCTGCGTCATTAGTGTCAGTTCACATCGCACAAAATTCTACTCATGATGAATGGGTGCTAATAAAGCTGGGTATCCCCACCTGGAACAAACCGTACTGTAGAAATATTATTGCTTATTACCATACGCATAGTGATAATAAACATGACCTTGCTAAACCGGAAATGACCAAGAATCACCAAGTGCCGGAGTCTCGCTCCAGCGCTTATTTAAAATTCAGCACAAGGAAAGACGCTAATTTTTTTCTACGTTTTCTAAGTCAGTATATTTCAACGAGACGAAAGTTAAAGCCTATCAGATGTTTGTATTCTGCAAAAAAGATGTTTCAATTTTGTAGGGCCCACTTTAATTTGCGCCTATTGATTCTTTCCACCCCCGGGGCCGAAGGTACATTTTGTTTGATTACTTAATTTAACTTCGTACCTGCAGATATTTAATCTGCATCCACAAAATGGTATTTCATTTTATAAATCTGTAGGCAGGAAAGAATATTTGGCAATGCTGCCGTGGACGCACTAAGTCCTGTGTGCCGTACTTTTCCGCCGGCATAAATATGCGCCATCGTCGTATCTGTTGTGCCTCTTTTTTTCCCGCTTGGCGGTTAACAAGTACTTCACTGCCACCGGGCTTACATTGAAAATCTTCGTCCCACTCAACACGACTAATACTCTGTCGCAATGTTCTTGCGTCAGAGCCCCATTATTGTTTGTAGCGCTGATTGTAAGCACGTGTTAACCCGGTAAGAAAAGGTAAAATTGGATTTTTTTTCGACGAAGATTACAAAAACCTGCGCAGCTTTCGCATGAAAATGGGCAGCGCATCTTTGCCTTTGTTAATGAAATTATGCTTCAATTTTCCCCGTTGAATAATCACATGCACGACCACTAAAGAAAGCGACTTTGTCGAGTCAGTGATGCAAGCAAGGTGACTAGCAAGCAAGATCAATTACCAAACCGCGGATGTAGAAGTTTAAGAACAATGGGCGTGCATAAATACGAAGGCTCTGTTGGGCACCAACACACTGCGGGCAAGCATAATGCCTCTTCGTCTTTTATCGTATTGATTTCATTGAAATTTTTTCGTCCCAATGTTCCTAAACAAAAGTCATCGAGTAATTACTAGGTTTTGGATGAAATATCGAGAGTGATTTTGTTGCTGGTCTATTTCCCAACAAAGTGACACGTGTAGCTTTCAAAGGTTCTTTGGAAACTTCTCTTGTGGCGGCTATATCGGAGAATTCAACCGATTGAAGGCTGTTTATTTTGCAACGCCCATTGCGTACTTCATGCGACACGTGTGAGCTGACCTACCTGGGTTCTTTGACGCACAATACCATAATTTTCGAAGGACATATCCGTTCCTTATGCTAATAGAATTTCATTAACTATCAAGTTTTGCTTGTTATTTGTGTTCAAATTGTAATAGAAAGCTTCACTTCCACCAGATTGTCAATCCTCTGACGATCGGTATTAGGTTCTGCACCTCTGTATTGAGCCAATTGTCAAGAGGCTTTCTCCCATATCTTTTTTTTTTTTTTTCGTCTGTAAACGCTGCGGCGCACTACGTACCGCGAAATTATGTCGTCTTTCTTTTTCTTATTTTCTCCATTACACCTTTTCTCATTTCCTGTTTTTACCCGTTTCTCCTTTTCTCCCTTGTTCTTTTCTGTTTTTGCTTGTTTTTTTTCCCGCTTTCCAACTTTCTTTTTTGATTTTTCGTTTTTATTTTTCCTCCCTTCTTTACTTTTTTCTGTTTCCAAATATACTGTTCTATTGCGGCACGTTTCAGCAGGAAAATTCGGCTTAAACGTCTGCCACAAATAAATTACTGCCTTTCTTCATGACGTAAGTGTAAGATAGCAACATGGGTGTCTCACGCCACCTTGTGGCACAGGACTCTTATCCTTAGCAGTGGGCGCTCGCATGTATTATGTATCACCGAAATACGTGACCTCAGCTTAGCAAAGGGTGCACTGAATTTCCCAGCAATAGATTCTCTATAATTTTTTTGCAATTCTTTTGTTCACGAGACAACGATATACTTCATAGAAATTGAAGCCGTGTTTTGGAACCAGCGCAGGTCTATTGCTCAACAAGCAACGATAGGGTGAGAGATATTCTTTGCGCAAAAACCTTTGGTTGGTTCCTCTGTCATAGGAATTGGTAAAACACAAAAGTGAAATGTACATGGAAATCTGCAGCTGAGCATGATTCGGCGGCGGTCTTGTGGGTGTGTTTGGTGAGCGGCGTCCTGGTGGCGGGTAGCTTCGGCAAATGCGCACTGGCGTCACTTCCGCTATGAATATTACGTCAGTGATATCTTGGTGTATTCAGGAATAAAACACTTTCGTGTTAAAATATAAAACTTGAAATCGAGCAACCCAGAAGAACGTACGCTTCAGTACTAAGGGTTGCTTCCCCTTAAGACGACCCCGTCTGCAGTGGTGCACCGTTTACAGGCCGCTTGATTCGTTGTACTGGCGTTATTTCTGTGGCGGATATGACGTCAGTGAAATCTTCGTGTACCCAATCATATAACACTTTCATGTTAAAATGGGCACTCCAACTATGCCGCAGTGTTGAAAGGGATATTCTAGTTAAGAATTCAATTAGGGGCTGTCCGTGCACAACTCTTAAAAAGCA
>NW_027526361.1:83770619-83788032 GCF_048455015.1 Haemaphysalis longicornis
ATGTTTACCGAGCCGCGTTACGACAAAACACGCAGACAGTGGCACGCCTCTTCTTGAACACCATTGCGCATGGGGCAGAGAGCCGAGATTCTTCCTCAACTTTTACGCAAGCAATGAGAGCGTTGTATGAACAAAGCAGTTGGAGTTGCGAGGCATTATCGAACTCTGCTCAATCCGTATATGAACTTGGTACAGCTCAAGAGAAGGCTCGAAGCTGTGTGCCCATTTGCAAGATGCGCAGTGTCGTCCGTTTGTGTAGCTTCAAAACAATGGTTACACAGTTGGTATTACGAAACATAACATTGAAGCCCCGCTTTACTATATCCCCGACTGTTTTCGGTCCCCTTCAGTGGATAGCGCTAGTGTAGTTTAACTCAGAAATAACGACTAGATTGTGTTACGTGTAAAATTTGCCCCGAATATTGGGTAGTTTCTAGCATGATTATGAAAGACAGACACACCTATACAGAAAAGTTGAGACACAGTATTACACATACCGTGTAAAAATTTCTTTCAGATGCATTGTGAAACATTTAAAAAACCATCCTGCGGGAAACGGAAAAGAAATCATAATGAACGTATTTTTACTCAGCACTCTACGATCGCTTAATGCCGAATAAACTACAAGTGATAATTTTTTTTTGTTTTACGCTATGGCTACAATTTCGTCCTTTTTATTTGCAAGAGAAGCGTTTTGAAAGAACGCCACCTAGGTAAGAATACAGCCTGGCGTTTTACCCTTACGTCTTTATCTTGGCCACGCGACTAGCCACACACTCCCTGTTTAAGCCTGCACTCGTAGCGTTTTGTAAATTTATTTTTAAGCTTGGAATCTCTCACCAGTAGAGTGGCTTTCGTTTTAGCAGGCGTCTGTCGTATCTAAGAGGTGTCGTTTCAAAGAGCTCTCCCTTTTTCCTGCCTCTACACCCTGGGTTCGATAACTTCAGCTGGGATGACACCCTCGTCATTCCGCCATTATCCATTACACAGATTGGATTGCGAGCACATATATCCTCTGGAAACTGCATGTCAACAAAAGAACACGCGCAACATAAGCTTATTAGGCTGACTAAAGTACCATCAACCCGTTTGCAAACCGTGTGGCGTGTCGGCGGTAGTTCGTTAAATGGCAGCAAAGAGACCGGAGTGTTTTTTCTTCTTCTCGTCTTAAAAATAAACTAATAAAATCTTGTTTCGCTCTAGAGTAGAAGAAAAAGAAATACGCGAATAGAAATAAACGAGGCTCCCTGTAAAGGAGCTCAATGAATTCGCCTTGTTCCTTTTAGCCGTTAGTGAGGTGGCCTGATTCGTAGTTTAATTGTTGAGTGCAGGGCTACAGCAAAGCGGTAGACGCCGTACGAGAAAACCACAGCAAAAGGATCTCGTTCTGTGCGGGCGTGCAGGCAATAAGTCGCCGCCGCAGCAAGTAGCCGCTATCGTTCCCGCCGCTGCTAGCATGCGGCGTACAAATCCGGCATTTCAGAACAGACCAACAAGCCGGAACACCATGTTCAACGTAAAAAACCTCGTAATACTACAAAAGTTTGATGTCGCCTTCCGTTCAAGTTCAATTTTTAGGTGGGGGTGGAACAGGAATTTCACGTATTGAAGGCCATATAAGGCAGGGCAAGCAGGGTCACTTAATGAAGCGGATCATGATGTTGATTATTATGTTCTTACAGGTCTAGCTGGACTAGCTTTGTTAAGGTTTGTCGCAGTTTGTTCCAGTACGGCGTCCTCAACGGTAACAACCGGGAGAGAGAGAGAGAAAACAACTTTTATTATGAGCACTGATCAGAGTATCATGGGCAAGTGGTTCCCTATTCACGGCAATCCATGCACCGTCTTGATCATGGCTGCCCTCTCGACGAGGATGAGCTGGTACGGGAGGGGAGGGTTAAAGCAGTGCCTGCCACTGGTTTTGGGAAGGGGGGGGGGATAGCAGTGGTGTAAATCCTGGCGTAACTTTACATTCTACAATAATGTGCCTGAGTGTCACTGGCTGCTGGCAGAATTCGTATCCGTCTGAATATTGCTTGCGGAATAGGAGGTTAAAATTTAAGGTTGATATATAGGTATAATTACTTGCGAACAATGTTTTCTGTTTGCCTACACCGTACTAGCCGACAACGACTGAGAAGATTTGGTGGTCGACAGTGTGGCCGGTAGGAACGACAAAAGATGTTGAACCCGCCATGATCCGACTGGGGAAGTGAACGAGGCGACAAAAGAACAAACTGAGGGCGGGCGCCTCGCTAACACTGCAAAATTGATCTTCGATGAATCGCCGTCGCCATGGCAATGCCATCCAGTTTGACATGCATACAAATAGCAGAGTCCCAGCGAAAGTGGAAACTTCATGCAAACAAGTTTGACGTCAGACACAGGCGCCTAAAAAAAGGCCGGCGCCACCGTGCGAATAATGCAAACCAAGAACGAGAACGCTTGAGGGCACGTTAAGCAAAGTGAGATTAAGAAACGGAAGAGGAGGAAAGCCCAGAGATTCGTTTTTGCGAGGGAATCGATCAGGGATCACTTCTACGAGAGAAGTAAAAAATCTAATAAAAACGAAATCTTGGTTGTTCCAGACATGGCCGTCTGCCCAACTCCGCACTCTGGTACCGTAAGACCGGATATTAAACTTCTGAGTCGAGACTTCTCCTTGACATGAATTAAACCTGATTTGTCAGGTGCCCGGCAACTTTCACCGCAGGATGATTTTGGAGTAAACCGTATACGCAAAACCTTCCGGCGGCTCCCGGGAATGCTAAAATGTGCCTTGAGTGCCAATTCTAATAATGATGTCTGCGATTCGCCAATTATATGTTCTTTTGTTACAATCCAAGCGCGTAAATCGCTACGCAGACAAACGTATACGTAAAATTGTTTTAATCATTCCTACTAGGCTTCCCTATCCCCGCTTGAGAAAACCGGCGTACCCCGATCCTGTTGGAATTCAACAGAGCTTCACAGACTAAACGTCGTGAACGCTCATCTTAGCAGCGAAGTTTCAGGTGTTCCCTAATCAGAGGGCTATTTTTCATAGAACTTGTAAAAGCCAACAGATTGATTCCCGTTCGGGGCAATTTTTGTTTGCCCTGTTCCACTGATAGCGCCATCAACTGGTACCTTTTGTTCTTTTTTAACTGGAAACATCGCACAGAAGTGCGCCGTGAGCAATTTTTGTGGCATATTTCTTGTTTTCTTTCACGAAAATCAAGCACCCCAGTATTTTTAATTAAAGGGGCACTGACACAAAATTTTGAAGGCGAGATAACTTCGGAGATAGATTGGTGGGAACACATATACATCATCTGCAAAATATCAGCGGTGAATACAGCCTAGAACATATTTAAAATCAATTTTGAAGTGTGCGAAACGCAACCGAGCGGCCAGCAGCGGACCACGCGCAAGTGTAAATAAACAACATCCAAACACGTCACGAGTTTGTGTTTGCCGCTTCCGCACTGCCGGCTCGCCGCTCCAATCGGAGGGCCGGAGGGCGGAGCTTCTGCTCTCGAGAACGAACGAGCCGATCGTTGGCGGCGGAGGCGCCGTGATTTCGTCAGCTCATCGGGCAGCTGGCCGCGACCAAAGTTCTACAGCGATTCCAGGCACTCTGTTTCTATTACTGTTTATTACCATTGGATGCGGAAACGCGCCGGAGGCACGAAAAGCCCACTGAGCAAGCCGCACGGTCGCTGTGCAGGCGGCGGCCACGGCCGCGAAGTGGCCCACGCCGGCGCAGGTAGCTCGAGTGATAGCTTGTTACCGCTGCACGAAATTGTCCCCAAGTCCCGACCATGGTGGCTTACGTGAGAAAGGAGTTAATGATGCGATGGCGGGTTGCATTAAAAATTGTCATCTGCACCGCTTACGAGAGCGGCACTCGAATATCCGCCGCAGTGCTAAGCCGAACACATCTGTAGGCGGACCTGTAGGCAGACCGGCCGGCTGCTCCCAGCGCGCGTGCGCGCGTCTTGCCACCCACCGTCTCGAGCGTCGCGCGTCGGTAGCATTTGCACTCGCAGCGCCTGCGTCACATCCACGGTCGCTTTTTAATTAGGCGCCTCACGAGATCAGTACGGGGGGGAATTCGCAGAAACTGCCGTCGATGCGGATTCGACAGTGCTACGGCGGCTCTGCTCTGTAACTGTGATATCCCTCCGACGGTCACGTGGTCAGCTTTGTTCACACAAAATCCACAAAATCCATCGTTTCGCGGCACTCGCTGAAACCGAAACTGCGACTGGCCGCATTGAAAATGCCTCTAATTAAACAACCGTCGCACGCTGAAGCAAATGAGGTTTCTACAGGTTATAAGTAGGTCACTAGCTACTTATCGCAACAAAAAAAACAAGATGCAAAATTTTTGTGTCAGTGCCCCTTTAAGGGAACTACGCGAATACTACCTATGAATTGATATGTTGCCGCCAATATGCCTAATATTTTCTTTTGTGGTCAGCAAAGTTAACAAGTATAAACGTTGCGATCAGAATTAGTAGTTTAGAAAAGCTTTGCGTATATAAGCATCTCGTTCAAGCATTCTTTTCAGTTGCTGCATGTGTACTTGGCGCTTGCTCTGCTCCACGCTAAGCTATAAATTCTCCGCATTGCTGCGACCGCGTTACCACATTTCGTTTGATGAAAGCCTCGACCAAGCATAGCTTCGTTTTTACTACCATAATACGACTCAATTTTTCCACGCAAACAACTGCATTCGTGGTCGTGAGGACTTCCAGGAGTTCCGCACACTTCCGATCTCCCAATAAAATGTCACCGCAGAAAAGCCGGACCAGGCTAAGGCTGCATGTAAAATGAAGTTTATTTATCTCTGTCTGTCTGTCTGTCTGTCTGTCTGTCTGTCTGTCTGTCTGTCTGTCTGTCTGTCTGTCTGTCTGTCTGTCTGTCTGTCTGTCTGTCGGTCTGTCTGTCTGTCTGTCTGTCTGTCTGTCTGTCTGTCTGTGCATAACACCGGGGCATCATGTGGCGGTACGTTTTCCATTGTCGCATCCACAGTCGCGGTTTCTTTCTATTGCGTCAGTATTCAGATCACAACTTCCTTTACGTCTTTTATTATTCTCTAAGGCGGCAAGGTGCTTCCAGCGTGTCATATATCATCTTTAATTCCGGAGTAGAGTGTAAAAAAAAAAAACAGATGACCAATTTTTGTTTGGCGTCAGACGAGGTCGCGACACAGCATCCCATTTCGGGGTGCTACTGAGTTTGTTCGAGGCTGCGGCAGTTTCAGTGTTGCAAAGTGTATATTTTCTGGGAACTGGGTGGCGGCGCCGGCACTTGGTTTCATGGCACTATTCATCGTTTGGCAAGCATAGCCGGGGAGGTTGACGGTGCTGCGGAGATTCTAAAAGTAATTGAAAATTTGTGAAATAAACGCTAAGTCCTATATTAATTTCGAATACTGACACATTTTGATACGTTTCTGTTGGTATTCTAGGGCTGCCACCTGTTTTTCGAGAGCGTCACGTAAATAGTGGCCACTTAATGTAGTTAGCTGACACAATGAGGGCGCCGTCATCAGTTGTGGTTGGATAGGCACTTCGATATAGTGGCGCCTGTTGCGGGCACGGCTATAGCGGCTGTGCCTGTGGAGCATCGTGCACCCACCGCCAGGGAGAAAAGTAACTTTACGGCGCAGGCACGCTTCCTGCCATAACATATTCCTTTATTCGGCTCCACCTTAGTTTCATCGATAGCGCTTACATAAGCGCGACAGAAGCGCAACGAACCCCGTTTCCATCACGTCGAATTCATGTAAACGGTACGCTGCGCTCGGACATCGCTACACAGTCGCACGTCAGCAGGCTAGAACGCGTTATCTTGCCGATGCGCTAGCTCACTCCAGTACCCTTCTGTCGCATCCATGTAAATGCCGGCATTGAAGTCTAGCCTATCGGTGTGCCTCAACCTTCCCCACACTACAGTTCCCGCTGCGGCCGATTCCAGTTTATGGGGGGCCGCGTAATCTATTTCTTTTTTTCCAGTGAGGACGTCCTTCCACGGACGCCTGACGAGCACGGCTGGTAGTGCACAGGAAGCACTCGTGGACAAGCGCTAGAGGAGCCCAGTAACGCTACCGGGTCAATATGAGTACGTACCCACGAGTACAAGGGTTATTTGAAGTAGGACTACACGTTGGCGAGCTTTTTACAAGGGGAAATATAAAACGCACCAGAAACCGCGTCAAAGAGAAGCGCCATGAATTAAAACAGTAAAACAAAATTGTTCGGGCTGCACGAAGTCCAAAAAGAACAAAAGGTCCCCACAAACGGCGCGCGAGCACTGCAAACGCTGATAAATTGAATTGGATTAAGCGAACTCAATTTCAATCCATGACTCGAAGAGCGGAAGAGCGTGAGGGAGGAGAGAGAGAGAGAGAGCACGGTTAGCGAGTGATGTGGCAGAGGCGGCGAAATATAGAAACGTTTAGACGAAATTTGCAGCAAAGCGAGCAGATACGCGCCCAAAATTGTTTATATCATCGCCATAACTCGGTGAAACCGGACGCCACTTCCATGCACTCACTCAACAATTATTTTTTCTCTGCACTAACTCGTGCTCACACTCACCATTAGCCTCCACCACTCCCACTCTCTCGCGCTCACATTCATTCGCTACACTCGCAACTGATACTCACTCGCGCTCACCCCCCCACATGTCCTCACCACTCGTACTGTGACCCGCTCACGCTCCCCATTCACCCTCACCACTCGCACAGACAGAAAGACCAACAGAGAAAAATTTTCGTGTTTGAATAGTCGAAGAAAGATTGTCGCCTTTGATCGACCAGATTTAGGGGAAATCCCCAAGGTGGAGTAAGTTTCTGTAAAGGAAAGTTCGACATCCACCTAAATGCAGCCATACGGCTACACAGGACCAGGACGAATTTTTCTTCAACTGCGAAGTTTCCGAGACAGCTGTATAGCTTTCCTGTGTAGCCGTACGGGTGCATTTAGGTGGATGTCAAACTTTCCTTTACTGTCACCTTTAAAAGCACTTGTGAAGAAGTCCTCTAGGATGTATACTGTCACGCACCATCTATTACCAATACACCCGTACGGGGTGAGAGCTCGTCAAGCAGTCCACAGCAGCTTTTCCGTTCGCTCCGTCATATCTTGTAAGCGGCATGAAATAGACTTCTATTCTATGCTGTTTAGCTATGCTGCTAAGAAATGAGCAGCTTCGAAACAAGGCATGGAAAGCGACCGAATGTCTGGACATCAGCGACGAAGCGTTTGCACATTGCTCCCGAAGGAATAGACTTGACGCAATTCCGTTGCAGTGAAAGCCCAATTTCCCCTTGTCCTGGTGTCATCGGCGTTAAAGCTGGCAGTTCACGTGTTGTATATGTTCTATATGCCTGTATATGTAAAGGTTTCGGCAAGCGTTTGTGAAAGCCATTTTCGAGTTTAGTAACCGCTTTTTGTATTGTAAAAACATACACAGTGTACAGCCATTACGAAAACTTCCGCACTGCTGACACTGCTATTTGCTGATATATGTTAGGGTGCTTTACAAACACAATCGCAGAACACGAAGCGCAGCAAGTTGCCAAACGTGCAGCCAGAAGAACTTGGGGTTTCTCTAAACCGTTTCCCGAAGCTATTGTGGCTATTACGCATTATTCAAGAGCAGATTATACATTGTTTTCATTCAGAGGAAAATGACGGTTTAAATAGCAAGCTTACCGGTAAGCTTACTTTCATGCTCACTAATTCTTCAAGCCATACGGCGGCACAGAACTTCCGCAGGTAACTGCTTGGTTCATCATCATCCCCAGTCAACGCAGAAGTCCCTGAGCATGTCCAGTAAGTCACCTCTCTAACCTGCAGTCTCTTCCACCACCACTATGATTGGCACGCAAACACACCCTACATGCAGTAGAGCCCCCTACACGGAAAAGTTTTCATTTGACCAACTTTCCTACCAAACACTGGTTACGAAATGGTAAATGTAACCATTTGTTACCCCTTGAAGGCTGAAAAAAGCAAGGAAATTGTTTTCACCGCAGTTGAGAAGGCAGCGTGTGTCGACGGGTATCAGCCGTCTGTTAGTCCGCAAAGAATAACCTGAACTACCTCTCTCTTGCTGCGACACATATCCTCACAACTCCCACACAGATCGAAGAAGGTATTCCCAACAATTTATGCGATATTTAAAAAAAGCAGGCAACTACCCAAAACGGCCCGAAATCCAAGCACGGGAAGGAGGGAACTCCAAGCATCCCTGAGGCGAGGCCGCTGAAGAATCGTTTGCGAGCCAAGGCAACGGGTGGTCTCGCCAGACTTCACGAGGTGTTTTGCGCAGCGCGGGGAGCACTCGGACAAAAAACGCAAGTTCACCACGTCATGGTTTCACCAGCGTTGTCGCACGCAGCTCGCCAGTGCTTGTATCTTAGAAGGATTGCAAGCATTGCAAGTCGTTACAATTACCTACTGTGGCAACCATCTTCTCGTCCGGATCAAGAAAAAATGGACGGCTCTTGGCTCGCGTTTGAGGCAACGCCGAATGCATAGATGGAGGACAGTGAAAAAAAAGCAAAAGAAACGACAGCGCTGAAGGCCAATGAAAGTCGTAGTGCACCATGGTTACCAGTAAGAGAAGCAGCCCTGACAGCTTCTGTGGCTAACCAATAATTTTAAATTTACCGCGTTATATAGGTTTGGTGGTTAAGAAGCAGCAGAAGTTCAGTGGCTAAGGCGTTGTGCTGTTGATCCTACGGATGCCGATTTGACCCTGACCGCTGCCGCTCTCTTCTGACGGCTGCAGTAAACGAGGACTTCCATGTGTCGAGATTCAGCCACATTTCGCTTTGGCGAAAAGCGTATTCTCTTGAACTACCCTGCTGTCGCGCCATTACAACAATAAATGCCTACGAGCGAGCAATATACAGCTCAGCTGCAAAAAATGACTTCACTGCCACAACTTTACAAATGAAAATTGCGGTAAAGAATCATTGAATAGAGCAAATATATCTATCAATCAAACAGTAAGTGTTTTAATTTTATTTTTACGAGAAATTTCGTTTTGTGGACATATTAGTACACAGACAGTTAGGCACCCGGATTTTTCCCTGCAGGGCGATTTCGGTACAAAGAGAAATTTTCGCGTGCCAATGATAGACTGAAAAAAACTGACTTAGTAAACAGTTCAAATCGGTTACACGTCTGTCTATGCTGCTATCGTTAGTTTAACGCATCATCACAAATGGACTCAATTTCCTATGGACGATTTATCCTGCAATTATGCTATTTGGCTTGTTGATCCAGTTTTATTGATTTATTTTTCTCGAAGACATCAAATAACATTTTTTTAAATATTGTGTCCCCATTCTTATTATGGTTATTTTACGCACAATAATTATTGCGGATATTCCCTGAAGCGATTTCTCCAGTAAATAGTTAAAAGGTATATTTTCTGGATCATCTTTATTTTTTTACTTTTCTCGCAGATTTGCACTACACCGTTTATTTAAATATATTGCTGCATAGCAATGTTTTTTACAACCGTATAGAATGTGAGCTTCAGCGATGTCAAAGAGCCATGACCTGTGTCAGCCGGTACCACTCACAAACGCCACTCAGCACACTCGAGCGCTGAGTGACGTTCACACTGGTGAGGGGTGAGCGGAGCTCATCGCGAGTGGCTTTCCCACTCCCGAGTAGTGTGTGGGGATCACCGCGAGTGGCGCTTGCACTCACTCGGGATTGGTGAGGGGGTGGCGTGTGACTGCACTCGTGAGTTAGCCTGCGGACGTATGATCTCCGCATACTGGCGCTTGTGGACACGGCATGAACCCAATCTCAATACATTCCCGTGGAATGGCTGCTTCTCCTAGGACGTTGATTTCGGTGACGGTGCTTACAGAGTAGCAGAAATAGCGCTGGAATCTGCTAGGACGTGCTCTACCACGTACGCCCGTTTTGTTTTTACGCATTCTAATGAGGCGCCCTCTCCGGAATTTAAACGAGTTTCTAACTGCTTTGGCTTCCGACCACTAATCATATCGTTCCCTAGTCTGACCTCTCAGACCAGCGAAAAATAATTGCAACGCATTGCTTATACGTTACACCCTCTTTTCTCTATGAGGTCATTAGAAAGTACAGTAAGCCTACTACAAAGAAGTAGAAGATGGTTTGCTTCGCTAAATCTACATAAAGCAACATCCCATTCGGAGCATTTTGAATAATAATGTATACCTATACGACCTACGTTCCGCAGTGCACGCAATACAGAAAATATCGACTATTAAATGAATTAAATTTGCCGAGGGAAAAGCAAGAGCTGTCTTTCTATGCAGTTGTGTGCAGCAGTGAAACGAACTTTAAAAAGACTGGGTGGGTGGCTTACAATACTGATACATGGCGCTTTGGGGGCCGCACATTAATGGGCCTTGGGCACGCCCTCATATTACGCCTTCAGGATCCTAACCTGTGGCCCAAAAATTGTCTGTTCAAGCCGTTCGAGGGGACCCTACACGACCATCATCTGCACCCATCTGAAACCAGGCAAGCTGTACAGGATACTTAGCGTGCTATAAGTACTAATCTCAGGCAGAAAAAAAAAAATGTCATTTCAAAATGTCGATGACTTTCTCAAGGCTTTCCAACCATTATGTTCCAGCTCATGCACTGTTCTTCACGTAAATATTCGGAGCATTCGAAAACATTGGGATGAATTTGCCCTACTCTCGAACCTTCTCTCAAACACGGTTGACGTTTTTGCACTCACTGAAATTAATATCACTGACGACCTGTCCAGCACCTTCTGTCTTCCTGGTTACAGCAAACACTTCCTCACCCGAAAAAATAGCAGGGGTGGTGGCCTTGCCGTGTTCATTAAGCACAGTTTGTTTGTTTCAAATATTAACATTGTATTTTCGTCGGCAGAAGCTCTGGCTTTTGAGCTAACCAAAAATGATCTTGTAATCCGTTTACTAGTTGTTTATCGCCCTCCCTCCGAAAGTGCGCTTTGTTTTATAGAAGAACTGCGGGAGGTGTGCAATAAAACTTTCAGCTCAGGCAACTTGTGCATAATCGGGGATTTCAACATCGACTTGCTCCGAAGCCAGCGGTCAGCTGTTGAACAATACTTGAACGCCCTTTCCGAATTCGGTATAGAGCCTCTTATCTGGGAACCCACAAGGGAGGAGTTCCTAAAAGATAATCTCACCCGTACATGTATTGATCACGTCAAGGTACGAGCATCCGACCTTTCTTGTGCGGCCGGGCTGTAATTATGCAGAAACTAGCAGATCACTACTTCATAGTAGGTCAGTTAACCAAATCTAACTCTTTACAAACGGATCATTCTCATACTGTCACCATCTTAGATAAAAAGAAGTTTTACAAACAAATTGCTAGCTTTGACTGGAATGCTTTCATTCTAGATAATAACAACGCCACTGCATATGACAATTTTGTTCGCACGTTAGGCCAGATGAAGGAGGCCTGTAAGAAAACGGTAGTAATAAAAAAACGGAGGGCTGAGCATCAATGGCTTACCCCTGGTGTTTTGGCACTGATAAAAGAAAAAAATATGGTTTGGGCAAGATGTCGCCGAGCCCCTGACAACACAGCGCTGCGCGACGAGTTCCGTACGGTGAGAAATAGAGTGACCGCGCAGATTCGTCTGTCAAAGAGGCAATTCTGTAGCGAACAGTTCAAAGCGTCTAGTCGCAATATGACTAAAACTTGGTCCTTAGTAAATCAATTACGAGGTAACGAACGCCTGTCTTCTAAAAGCACAATAGAACGCAACTTTGGTTCCGCTACTTCCGACCTGGCCAACCAATTCAATGAATCGTTTTCATTGGAACAAAACGATCCAGTGCAGTGTGCAAGTAACAATACACTATCAAATTTTGTGTCAGCGTCCGCATTTATCCCGCTCTTGACAGAGCCTGATCTACTTTGCATAGTCAGTAGTTTAAGCCGCAACAAATCATTAGGGCTTGATAACATACACATAGGTGATCTCTGCAGAAATATTGGGTATTTAAAAGGTGTTCTTTTGTTTATACTGAACAACATAATTGAACATTGCTCTTGGCCAGACAGTCTAAAGTGCGCACGTGTGGTTCCCCTCTATAAAAGCGGCAAAAAAAAAGGACCCTTCGAACTACCGCCCTATTTCAGTTGTATCTTGTTTTTCTCAAATTCTTGAAAAGCACATATTGGGTGTCATGACATCCTTTGTGACAAAACATGAGTTACTGAGCGAACATCAATACGGATTCATCTCCGGCACGGGCACGCAGGTGTTACTTGAAAAGTTGTCTGATACCCTTCATAACAGCATAGATCAGAATGAGGTTTCGTTTGGGTTATTTCTTGATGTTAAGAAAGCGTTTAATACTGTGAACCATGGTATACTCTGTTCTAAATTATACCGTTATGGCTTCCGCGGACCATTTCTATCTCTGCTTCAAAATTACCTTCGGGATCGTTCTCAAGTGGTCTCACTTGGGTCAGTGCTGAGTGATAGTATCAGACTTAAGAGAGGTGTCCCGCAAGGGTCTATCTTGTCACCTCTTCTTTTTAATTTGTATGTTAATGACTTAGCTACTGTTGTTAAAACTTCGAAAATCTATCAATACGCTGATGACACCCTGCTGGTATCTGGCAACTCTGGTTATTCTCTCGCTCTCTCAAATCTTCAAGACGATACCAGAAGGGTAGCCGATTGGTTTGAAGCAAATTTAATAACAATCAACCCTGTAAAAAGTCGGCTTGTTTGTTTCCGAAATCGACGGAAAACAGTGCCGAACGACTGCTTCATTACAATACACTCATCAAATTGTGCATCTTGTTCCTGTGCCCGTATTTTCTGTGTCGCGTCTGTTAAATACCTAGGTGTACATTTTGATGGGGATCTTTCGTGGAACACACGCATGGCTCACATATGTAAAAAGCTTAGAACGATTGCCTGTATGCTGTATAACTTAAAAGTGTTTCTGCCTTTCTCTGTTCGAAAAATACTAGCTCAAACTTTGGGTTATAGTGTTCTTCGTTATGGCATGTGCTGTTTTTTCAACTGCTCCGCTACCTGGAAAAAGAGGGTTAACAGTATTTTAAAAAACATTGCCAAGAGTGTTCTTTATAAGTCACACGTGCCGGATTCGGACAGTGTATTTAAGGCAAGTGGTCTACCGTCATTCGATACATTGTTTAAGCAAATCGTCGTGCTAAAATATTTCTGGTGTACGGATTACCGAACTCCCAATGTTAAACCTATACCTCTGCGGCACATACCTCGATATATGACGCCAAGGGTCCGTACGCATTACGGAATGGCTGCGCGGCCATATTATGTCCCTGCTATCTTCAACGAATTGCCTGACGAATTGGTCTCTTCAACAACACGGAAACGATTGCGTGCTGCTACGCTGGCATTGGAAATATGCTGAAGTATGCATGTGTACGTGATGATTGTTAGCTATTTCTTTGTTCTCTAATTGTTTTCTTGTGATGAGGAAAATGCCATCCATGTAGCTGAAACCCATGTTGATTTATTGTATCTCTGTTTGTATGTTTGTCTTTGTCTCTTCGGTTTGTCGGTTGTTGTTTGCTTTCCTTTTTTCTTTCCTTGCTTTAATTTTCCGTCTTCTCTCTTTTTTTCTTTTTTTTCCTTTCTCTTTTTTTCTTTTTATCTGTTCTCTTTTGTTTGATTGCCTTTTTTTTACCTTCCTATTCAGTTACCACTGTCAAAGAGTCTTTTTTGCAGAAGTGAAGGCCGTTGCGGCCGGGCGACGCCACACAAGCCCACCTGTAGGCTTTGGCGACCCCATTTTCTTCTGTACGAACTCCTTGATAATAAATGATGATTATTATTATTATTAAATTGTACAATTTCTTTTTTTGAGCTCGTATACTCAAGGTTTTACGTTTACCCGTTCGCCAGCTTGCGCAACGAGGTTGCTGCAGCCCGTTACGTCGATTTCAGCTACGATGGAGTTGCGGCGCCTGTAGTTGCAGTAAACAAAAGGGTGTAGTGCAGATATCCCTTATGTACCGAAACGTTGCCTTCACCATACAGATATATCGGCTCGCTTTGTTTAGACACCATACGGAACTACTCTCAGCACGAAGTAGTATTTTTCTGCTTTCAGCCTATACAGATGGGCATGAAGTAACACTTGAGTATAACTCAAGCCGGCAGGCCTGTTGACTACACAGCTTCGACGGCCATATAAAACTCGTCCGCGAACGCTCCCTTAGTAAAAGAGGACTGAGTGTCCAATGTACGCCGCTTCACGTCGTCATTGACGATAACGTTGTGCTGTCCTGAGGGTGAGCACTGGTCGTTAAAAATGTTAGGCTAAAGAACGGACAAAGGAAGGAGAAGTTTTGTAGAAAACGGTGGAGCTGCAACGTTATGAAATTGGAACGGCACTGCAAATATGGGGTCCAAAGCAGTCAGAAATAATGCGAAAAAATTAATGCATGATGTTGGGGCGCGGTAACATAGTGCAGGCTGGAGGCAGAAACGTTATGCGCACTCTCATGTTGATCGCGTTAACGCTGCCGCGCGGGTATTAATATGAATGGCGGTTGTTTGAAGTTGGCAAAGCAACACAGTTTCGGTGCTGATATCCTGTGGGCGCCACCAATCCGACTGGAATGCCCAAGAGGGGCGAGATTGGTGCGCTAGCTAACGCCTGTAGTGTAGAAAGCTGACGAGGTAGCGCGGAGAGGTGAAAAAAGAGAGGAGACCTTAAGATCACATAGTCATGTTGGAAAACGGCCGGAAACAGAAACAGTATACACTGATAGATGCGCAGAGCGTTTTTCAACCTTTATAAGCTATGACTACGTTTAGCATTGGGTCGCTTAGTGTGACCGTCTGGCATTCTTTTGTTCAGCTTGTCTTCTCTCCAGGGATTTGTGCCAAAAGGTCCGCACTATGGTATCATCTGGAAGGTTTGTGCTGGATAGGGGGACCTAAAGAACAGGTGTGAATATTATTTCTGTGAGGCAGCTGCAACAGGCTGATTGGGTGTCGCTTATATTGACGAATTATTCCTTCCCCGCTCCAGACACACAAGAGACTTTGATTACTTTTGCCGATACCACTGGAGAGGGAAAATACAAAAGCACCACCAACAAGCTTGAAAAGGTTGCGGGCACTTTTTCTTGCATACTGCCTCTCTGATTCGACGTTTCGTTATAATGTGGCAAAGAAAGTTTACAAGAAGTTTACCTTTCTCATACACGAGCTCTGTAACAGTCATTTTCTTAACGGTGCCACAAATTTTTCAAACCCACTGAATCTGAGCTTGGGTAGCAGCAAAAACATTAAGGCGGTGTTAAAAAGAGAGATAAATAGTGGAATATGGGGAGAGAGCTGACCCTTGTAGCTTTGGCACTTAGACGGGGATATGCCCGTAAGTAGTAAGTAGTGTTTAAAGGGAGAAATAGCAACATGAATAAATATCCATCGGGAATAAATTACATCGTAAAACGGGTTTAGCAAAAAAAAAAAAAAAAAACGAAAGAGGGAAAGCGACTTCAGGTAATGAACGATTGCGCGCCAAAATTTGAATAACCCGCGGGCAAGATTTAGATCCCGATCAGGAAAATGGCTCAAGCTGGGTAGAGCTTCCGCGACGGCAGTGAAGGATAAAAAAGGTGGACTGCCTATGTGAAGGTTCTATATCCCCCTCCCCTTTTTTCTTCCTATGGCTGCGTCCTTGATTCTGAAATTATTTTAGTAACTAAAGTAAAGTGAATATTTTATTTTTCAGGAGACTATGTTACCTTCGTTGCTGTAAGGGTCGGAGTTACACGAAAGCAGTGCCTTGAAAAGGGCTCCGGACCCTTCGCAGTTTACAACACAGGGCACGTTTCAATTAAATACGCAAGCTTAGCAATAACACACAGTCATACAGACACAAGCAAGAAATAAATAATAATTTAAAAATTGTACATTTGCGACAACGAGAATTAGGAGCTCCGAAGTCTCCACTGATAAATACGGCTGAATAAACGATGACGCTAACATTACCAAACTTGCTTTCTTTTGTTCAAAAAATCCCAGATTACGTCCTCCTTTCGTCTTTCAATTTCTGTTTGAGAAGCCGTGAAATACCATTGGGGGAAAGCTACAAAACAGGGATAAAATCTTTGCGCACCTAAATCCATGGTCTTGGGTCAGAGATTGTTGCGAAACCTACGTTGTTTCTCCGCAGGACGTATAAATTTCTCCCCAAACAAGGCTTTGTACCAATAATACAGAGTGCTCGAGAAGCGTGGTATACAGACATAATAATACTCAGAGAGGAGTTGAACACAAAACAAAATTAACGAGACCCCAAACTTTTGGTTAAAGAACAGCGCAAGTTTCGCCTCTCGCCTGCATTCTATGCACTGCAGCCGCGCCAGTCTGTGAATATAACCGTATTTGACATAAAAATAAAGCAGGACAACATATTTGATCAAGGCAACTAAATTTCGAAATACTGTGAGTTTATACAGGGTCCTTGACTACATCGTGCCTGACATTCCCGTTGACGAAATAAAACAACGTAACTTAGGCTACTGGTAAAACCATATCGGTGATCCTTCACCCGGCCGGTTAAACAACAGGCGATCGCTCTACCGTAGATAGGAGGGGAACGATTGATTGATTGATTGATTTGTAGGGTTTAACGCGCCGACGCAACGCAGGCGATGAGGCGCGCCGTAGTGGAGGGCTCCGGATTAATTTTGACCACCTGGGGATCTTTATCGTGCGCCGAAATCTCGTACACACGGGCGTTTTTGCTTTTCGCCTCCATCAGAAAAGCGGCCGCCGCGGCCGGGAATCGAACCCGCGACCTCGTGCTCAGCAGCGCAACGCCTTAGCCACTGAGCCACCGCGGCGGGTAGGAGGGGAACGGAAACGCAAACGAAATGTGCTTTGTTAAAAGCGAATGAGACAGCGACTCAGTATAGAAACCGATTCAAACTGTATTATACAAATCCAGGAGAAGCTACATGGCGTCTACGTGCGAAGTAAATGCCTATAAGTATAAAGACTGCCACCCTAGGTTACACAGTGTACGATAACTGAGTCTCGAGCAATGTCTCGAGTGAAGCACGAGTAATGTCGTCTGATTAGGAATCGGGCTAGCTTATCACTGAGAGTTTGAAAGGAGCTATTGGGGACGCAATGCACGAATACCCGTGGCAGCAGCCAAGGGCGAGGCAGGCGTACGGACGTCATCAATAGATAATAGATACAGGAAGAAAGCGAACCACTCTGGAAAGAGCAAATGGTCCTTATTTCAGATTACGACTGCCTACGTGACCCTCGCTCGTGGTATCCATGATAATTGGCTCAGGACTGACTTCACAAATTGTGGGATGCCTGCAAGTTTTAGTGTATTGCTCATTAGAGATTATGATGCTGG
>NW_027526361.1:84388132-84669939 GCF_048455015.1 Haemaphysalis longicornis
GTTCACGTCAAAGTCGTCGGGAATCGTTTCGAACTCACCGTCAGCATCATCGACGTCGTCTTCCTGCGGTTCCTCTCGTTCGCCGCCGTCATCGAAGTGATCGAGTTGACTCCAATCGACCCGAACGTTGATGGCGCGATACAGCGGGGTGTGTTCCAGGTGCTTGAGCCAAGCCAGGATGTTGCCGCGCTTCACCAACCCGCGCATGTACGTTGCCGGACTCATCAGCCTCCGCTTGATGTGAACGTCGAACGCAACGTCCTCGGGTACCATGCGAGGAAGGCACCGCACAACCTTCGATACGTCGATGGGCACGTTAACCGCCTGTCCCTTGATTCCAAACTGCCCGTTGCCTCGAGTCAGCCGCCTGATGCTCATGAAGGGGAGTCGAGGCGCGATGAGCCGCTCTTCGGCCGGGTTCAGATCGGGAAGATGGGCCGGCCGAGGAGGATAACGGTAGCCAAAACTCACGCAGCCCTCCTCTTCGCAGCTTTGCCTTCTTCTCCTTCTTCTTCTTCAGCGGTTCCCCTACGGGAAGATGACGATGGTGGTTGAACGCGAAGCTATCTCGTGATGGATTGTTTGGTTGGTCAATCCCTAGGAGCATCATGCCACAATCATCATCAGACGCGCTGCGCACGCCGGCCAAGGGACGCACGACAACCCCCGACTATAATGCATTTCTGCATAAAAAAAATTACACCATCTTCCCGTGGGGAACCCTGATGAGGATGCGAAGCATCGTGGCGGTTCCGTGTGGTTCCATTGTGTAGCCGTTATGTTGAGTGATGTGGTTTTTACTAACGACAGAGGGAATTCCGCTTCCGGGTCCACACCGGTGGCAAAGGCATGCAAGTGCTGTTGTGTTACGGTGAGTAGGGGGTGGTTCTCGAGGCGCCGAAACTAGTCCATCATGTTCTTGTCGATGTTGTCTCTGTGGTAGAATCGGTAGTCTCCGTCAGCTTTGGTGAGGTAAAGGTTGTTGACATTGGTGCGCCGGCTGAGAGCAATGTACACGCCCTCCTCTTCGCAGCTTTGTCTTCTCGTTCTTCTTCTTCGGCGGTTCCCCTACGGGAAGATGACGACGGTGGTTGAACGCGAACCTATCTCGTGATGGATTCTTTGGTTGGCCAATCACTAGGGGCATCCTGCCACAATCAGCATCAGGGGCGCTGCGGACGGGGATGGTTGAGCTGCAAGGCGCGTGGCGCTTCCCGCCACAGCTTTCCCACGGGAAATTCAGCATCCCCCTCTAAAGTTTTCAGTTCGTCGTTTCCGTTGACGTTCAGCTTCGCATGCCTTCGTTATATCAGTAGCTTCTTGACGTAGTTTGAATGAGTCAAGGACATAAGGCGCGTTCGTAGCACTTGCTCCTGTCCCGGATTTGTAGCGTAGTGGGAAGAGCACCGCGTACCTCCCGTTGCGGCCAGAGAGTCGTGGGATCGAAACCGGGCGCCGCTAACTATTTCTTTTTTTTATAGTGTAGTATCGCGGAGCTGTGGGTGTAAGGAGGAGAGTTGCGCATGCACAGAGAGCGTGTGGATGGCGCCGCCATCAACGACACAAAAAATTACACCATCTTCCCGTGGGGAACCCTGATGAGGACGCAAAGCATCGTAGCGGTTCCGTGTGGTTCCATTGTGTGGCCGTTAGGTTGAGTGATCTGGTGTTTACTAGCGCCAGAGGGAATTCCGTGTCCGGGTCCACACCGGGGGCAAAGGCACGCAAGTACTGTTGTGTTGCGGTGAGTAGGCGGTGGTTCGCGAGGCGTCGAAACTCGCCCATAATGTTCTTGTCGATGTTGTCGTCTCTGTGGTAGAATCGGTAGTCTCCGTCAGCGTTGCTGAGGTAAAGGTTGTTGACATTGGTGCACCGGCTGAGAGCAATGTACACGCCCTCCTCTTCGCAGCTTTGTCTTGTTCTTCTTCTTCGGCGGTTCCCTTACGGGAAGATGACGATGGTGGTTGAACGCGAAGCTATCTTGTGATAGATTCTTTGGTTGGCCAATCCCTAGGGGCATCCTGCCACAATCATTATGAGAGGTGCTACGGACGGGGCGAGAGCAACGTATACGCCCTCCTCTTCGCAGCTTTGTATTCTCCTCCTTCTTCATCGATTCCCCTACGGGAAGATGACGACGGTGGTTGAACACGAAGCTATCTCGGGATGGATTCTTTGGTTTGCCAATCCCTAGGGACATCCTGCCACAATCAGCATCAGAGGCGCTGCGGACGGGGCTGGTTGAGCTGCAAGGCGCGTGGCGCTTCCCGCGACAGCCTTCCCACGGAAAATTCAACATCCTTCTCTAAAGTTTTCAGTTCGTCTTTTCCGTTGACGTTCAGCTTCGCGTGCCTTCGTTGTATCAGTAGCTTCTTGAAGTAGTTTGAATGAGTCAAGGACATAAGGCGCGTTCGTAGCATTTGCTCCTGTCCTGGTTTTGTAGCTTAGTGGGAAGAGTACCGCGTACCTCCCGTTGCGGCCAGAGAGTCGTGGGATCGGAACCGGACGCCGCTAACTATTTTTTTTTATATTGTAG
Organism: Haemaphysalis longicornis; assembly: GCF_048455015.1. Classification (NCBI taxonomy): domain Eukaryota; kingdom Metazoa; phylum Arthropoda; class Arachnida; order Ixodida; family Ixodidae; genus Haemaphysalis; species Haemaphysalis longicornis. The sequence goes on from NW_027526361.1 coordinate 84,390,669, forward strand.
GGGGAGTGGTGCGGACAACGCACGGACGCCGGACATAGCCCCGAGCAAAAGATGCTTTCCATCTAAAAGGGAGGGTAAGCAAACCATTTGGCAATATAGAGAAAGGTTTGTCAGTTGACTAGTTAAAAACTAGTAGTGAGTTAGTATTTAAAAAGTTTGCTTGGTGACCATGATACTTCCTAATGCGAAATTTGAGCGTAGCGTGAACTGCTCAGTCTCCTCGGTGACGCGGCATAGCTGCTGCTTCGGTGGCACCCACCTCTGGATTGTGGTGTCGGCCATAGAATTCCATACTAAAAACAAGAGGGGACACAGGCACTGCAATCGTTTAACCACAATGTAGCTGATTCTGTGACGTAGACCTGTGATCTTCGAACTTGACTTAACTTGAGGGCTGACGGTTGTTATGTGTACTTGGCTTCAGATTTTTCTGCACCATCAGTTTCGGTTTCGGCACCGAAAGCGTGGACAGCTCTCTCCGGGCAATAATTGCTGTTAGCGCCCGGTTCCAATGGTTGCTATCAGCAGATACTGCTCGGCTGGAATAACATATATACGGAAAGCAGTGGCATTTGCGGGTAGCCTCTACTCTAGCTTTAGTCATGTTTACAGAATTCTTCAAAACAGATGCAAACTCAGCATATTGCACAAGGTAGACGGTACAATCACACTGTTCCAATATAGTCTTGTTTATTACGACGTTTGCGACGACAACACGAGCGCGGCAGCGGGTAAGCCAATTAGAAATCCTGGTACCCCTCCGACTAACGACGATGAGAGTTGAACGTGAAGTTTTCTCGTGACGAATTCTTTGGTTGTCGTTTGAATTAAGACTGAGTTTAGACCATGCCAGAATGGCGCAGTCGGGTGGACGCTGGCTTCATCACGCGAGGGACGCAGGTTTTGATTCCGGCCACTGCAGCGTTTTTTTTTTCTTTCACTTCACCCAGGACCATTAATCAGCATCGTCCTGAAAAGTTGGCTTTCCTGCCGGGCTTTTTCGCGTTGCAGACGCCATCAGTCACAACACTAAAGCTTCGCTTCAAAATCATTTACCAGCAGAAGTATGTGTGAAACGCTGACGATTTTTTCTGGATGTAACAATATCGCAGAAGTGTCGACGGGCGGGTGGATCAGAACTTTATCATGGTAGAATACGGCGAAGCAAGCGAGGGTAGGTCGCTTGCATAGAACGATTCCGCGAGTGCAACGGTCGTCTGCTAGGCTGTTCAAGCAAGCACACCGCAGCCCTGTTCCAATGGTAATCAGCTGCCTGTCGTCATTGGCGGGAACAAGGCGCACGCATTATCGTTGTAACCACCCTGAACATGCAAACTTGTAGAATAATTTAAGTGTCTAACGCATGGTGTTTGAAAATAAAGGTAACAATAATATAGTAATATACCATGTAGTTTTATTTACCCTGGTTGGGAGTTTCTTGTGGCGCACGCCACGACGAAACCGTTGGCTGGTAGGGGTAGAAAGCTTTGCTTTAAATTTAAGGTGGTAGAAGAGGCGATCTCTTGGCAGCGATCCTCAAGGTCGTCTGGTGAGCTTCAAGAGGAGCGAGCGATCGAGTCACGGTCTTTCCCCGAAGATCGCCAGTCGGCCGAAATTCGGTGATACCAACGTGGGAGAGGACGACAGTTCACATTCCGCCACGAGCCACGGCGCTGCCGACACGAAGCGCTCCGCCCTGTCCCACGACCCGGATGACGTGGGCGACATGCCTGCAGCTGGCCTGCCCTTGCGCACTACGCCTGTACCCTTTAGCGAGCAGCTGAATGTACAGGACCCTACGTTTACTGTTGACATTTCGTGGGCGGCAGCAAACCTCTGCGCAATCCTCTTTGCTTTTTTTTCTTAAGGGGGGGGGGGGGGGTCCTTGCTAGGCTTGCAGTGTTTTTCACACACTGGCGGCATTCCTGCCTCGTCTCGCACTGCTGATCATCCATCCAGTGGTACTGACTTAGAAACTGGTAGCGTGGCATGGTGCAGCCTCTTGCGTTCACTGCTGGTCTGCTCCTTGCACTGTTTACATAGCTGGTACCTGTAGCGAAATGGATGCCATGGCTTTAGATTTTCCTAGCGTTGGGTACAGGCTTTTAGGGCACAATTACATTCTGCCAGCATCGAGCACATTAATGTGCTTATTTACACAAAGGGCTTCACCAACACAAGATTTTTAATGGTTCTGACTTCCTCGTGAAGACCACACACTTATGATCTGCTGCTTGCTACCGCGTTAAAGTTGTAATTCAAACCAAAGAAAAGTTGTATTCGGTGTCCTCTCGTTGTTTCGGTTACAACGAGCCCAACGGCGACGAACGACACAAGACCAAAGGAGCGAGCGTTAAGTGCTGCGCTTTAAAAATGGTTCTAAATAAAAGACGTGAAAGCGAAATTGTCTCCTCCTGATTTATCAGCTGAAGTAACCTGTGCACGTATATAGTTCGCTTTCAGGATTCATTGGCGCCGATGTTATTTTTCTACTACCTATTTTTTGTCCACTGACACTGCCTGCGAAAGCAGCAATGAAGAGCAAAGTTAAAATCAAAATCAGTACGTTTGCACTCGCAACAGGTGGAGAGGACCAGCAGAGCTGTATAGAAACGCAACTAAAATATACTGCTTCATGCAGTGCTTGCCGTCACCAGACAATGAGATAAACATTGGCTATTCCCGTATTATATGCAGTTTATTAGTTCGCTTGTACGTAGACTCTGCTAGACCACCATCTACGGCAGACACCGAGATGGGAAACGAGAAAAGTGTGCCGTAGCTGTGAAGGGCTCAGCAGAAACAGCACTTTTCCTTCGCCTCATTGTGGACGACCCGTAATCAAAATTTAACGAAGTAGGCGGGCACGAAGAAAGAGAACAACCTCGGCTAGCAGTGCGCCGAGAGGGTATCGTACTTTGGGCCAAGATGGGGCAAACAAAAAATAACGAAGAATAGCCTTCTTGTTAAGCATCACATACGTATTGTCCGGTGCCGGAAGGTGGGATGCCCTGGTCATCCCTTATTAAGTCTCTGGCTTAGTGGGGCTTTCACAGTTGCTGGCTCCGAGAGTCTCGTTCTTGATGTGTTACAGGTGGAATAACTATCGACGGCGGCCATTCACTTGGCTGACGTAACCAACGGGTAAGCTTTAAGCAGCTTAAAAAAGTCGAAACAGGGAATTGTCTGTATACGAGCTTTAATGCTCATGATGAGGTTGCTTTTCTTCTTGGCTTATTTTTAATGGTTTTCTTTTTCTTGCTCTCTCCTAGTTCCCAGATAGCTTCTGCCTTCGCATTTCTTGGTAATGGTTCACCACTGCTGCGTTCCAGCCGCTAGCAAGATAGGCGCAATTTAGCGCGGCTTGGTACATAGGTGTGTACGTAATCATAGCGTTTGATAATATGGGGAAGTGTACACGTGTAAAGTACGCATGTAGAAGCAAGCATCTGGGTTCATCCTGCTCCCTTTTTTACGGCCTTTTGCTCGCCAAAGTCATTGATTTCCCCCCAAAATTATAATCTCCCGCAGATGTAGTGTAATTAAAGGGTGCCCATTCCGGAATATGGCGAAAGAGGAGGGTTACCTCGGCATAATGTCTAAAGAATTCCGAAAACACCTTTCTACATTTTCATACCAAACTGACCTGAATGTCGTTATGTAATCAAGTAGGTTTGTCCTGAAACGGGCTCCTCTAGCGCTAGTCATATGACAGGTGATGCTTATAACAAACCAGTTTTTTGCGAGAATATCTGTCAGGAGAATTATCTTCGCATAAATCAACAAAGCTTACAAATCAAAACTAAAAACTAGAATAAAGCGGGGGGGGGGGGGGGGGGGCGGTGCAGCTTGAATGTTCAGTATTGTTAAGGAGATACTTATATGTATGTATGACTTTAGATTTTCCTAGCGTTGGGTACAGACTTTTAGGGCACAATTACATTCTGTCAGCATCCAGCACACTACTGTGCTTATTTACACAAAGGGCTTCACCAACGCAAGATTTTTAATGGTTATGACTTCCTCGTGAAGACCCCACACTTGTGATCTGCTGCTTGCTTCGTGTTAAAGTTGTCATTCAAACCAAAGAAAAGTTATCTTCGGTGTCCTGTCGTTGTTTCGATTACAACGAGCCCGACGGCGACGAACGACACAAGACCAAAGGAGCGAGCGTTAAAGGAGCCATGAAGAGAAAACAAAAGTTTGTTTTATTCGAAAGATTAGGTGTTTCATAGTACCCCAAGCGCTTTCCCGGAAGCAAATGATGCTTTATTCACTGAGAAATAAGGCAATATAAGCCAAAATTTTAAATCTCCCGCTAAAATTGTACATTTGGTGACGTGAACAACGGCGTCATACGAGCCGGTCCATGAAACAGATACTTAGTATGTCGACTCCATATAGCACCCACACGCGGGAGTCAGACAGGAACCGAAACTCGTGCCGAAACCGAGACGGCGGCCATTTTAAAAAATACTAGTAAACCCTAGTGCACCCGCAGCCCTAGTCATGGAATCGCCTGATCCGAAGAACAAAACTCCCGCCGAGGAGCTAGGGCTTGCATTTAACAACCTCACACCACTTGAACGCTCAATGCTTCTAAGTGCATGAGCGGCAGGAGTTGTGGGATACGCGGTGGACGGGAAAGCGACCATTCCGCGATAGCCACAACAGACGAACGCCCTGCCGTCGGCACCGCTGCCTCGTCAGCCCCGTCGTGACGGACGAATACAGACGGGTACGTATGTGCCGTATTTTTATTACGGTTAATAATACTAGTTCAATTTCAGTAGCAGTATCGCTTATGCCAGTTGGCCGGTGTCGTGTATGGAAAGCCGTTCGCGCGAGCTCTCTGCTCCGACGAGAAAGATACGAGCGTCAATGCGCGGTGTGTACGGCGTTTTTTCCCCCAAGGTCGGAGTGCTTTGACGGCGATTTGACGAAGTCGGCGACGAGCGCCAGCATGTCCCAGGAGTGAGCTAACGTAAGGGTCCCTGCCGTAATCACTTCCTCGGAAATGAGCGAGGACACTCGTACTTCCTTTAGCTCTCTTTCTCCTCCGTTTGCTAAGTTCACAAAACGTAGCCACTTGTTTCGCCGAGGTTCGTCGTTGGGCAGCACATGAAAGGAGATCTCCTCACCGGCGGGGACGTCGCCCTCCCTCGACGATTTGCCCGTACTACATTGGCATTTCAAAACGTAGCAACGAAATTTCATTGTAACGTACTCGAACAAACTTAAGTTTTCAGTGGTTGTAAACTGGAAACGAGCTCCTAACAATAGCAGCATGCCAACACCATTCCGAAACTGCGACGACTGTCACTATCTCGTCGCTGCTTGCTGTTCCTTACTCCCCTCGTTTCTATTTTTAGCTTTGCTGGTTGGCGATATGACGGCCAACCTCCTGTGAAGGGATTACGATACCAAGCAAGGTCGCGGCTGTGCGTGCTGGGACGGTTCGTTGGCCCTGAAGAGCGTCGAACCCGAAAATTCGTCTGCGCGACGGTGGCGACGGCGAGATGTCGAGTTCGGCTGGCGGTAGTTTCGTAGGCATTGGCGTACACGCTTGCGTGTTTATTCGGAACTTCAACCATTTACTCCACCGTTGTTTGTCATAAAAAGAATGTGCAGTATGTTTCACGGGCATATAGCTCGCTATGCAAACTGTAAGCCCTGCCTAACATGCGTTTGCTTTTGCCGGCCTCCGCCAATCGCAGAGCATTCTCGAGTGACATCATAGGTTCTGTTGCGGAAAATGAGCTAGTGGGTCGCATGGTCATTTCGTTTTTTCCTAATTATGTAGCCTATTTGAGCGATGTTTGCGTTATAAGTGGTGTCGTTATGGTTCTAACGAGGCAACCTTTCGAATGAACCAAACTTGTGTTTTCTCTTCATGGCTCCTTTAAGTGTTGCGCTTTAAAAATGGTTAATATTCATAATAATTAAATGTAATATAATTACAAGCAAGTGGTAGTATCATTTGTTTCACGGCCGGCAACGTAATATAATTTAGCCTGTTTAAAGTTCCATGAGGGTTGTAGTTGTACCGTTCGGGCTATTTTGCAAGATATCCCGTCCAATAGCCGTGTTCAGGCTTCCTCAAGCAGGAACAAGTTTTCAGAGCCACGGCAACACTCCACGGTACTGCAATGAGAGGTCTTGCACGTCAACAGTCCATATCTACTCAGATTTGATTCATTCATTTCAGGGGTTCCACTCATCATTATTTCGTTCCTCAGCCACAACAACGATCCGCCAAGCAGTTGCAGGGCTCCAAATGGTAAATAGGGAATTTGCGAAGATTAAAATCGTCTGAGTCATGAGACATTTTAGGGACCCTGGCATTGAGACACCGCTTCGGTTGGCAATGGTATTTGCCTCCTTCCTCGGTAGTTCAGCCGTTAATTCTCCACTGAGAACCGCAATATTCTCGATGTAATATTGTCATCTGTACTGATAGTTTTCGGCAATGATACAAATGTATCACCTAAGTAGTTATTGTTCTGTACTATTATGAGGTATTATCATCGCAGTAATCTTGTAACTTAATTTAAATACAAATGCAGTATCGCTGCCACGAAATACCGTAAACAGATCGGAATAAAATGTAATATCATAAAAATTTTACGCAAGCGCTGCAGCACATTGTGCGTTCTTACAGAAATGGTATCATGCAGTGTCTAGTCGCAGCGCTGTGGTTGGTGGGGCGATCGTCCAAATGCCCTAGATCTTCGTAATATCAGGTCTAATGATCGTGCGGAAATTGATGTTACTCTCTTCAATGTTCTTCCTTATTCTACATCTGTTGCGCCAATGAGTCGAACACGCTTCCTTTAGGAAATGGAGGGAAAATATGACGCTTCCTGAGGCCTCGTCTCTGCATCCATCTCCTAAAAGGTATCCCAAAAGTGCAGAACTATTGCTGCACATATGTAGAGCAACCACAATGGGAGCATTTGAAATGAATCTACAACAACATATAACAAAAAAGCCTCTCAAGTGCGTCGGCGGTAAATCAAAAGCAAAGACACTTGATGAAACAAGCCCCCAAAAAGAGCACAAGGGCAGGATAGTGCCACGGAAGCTGAAGATAACGAAACATAGAAGGCTTTAGTCTTCTCTTTCACGCACGAGCAAGTCGGTAGAAAGGTAGATAGTTCGCAGGAACAGCAGCGCAGCATTGATAAGACAGAAATAAGAGTTGGCATCAACAAAACCTCGGAAAGCAAAGGGGAGGATGTGGTAGGTCATTGAAACAAGTAAAGAATTTGGAAAGAAAGAAAGGAAGTGGAGGAAAAACGCCCGCCAGGTGGGATCCGAACCCACGACCTCCAGAATACCGGTCTGGTGCGATAACCACTACGCTACCGGCGGGGCGATTTGCCCCTCCACTTTCTGGGGTATTTATGGTTCGGTATTTTTGTTTCCTGTGCTTGGGGGTGGTAGCCAGCGCCACTCGGACTACTCGGGGTGAAGGGGACCTTCTTTTTAACCCCCGGGCCGTGGCTCTAGTGTCTACGACATGTCAAGAGTGGTCGACCAGCGTTGAACCCTCTTAAGCTTCCTATGGCACCAAGACTGCCAGAACAGAGGCCCTCGCTATGCATGTAGCGAATCAGAATAAGAAATGAGGGGCTCGTTGAAAATGAGACAGAAACAAGAGTTGGCAGTTGGCACTCTGAAGAAAGGGAGTCCTCTCCCTGAAACGTCAGTAGACTTTTATTTTTATGTCTAATGTCCTTCTCGTTTGTCTCTGTCTCTACTAACCTTATTTTTTCGCGCTCTGTGTATATATATATACACATATATATATATATATATATATATATATATATATATATATATATATATATATATATATATATATATATATTCATATATATATATACATATATATATATATATATATATATATATATATATATATATATATATATATATATATATATATATATATATATATATATATATATATATATATATATATATACAGAAAGAAATGCCGGCAGTCTACAACGCCAAAGAAGGCATAGGGAAGTGGTTAGACTATTTTTTTTTACCGTTATGGATGTTACATAATTTTTTTTTTTTTATTAATTACGTGAGAAAGAAAGAAAGAAAAACACGCGCCCAGAGTGGGGACCGAACCCACGCCTTTCGATTAGATCTCGAATGCCTTACCAATTCGGCTATCTGGGCGACTGTGTTCCGCTTCACTTTCTGGGGTATTTATATATATAACAACTGTATCTGACGCTTTGGGGGTTCGAGTGGGGTAGAGTGGGGCAGAGTGGGGTTCGGTCCCCACTCTGGGCGCGTGTTTTTCTTTCTTTCTTTCTCACGTAATTAATAAAAAAAAAAAAAAATTATGTAACATCCATAACGGTAAAAAAAAATAGTCTAACCACTTCCCTATGCCTTCTTTGGCGTTGTAGACTGCCGGCATTTCTTTCTGTATTTCCTAACGAGCCCCTCATTTCCAAACCTATTATCGTGCGAAAGCTTAGCGAGGGCCTCGGTTCTGGCAGCCTTGTTGCCGAGGTAGCATAAGAGGGTTTCCCGCCAGTTAACCGCTCATGACAGGCTGTAGACGTTCGCGTCACGCCCCGGGGGTTGAAAAAGAAGGTCCCCTTCTCCCCGTGTAGTCTGAGTGGCGCTGGCTACCACCCTCAAGCGTCAGATACAGTTGTTATATATATAAATACCCCAGAAAGTGAAGCGGAACACAGTCGCCCAGATAGCCGAATTGGTAAGGCATTCGAGATCTAATCGAAAGGCGTGGGTTCGGTCCCCACTCTGGGCGCGTGTTTTTCTTTCTTTCTTTCTCACGTAATTAATAAAAAAAAAAAAAATTATGTAACATCCATAACGGTAAAAAAAAATAGTCTAACCACTTCCCTATGCCTTCTTTGGCGTTGTAGACTGCCGGCATTTCTTTCTGTATTTCCTAACGAGCCCCTCATTTCCAAACCTATTATCGTGCGAAAGCTTAGCGAGGGCCTCGGTTCTGGCAGCCTTGTTGCCGAGGTAGCATAAGAGGGTTTCCCGCCAGTTAACCGCTCATGACAGGCTGTAGACGTTCGCGTCACGCCCCGGGGGTTGAAAAAGAAGGTCCCCTTCTCCCCGTGTAGTCTGAGTGGCGCTGGCTACCACCCTCAAGCGTCAGATACAGTTGTTATATATATAAATACCCCAGAAAGTGAAGCGGAACACAGTCGCCCAGATAGCCGAATTGGTAAGGCATTCGAGATCTAATCGAAAGGCGTGGGTTCGGTCCCCACTCTGGGCGCGTGTTTTTCTTTCTTTCTTTCTCACGTAATTAATAAAAAAAAAAATTATGTAACATCCATAACGGTAAAAAAAAAATAGTCTAACCACTTCCCTATGCCTTCTTTGGCGTTGTAGACTGCCGGCATTTCTTTCTGTATTTCCTAACGAGCCCCTCATTTCCAAACCTATTATCGTGCGAAAGCTTAGCGAGGGCCTCGGTTCTGGCAGCCTTGTTGCCGAGGTAGCATAAGAGGGTTTCCCGCCAGTTAACCGCTCATGACAGGCTGTAGACGTTCGCGTCACGCCCCGGGGGTTGAAAAAGAAGGTCCCCTTCTCCCCGTGTAGTCTGAGTGGCGCTGGCTACCACCCTCAAGCGTCAGATACAGTTGTTATATATATAAATACCCCAGAAAGTGAAGCGGAACACAGTCGCCCAGATAGCCGAATTGGTAAGGCATTCGAGATCTAATCGAAAGGCGTGGGTTCGGTCCCCACTCTGGGCGCGTGTTTTTCTTTCTTTCTTTCTCACGTAATTAATAAAAAAAAAATTATGTAACATCCATAACGGTAAAAAAAAATAGTCTAACCACTTCCCTATGCCTTCTTTGGCGTTGTAGACTGCCGGCATTTCTTTCTGTATTTCCTAACGAGCCCCTCATTTCCAAACCTATTATCGTGCGAAAGCTTAGCGAGGGCCTCGGTTCTGGCAGCCTTGTTGCCGAGGTAGCATAAGAGGGTTTCCCGCCAGTTAACCGCTCATGACAGGCTGTAGACGTTCGCGTCACGCCCCGGGGGTTGAAAAAGAAGGTCCCCTTCTCCCCGTGTAGTCTGAGTGGCGCTGGCTACCACCCTCAAGCGTCAGATACAGTTGTTATATATATAAATACCCCAGAAAGTGAAGCGGAACAAAGTCGCCCAGATAGCCGAATTGGTAAGGCATTCGAGATCTAATCGAAAGGCGTGGGTTCGGTCCCCACTCTGGGCGCGTGTTTTTCTTTCTTTCTTTCTCACGTAATTAATAAAAAAAAAATTATGTAACATCCATAACGGTAAAAAAAAATAGTCTAACCACTTCCCTATGCCTTCTTTGGCGTTGTAGACTGCCGGCATTTCTTTCTGTATTTCCTAACGAGCCCCTCATTTCCAAACCTATTATCGTGCGAAAGCTTAGCGAGGGCCTCGGTTCTGGCAGCCTTGTTGCCGAGGTAGCATAAGAGGGTTTCCCGCCAGTTAACCGCTCATGACAGGCTGTAGACGTTCGCGTCACGCCCCGGGGGTTGAAAAAGAAGGTCCCCTTCTCCCCGTGTAGTCTGAGTGGCGCTGGCTACCACCCTCAAGCGTCAGATACAGTTGTTATATATATAAATACCCCAGAAAGTGAAGCGGAACACAGTCGCCCAGATAGCCGAATTGGTAAGGCATTCGAGATCTAATCGAAAGGCGTGGGTTCGGTCCCCACTCTGGGCGCGTGTTTTTCTTTCTTTCTTTCTCACGTAATTAATAAAAAAAAAAAATTATGTAACATCCATAACGGTAAAAAAAAAATAGTCTAACCACTTCCCTATGCCTTCTTTGGCGTTGTAGACTGCCGGCATTTCTTTCTGTATTTCCTAACGAGCCCCTCATTTCCAAACCTATTATCGTGCGAAAGCTTAGCGAGGGCCTCGGTTCTGGCAGCCTTGTTGCCGAGGTAGCATAAGAGGGTTTCCCGCCAGTTAACCGCTCATGACAGGCTGTAGACGTTCGCGTCACGCCCCGGGGGTTGAAAAAGAAGGTCCCCTTCTCCCCGTGTAGTCTGAGTGGCGCTGGCTACCACCCTCAAGCGTCAGATACAGTTGTTATATATATAAATACCCCAGAAAGTGAAGCGGAACACAGTCGCCCAGATAGCCGAATTGGTAAGGCATTCGAGATCTAATCGAAAGGCGTGGGTTCGGTCCCCACTCTGGGCGCGTGTTTTTCTTTCTTTCTTTCTCACGTAATTAATAAAAAAAAAAATTATGTAACATCCATAACGGTAAAAAAATAGTCTAACCACTTCCCTATGCCTTCTTTGGCGTTGTAGACTGCCGGCATTTCTTTCTGTATTTCCTAACGAGCCCCTCATTTCCAAACCTATTATCGTGCGAAAGCTTAGCGAGGGCCTCGGTTCTGGCAGCCTTGTTGCCGAGGTAGCATAAGAGGGTTTCCCGCCAGTTAACCGCTCATGACAGGCTGTAGACGTTCGCGTCACGCCCCGGGGGTTGAAAAAGAAGGTCCCCTTCTCCCCGTGTAGTCTGAGTGGCGCTGGCTACCACCCTCAAGCGTCAGATACAGTTGTTATATATATAAATACCCCAGAAAGTGAAGCGGAACACAGTCGCCCAGATAGCCGAATTGGTAAGGCATTCGAGATCTAATCGAAAGGCGTGGGTTCGGTCCCCACTCTGGGCGCGTGTTTTTCTTTCTTTCTTTCTCACGTAATTAATAAAAAAAAAAATTATGTAACATCCATAACGGTAAAAAAAAATAGTCTAACCACTTCCCTATGCCTTCTTTGGCGTTGTAGACTGCCGGCATTTCTTTCTGTATTTCCTAACGAGCCCCTCATTTCCAAACCTATTATCGTGCGAAAGCTTAGCGAGGGCCTCGGTTCTGGCAGCCTTGTTGCCGAGGTAGCATAAGAGGGTTTCCCGCCAGTTAACCGCTCATGACAGGCTGTAGACGTTCGCGTCACGCCCCGGGGGTTGAAAAAGAAGGTCCCCTTCTCCCCGTGTAGTCTGAGTGGCGCTGGCTACCACCCTCAAGCGTCAGATACAGTTGTTATATATATAAATACCCCAGAAAGTGAAGCGGAACACAGTCGCCCAGATAGCCGAATTGGTAAGGCATTCGAGATCTAATCGAAAGGCGTGGGTTCGGTCCCCACTCTGGGCGCGTGTTTTTCTTTCTTTCTTTCTCACGTAATTAATAAAAAAAAAAATTATGTAACATCCATAACGGTAAAAAAAATAGTCTAACCACTTCCCTATGCCTTCTTTGGCGTTGTAGACTGCCGGCATTTCTTTCTGTATTTCCTAACGAGCCCCTCATTTCCAAACCTATTATCGTGCGAAAGCTTAGCGAGGGCCTCGGTTCTGGCAGCCTTGTTGCCGAGGTAGCATAAGAGGGTTTCCCGCCAGTTAACCGCTCATGACAGGCTGTAGACGTTCGCGTCACGCCCCGGGGGTTGAAAAAGAAGGTCCCCTTCTCCCCGTGTAGTCTGAGTGGCGCTGGCTACCACCCTCAAGCGTCAGATACAGTTGTTATATATATAAATACCCCAGAAAGTGAAGCGGAACACAGTCGCCCAGATAGCCGAATTGGTAAGGCATTCGAGATCTAATCGAAAGGCGTGGGTTCGGTCCCCACTCTGGGCGCGTGTTTTTCTTTCTTTCTTTCTCACGTAATTAATAAAAAAAAAAAAAATTATGTAACATCCATAACGGTAAAAAAAAATAGTCTAACCACTTCCCTATGCCTTCTTTGGCGTTGTAGACTGCCGGCATTTCTTTCTGTATTTCCTAACGAGCCCCTCATTTCCAAACCTATTATCGTGCGAAAGCTTAGCGAGGGCCTCGGTTCTGGCAGCCTTGTTGCCGAGGTAGCATAAGAGGGTTTCCCGCCAGTTAACCGCTCATGACAGGCTGTAGACGTTCGCGTCACGCCCCGGGGGTTGAAAAAGAAGGTCCCCTTCTCCCCGTGTAGTCTGAGTGGCGCTGGCTACCACCCTCAAGCGTCAGATACAGTTATATATATAAATACCCCAGAAAGTGAAGCGGAACACAGTCGCCCAGATAGCCGAATTGGTAAGGCATTCGAGATCTAATCGAAAGGCGTGGGTTCGGTCCCCACTCTGGGCGCGTGTTTTTCTTTCTTTCTTTCTCACGTAATTAATAAAAAAAAAATTATGTAACATCCATAACGGTAAAAAAAAATAGTCTAACCACTTCCCTATGCCTTCTTTGGCGTTGTAGACTGCCGGCATTTCTTTCTGTATTTCCTAACGAGCCCCTCATTTCCAAACCTATTATCGTGCGAAAGCTTAGCGAGGGCCTCGGTTCTGGCAGCCTTGTTGCCGAGGTAGCATAAGAGGGTTTCCCGCCAGTTAACCGCTCATGACAGGCTGTAGACGTTCGCGTCACGCCCCGGGGGTTGAAAAAGAAGGTCCCCTTCTCCCCGTGTAGTCTGAGTGGCGCTGGCTACCACCCTCAAGCGTCAGATACAGTTGTTATATATATAAATACCCCAGAAAGTGAAGCGGAACACAGTCGCCCAGATAGCCGAATTGGTAAGGCATTCGAGATCTAATCGAAAGGCGTGGGTTCGGTCCCCACTCTGGGCGCGTGTTTTTCTTTCTTTCTTTCTCACGTAATTAATAAAAAAAAAAAATTATGTAACATCCATAACGGTAAAAAAAAAATAGTCTAACCACTTCCCTATGCCTTCTTTGGCGTTGTAGACTGCCGGCATTTCTTTCTGTATTTCCTAACGAGCCCCTCATTTCCAAACCTATTATCGTGCGAAAGCTTAGCGAGGGCCTCGGTTCTGGCAGCCTTGTTGCCGAGGTAGCATAAGAGGGTTTCCCGCCAGTTAACCGCTCATGACAGGCTGTAGACGTTCGCGTCACGCCCCGGGGGTTGAAAAAGAAGGTCCCCTTCTCCCCGTGTAGTCTGAGTGGCGCTGGCTACCACCCTCAAGCGTCAGATACAGTTGTTATATATATAAATACCCCAGAAAGTGAAGCGGAACACAGTCGCCCAGATAGCCGAATTGGTAAGGCATTCGAGATCTAATCGAAAGGCGTGGGTTCGGTCCCCACTCTGGGCGCGTGTTTTTCTTTCTTTCTTTCTCACGTAATTAATAAAAAAAAAAAAAAAAATTATGTAACATCCATAACGGTAAAAAAAAAATAGTCTAACCACTTCCCTATGCCTTCTTTGGCGTTGTAGACTGCCGGCATTTCTTTCTGTATTTCCTAACGAGCCCCTCATTTCCAAACCTATATATATATATATATATATATATATATATTCATATATATATATACATATATATACATATATACATATATACATATATATATACATATATATATATACATATATATATATATATATATATATATATATATATATATATATATATATATATATATATATGCCGCCTAACACCTATATCGCGGTAGTTCTATGAATTGAAGGGAATGTTAGAACTTGCAACAGCAGCGCGAGATATATGAGCTGAAGGGAGGAGCAAGAGCAACCGAACAGGCGTTCAAGGGATTCGCCCCTACACGCTATTTTCGCAGTAGGGATGCGGTAGAGGAAAACGCGGTGCGCCGTAGCTGTTTTTCCAGGGGGAGCCTCAGAAATATGCCATCGCAACGCAGCGCATAGAGGAGACCGCTTGCCGCCACTACCGCCAACTCACTACCGGCACCTTAACCACCATACTCCCTTTTTTGTTATTTTTTAACAAAGAAACAGCAGTGCCTTTTGAGCCCAGCGAGTTTCGAGTGCACATATGAGGCGTTGTTTTCCGAAAAGAGCCAGATCCACCAAACGCGAATTTTAAAAACCAACGAAAGGTTGTTAGAGTAGTTTAATGCCGCGCCTTCAAAACTATTATATGATATATTTTACGTGCCAGGTAGAGGAAGGTTAATGGCCACAAGTAATTCAAAATTCTGCTTTGAATTTGAGCATTATTGGGGTGATAAGTTTGATTTGACTCGGAGTGAATTGAAACGTTCAAGTTGAGGGTGCATCCTTATGAAGACTTTATTTAAAATGACCTTCAAGCATTGTGCGATTACGTTTCGATGGAAACGCCACTAAAGATATGCAACAGAGCCTCAAGAACAGTACAACTATACATGGAGAGCAGGTGAGTCCTCTTGGCACCACCAGCTGATCTTTTTGTATTTTTCCCTAAGATATTTCTCTTGAGCACGCCTCAATGCACTAACGAAGTATGCAAGCTTTTCATTGCTTTACCATAAATTTCGAAAGCGCTTCACAAGCATGCTGCTCCTATAATATTCTTCAGCTTGATGGGGAGGGGGGATTTGAAAGGGCTTGTAAGCGGCGGCTATTTAGTTAAGTACTGAAATGGTAAATGTGGGTGTAAAAAAATAAATATAACCAGATGTATTTGTAAGTTAGGGTGATACGAAATTAAATCATCGTTTCACATCTCTGTTTTATTTCGCTCACTTCCGTTCACTTCGTCGTTGACATCTGGGGAGAGTCTTTCGCCGATCTCCTAATTGCCCTCTGAATTCTAACGTCAGCTCCGGAAAGCAAAAAACAAGAACTTCTGAAAACACCCACGGAACAGTCTGAACACTAAAGCCAAAAGCAAACTCCCATTGGGCAAATGCATTTAAGTCAATTTGATCCGTAAAACAGCAGGATCTGGCCCATTCTTGATACGAACTACGATCTGCGTACACGTTTTCAGGGCGTCAGCTGAACTATTTTCCACCCACCCTTTTTTTAGGGGAAAGTTGCGAGTTTTCGTTGTCACTGCAGTTTTATCCGACTCAGTTTCGGTTTCTAGATATAGCTCATTTCGAAAAAAAAAAAAACGCCTCATATGACACTCACTTTTTCGCATCAGCTCAATGTCAGTTCTCCTTTTTCTCCTACCTCTCCCGGTGCTTCTTTTGAGCAGGAGGTGTGGTGGCGGCTGGCGACACTGTTTGTTGTGGTCTGTACATTTGGTCTTTTCTTTCACAGGGTGCTTTGCGAAGCACTTGGGTGTCAGTTTTAACGTTGAATGAAATTTTGGTAGTACGACTTCGCCATTTACCCCACTTATTCGCATATTTCTCCCTAGTAGTGATAAAGCACGACGCATGCAAAGTTCGCGCCGTGCACAGCCACGGGTCTTCGAACGTGTTTGCGGGGATGAGGGCCGTTAAGGTGCGTAGCTTTTGAGGTTTAGAAACAAGAGCCTCTATACCTTTGCGCCTTCTACCGGATTTCTCCGTGCGGATCCTTCGGCCGGCTGCTGAAGACTTCAGCGCTGACGCCGGCCACTGTTCTAGATATTCGATCTTGTAGGTGTCGTCTCCGTATGCGTTGTTACATTTTAATGCGAAAGCGTTAACATGCCCCACTACGCGAATATGCGGTGTGGCTGTGACTAAGTTGTGATTACAATAATGGCCTACGCTGCGAAGAGGTTAAAGGTAAATAAAAGAAAACTGCCAATTAGGGTTGTGATTTTGAACCAGGTGCCTACGGACTGCGAATCAAACACGCATATCCTACACTAGCGGCTTATCTTGGCTCTGGCTAACTAAAGGTGACTCCAGCAAATGCGTTCTGGCATTCTGGTAAAGGCATATAGCGAGATCTGCAGGAGTAATTTCAGCATGATAATTACGGAAGTAGCACAGAGCATGCTTACCCTGATAGGGTATATGTAATAGAGAAAATTATCTGTAGCGAAGAAAAAAAAACAGTCATGAAGATATGGAAACATTTCCGCTTTTGGTGCTTAGTCTACTTAAAAAGATTCTGAAGCTGCTACTTCAGCGCCAGCTGCAAAAAAAAAAATCCTCACGGTAAGCAAAAAGGCTGGCGATTGCTGCAGCTGGGACCACCCATACCTCGCCCTGCCGTGACCGTTTCGACACAAATATTACACGCCAGACGTAAAAATTTGATTACGAATACATTCCCGTAACGGGAGATGACACAATCACGACCGACCTACCATTAGACAGCGGATCGCACGCCTTGAAATAAAACTAGTGCTTTTCCATTCCCACACGCATTCCAACATGCGTAAATGGCTCTGGGGTAAATGTAATAGCTATCCTTTTCGCGAAAGCCGTAATTCTCCCACGCGCTTAGAACTTCGTCTGTGCATTGCCCCTTTATGTCACACATTTCTTCAAGCCTCAACGGTGTGTCATATAATTTAATAACGGCGGCAATGTTCTCTGTGGGATTGCCCTTTCAAAATATGTAGTATCTAAATACGGTGACGACGCTGGGCTTGGCTGGCCTTCTCTTCTAGATCAGGTTTCCAGTTTAGCAGCCCAGAATCTAACCGCTGGCAGCTGCAACATTCTCTCTGTTGCAAGAGGAACTCACAATATGCGCCACGTTCATCGCTGCGGGAGGCACCGTCCAACAATACCATGCTTTCCCAATTTTATGAGCACATTTCCGAAGAAACATATTTACGTGGTACTCAAATTGGGCGTTACGATGCAGATGTACCAACAAAAATATACACTGCTTCAACCAAAACGTAAGCTTTGAGTACATCAAAATTAAAAAGAAAATTACGTGCACCCCGACAGCACGGTGGGCGTAACAGGGCATGTTTTTTTGAAAGGTTGGTTTCAAGCTCTGTAAATGCAGCCTGCCATGGGATAGAATGTATATATACGTAACTAATTCAGCCGCAAACCAGGTCTGCTAACCATCACGTAAGAGGATTCCGGCGACACAGTGTAGTCAAGAATAGCACTGCCATTTATCAAAAAAAGCAAAACACAAATCTTCCACTTATGTGTGGAACTGCCTCAGTTTCGCCGAATTTGCTGTTAAACAGTCTTGACAAGCACTTGCATATGATCATGCATATGCATACGCATACGCACGCACGCACGCACACACGCACGCACAGAATCCTGCGCAGAATTACCGCAATGAGTCGGAGCGAAGGAATTGCAGATGAACTCTACATTTTCATATCTAGCCACGATATGTGGACTGATATATTTCCAACCTTGAAAATCTGCATATCTTCGTTGTGTTCTCGCAACCAGCGATGGTTGTCCAGAGCTGGACGGGCAAACTTTAGCATGGTGCTTTCGTCGACCAATGATGAAACAGGAAACACGCCAATCAAGTTAGTTTCTGCGAGCGAATTACGTAAGGGGTATGATTCCGCTATCACATCCGGCACGTCGCTACGGCTGGGCGGAACACGTCGAGCCATGAAATTAGGTCGTTATCGAAGTTGCCCTCACACTCATTTGGAGGTGTTATAACATGATGCTGATAGCCACAAGTATAAACACCAAAAAACAAAAAAGGTGCTGCGCCTGGCGCCTAACGTAATTGTTCGCCACTATGAGGCCCCGGACCATATTAGTACGGCATTTTGTTATGCCGAACATCTTTATGTGCGGTTAGAATCTGTGCGCGTGAGCTGAAGGGGACAGTGGCGTTAACACAGTTCTGCAGAGACCAATCATGCAACCAGCTTATAATAATTATATTATTATATTAATACTAATCTTTTTGGTTATAAATAGGAAGTAACTTATTCATTGGGTCATATAATACACCTATGTACTTATTTTTCTATGTACCTCCCTAGTCAAACACACCGTTCTTTCAGAAATACGCGCTTTACAGATGACTTAGCTTCGACAGCATTTCTAAAGCGATAACTTTCTTGAAGGCGCCTTGTCTGTGTCTACGTGTTTCTTCTGGTCCCCGTTGTTTAGCGCCTCAAATTTATTCAGTATGTTCAACCAACTAGCCCTGATCAAGCTTTTGTTTCTTGAAAGGGCCAATAGCGTCCTGTCAAAAAATCTAATGCATTTCTCCAGAGACCGGCTGGTCACCCCAAAAGCTCTAATATGAGACACAGGGCACGTGCGGGAAACCGGTCTTCCATTGTGTCAAAACGCTTACTTGAAAATCGTGAAAAGGGAGTGGTTCTAAATACGTAACACAAAACGGGCAGCAATCACGAAGACGAAGCACAATAGTATGCCTTTATCTCATAAACCACGAATTGGTATAAATTTGCATTGTTCGTAATTCGTTTACTTAGTGCGCAAAAAATCGTCGCTCGGTTTCGTTCTCCGGTCGCGATTTGGATGTTTCAACGTTTGACGATCGCTTGGCCGCACTTTAAACGAAGTTCGGACGCACTTTTAGCTTTCGCGCGTGTCTAAACTTTCAAACAAAGGATGACGATCGAGAGACAGAATAAACCTTACTTCAGAGGATTTCAGTGCGAAATCCACATTGGACGGAGGTCGTTCCCCTTTCACGGGAATCTATATGTTGCTCTCGCCACCTAGACCTTATAGTGACCAGTCGTAACCGATCCTCCATGGCAGGGCTCGACACTGAGATTCTCCATCGCTCATGAACGGTCAGGGGCAGGGGTGGGGGGGGGGGGGGGGGCGAGGCGCAGGTAACGGGGGCGGGTGTTTCACACTAAACCTACACTAGCCTATCACGTAATGGAGAGTGCCTAATTTTTTACAGAATCGGAAAGCTGCTTCAAATCAGTTTTAAACATGCGGTTGAATAGTCGGGGGTGAGTTTTGCGTGTGGTGCTGGGAGCCTTCGCCTGTCCTCCGTGTAGGAAGTAGTTATTTCCCCGTAGGTGAGCAATGGTTGGCTTTTTGCTCTTCCACATCTTTGGTCCGGTAGGTCAGTGCAGGCCTTCTGGTGGGCAAACGCGTTCCCCTCCATCGCAGAAGGGGCCGGGTCTCACACTAGTTCTATATTTTCCTTCCAGGGGTTTGGTTTTTGAGCACTCGGAGTGATCCAGACTGGAAGCTTCTGCTGGCTTTCTGTGAATACGGGACCACTTTGGTTTTCCCGGTACGGTTAGGGCCAGGGCAATCTCCAGCTCTTCCGCCTTTTCCACATTCTTAACTTCAGCGAAGAATGACTTCAAAAAGACAATCAGCAGGGTCACTGCAAAATAATGCAATACGAAACTTTCGGGGATAGCAAATATCTCAAAACCAGGAAAAAAATTCCCCCGCATTTCCCCGAGGGGGAGAATGTGAAAGTGCGAATGCACGGTTGTCGGCCCGCTTGCGGCGCTTGCGCTCGGCCCCCGCAGCCCACCGCCTCGCCGCCTTCTCTTCCATCTCTTCCATCGGGTTTGTAGTATCACGTGTACACCACGCAGTTATCAAGCCGCTATAACGCCGCTGAGTCGCCAACGCACGCCGCTGACGACGTAGTTTGAATGCGTTAAAGATATAAGGCGCGTTACTCACGCTGATATGAGCGTGGCGTCCGTGGCTTAGTCGGTAGCGCGTCGCGCTGCGGCCGCAAAGTCCTCGGATCGAAACCTGGCGCCGGATGCTGTTTCTTTTTTAAATATAGAGGAGCACTGCGGACGCCGACGCCGCCGCCGGCGGTGGATGGTTTGGGGTCGCTTATAAAGTGCATTCGCACTTAAAAGTGAATAAAAGTCACGGAAGACCAAAACATAGGAGCAAACCGTAAGTTTT
Source organism: Haemaphysalis longicornis (assembly GCF_048455015.1). NCBI lineage: Eukaryota > Metazoa > Arthropoda > Arachnida > Ixodida > Ixodidae > Haemaphysalis > Haemaphysalis longicornis. The sequence goes on from NW_027526361.1 coordinate 84,411,199, forward strand.
TGTCGAACGAGTGTCACATTGCAGCAAGACTGAGAGAGCAGGATGAAAAGGCTGGAGCCATATTTCTTATGAATGCAACACTGGCTCCTGTAACTAAATAGCACTAAGATGTAAAAGAAAGGTAACTTGTAACTACGCGGTAAGGGAAGGAGGACGAATCAACATTTTGATTACCGGAAAACACAGGATGGTTGAGCCGTTTCAGAGCGCAGGGGACGCCCTCCTTAGTTCATGATATCCTGGGTACACGGAGCAAGCTCTGCTATTCAGGAGATCTCAATCTCCATCTTAAGACATGGTTTGGCTATCTGTAACTCTCACCTCCCCTTGGTCCTGGAAAGGGGTCAAGAGTGTAGGAGAAGTTGGCGTGTTAGAGCACTCCCACCCCATAAGGTAGAGGGAGTAGGGAAAATGGCAGAATTAGCGTATTTGGGGAGAACAGGGAAGATTGAGCGATTGCGGGTAGTCGAGTTTCATAAAGAATGGTGTTTGTTTGAAGTTCGCGAACCATTGTCTCTTAGAACTCTTGTAGGTCAGGATCCGGGAGGCACAAAAAAATTTCGGCTATTATTGTTTCAAGTTAAAGAAAATGTTCAAATCAATTAGGAGGAGTCAGAGAAACCTTCAATAAGGCTGCTATGATAAAGGTCTAAAAGTTGAAAGTTATGCACTTGAAAGTAAAATGAACAAAAAATATACCTGTAACTTAAAATTGTAACACGGCCCTTGTAACACGGCCTTGTAAAACGCCCTCACGGTACCCTTTTTTTCAACTCCTAGATTGCCAAAAGCGCGAATTTATTTTAGTTCCCTTTGAGCGCTGGGCAAGCCATCGCGATTCAAAACCTCTGCCAAGTAATAAACGCGCAATGGCCGCTGGATCCATAACACTACTTTAAGCATCCATATGGCAATTTGAGGTAATATACATCGACAGAAAAGCTGTGGACATTTTCTGACTGTGTAGGCTAGCTGCAATGGAACCTTGCTCTAGCACACCTTCCTTAAATGGACGGATACCTAAGTGAAAGGAATTTACTTGATTTCGCTATTTGTAACTTTCCCGTTACTGAAAAACAAGTTTCCTTCGTACTCCTTTAATCTCTGCATGGGAACACACTCTAAGGAAGACCGCAAGCGTGCCCAGAGAGACGCGGCTTCTCGGCAGTGTCGGCAGGCAGTGTGTCGTTATGACACAGATTGAAAGCAATGTACTGTTACATAATGGCTTCGCGCATCGCGAGATCACTACCACAGACAGTTTACGATGACACTGCGCTTGTGTATTAGATGAATCTGCCCAGACGGAATCACAGAGTGTCATGCTCCCTTGCCTGTGTTGTAACTGTGGTCTGCCATTCGATTCTTGAACATACTACCATGTATCTGGTGTGTGTGCGTATGTTAGGGTTTCTTCCTGTTTTTTTCTGATACCCTATCTTCACTTACTGGGACCGTGGATCCTGTCAATAAGGAGTATCAAGCCACGCTCACTGCCAATGATACTTCTGTGCGGTCATTCAAGCTTTATCTCTCTCTCTCTCTCTCTCTCTCTCTCTCTCTCTCTCTCTCTCTCTCTCTCTCTCTCTCTCTCTCTCTCTCTCTCTCTCTCTATCCCTTTGCGGTGTTATTCGATTATTGTAATATCAGTGTTCGAAGAAGACATAATAACACTCCGGAGGCCGTAATCATTCTTGTCGTTCCTCATTTTTTCTTGTAGCATTTAAAAGGGGGCGCAAAGAAAGAGACGAAAAGTAATAAAAGAAGGTAATAAATTAAATTAATGTACACGCAAGCAGACACGCAGGCACCCTATTCTTAATAACTACCTAAGTAATAAGTGGAGAAGGGGGGGGGGGGCGGGGGGGCAGGCCAGCCACTAACAGGAACTCAAATGCGAGGATAACGATGACAGCCGTTAAGGGGGTAACGTCGTGTTTTTCTACTCAACCGTCTATTAATCCGGCACTGCCTCTCTGCAGGAGTGTAACTGTGGTTTAGCTCCTCGGTGGTCTCCCTTCACAAGTGCGGAGCAGCATCACAAGCCCTGATTTTTTATCAGGACTTCAGTTATCATCGCCCTTTTCACTGCCCTCCTCACTATCTCGAAGAACGGGCCATCCACTGGTGATAATAGGGCTTTATGGTGGTGATGATGTGCGGGGACAAACGAGGGTAGGTACGTAACGTTAAATGTTTACTCCGAGTTAGTCATCATAGTATTCGCCATAAATAGATAAAATTCACATCATCCATTCCCTACAAAGAGATATAAGGAGATATTCCTAAAAAAGAAAGATATTATATGAGAGACGGAGGCAGCGTTAACGAAGACCCAACAAGCGCCCCTCGACAAAAATGTAAAAATCACCGCAATGTACTCAATGCACGCAGCATCAGAAACGGTCCTGAAGCACACCTTCAGGAAGCCGCTCGCTCTCGCTTTACCGCAGTTGCCCACCCAAAGCGCGTATCCGGACTGGCGGCAAGGGCTGAAGCAACACGAAATCAAGCAGGGGCGGGAAGGAAAGGACCGGACCTCACACGAGCACTTTGGAAAACCCGGGAGGATATGCTCAGCCCTCTGTCGTGTGCTGCGACCATTTTCACAATTCGTGAGGTTCAAGAAAAGCCACGGATCCAGCAGGTGGTTGGCCAGCTGTCTGTCAAGGAACTGCAGAACGCAAAAAGCAGCACAAGTAAGAGCATTAGCTGTTCTGCCGCTAGGCGTGGCGCGAAGACGTCCAGTGTGTCCCACGAGACTTGTAGGAACGGTGGGTGGCCTTTCCTTCTGCTCTTTGCGCCGATTGTGCTCTTTTTAGAAGACTCTCCAAGACCACCTCACGGCGGTCAGACGAGGGCACCACCTCGCATGGTGGGGCGCTAAAAGGCAGAGAGGGATCGTATAATTGATGACGGCAAGGAAATTGAAGCTCGATGTGGGAGACACGGATGGTACTCGCCAACGTAAAGTCACCAGTAAATAAAGGTCGGCTAACTTAAAGAAGCAAAATAAGCGTTGCGCTGTGATTCCCCCACCCAAAGTAATGATAAGGTTTAATTTAACGCGCCGACGCTACACAGGCGATGAGGCCCGCCGTAGTGGAGGGCTCCAGATTAATTTCGACCACCTGGGGATCTTTAACGTGCGCCGAAATCTCGAACAACGCATTTTCGCTTTTCGTCTCCCTCCGAAAAGCGGCTGCCTTGGATGGGAATTGAACCCACGTCCTTCCGCGGGCTCAGCAGCAAAATGCCATAGCCACTGAGGCACCGCGGCGGGTCCCCCACGCCAAGTAGAAATAGCAAAATGGTAATTGCCTTTTCGGACATTGCGTTTGTTACGTTTTAGTTGATTTTCTGTTGCAACATAGGTTACGATGGGCGGTGGAGCGTGGTTAGATAAGTAAACTGAAAGTAACATAGCAAACGTGGTTCGACACCTAAACGGGCTATGAAGACGACGTAAAACTTACGTGACAGCTCGTTTGCACGCATGCAAGCTTGTTTAATACATAAAGCAAATGTGATTAATTATATGTTATGCTATGGTTCGCAAAACTAAAGGAACAATAATTCATGAAAATAATAATTGCTGTACCATATACTAAAAACCAAAACGTTCGCTCCTGGTGATGGTACAACTCAAGCAACTTACAGTCGAGGTTTTAACAGAAATGGTTCACGTTCTGCTTATTTATTGGGGTTAGACACGTCATTGCTTAAAACAACAGACGTATTGCGATGTAAACAATTGCGGAAGCAAAAGTTTTCCGTTGCTCACTTCTATAAATTTGCCGGAATAAATCTATACGCTCCTGCGTTCTCACCAACGAGCTGGCCGAAATAAATTTCACTGAATCTTCCCTGAATTGAGCGTATATCGAGCCCCCTTTCAATACCTCGGAAGCGCATTCAACACGGCTTCTCGCGGGCCCGTCTGTTCACTTCGATATGTATCTACAGGTCATGTTACGTCACTTATGTAAAATCTACTAAATGAAAACGCTGACCGAAATCGCGAACGGCTCAAGGCCGAGATTGGTTTAGTTCTAAGATTAGTTCATTTGCCATCCGAAGCCATTCATGAATTGGAATATTGCTCCTGAGTATTAAGTTAGCCAACCATGCACAGCTATCTGGTCTAACTTATGTTGCAAAAGAAAACCACAAAAAAGGTAAGGAACAGAATGCCCGCATACTACAATCTTCACTCTGCACTCGACCGATACATCGCGTTCTGGAATCACTGCACACCGCTTTTTGTTTGCTTAGATCAGGCGACTTTTCTTCCATCACGGCTTTGCGTTGTCGGCTACAACCAGTGCCCACTATCTGTTCCCACTTCCTTGCCGTCATCAGTTACACGCTCCCTTTTCGTATGGGCGCCTTTTCGCGGTCGTCCAAGGGAGCTCGCGACTACTCATGGGGAGAAAGCCGGCCAACGTAAAGCCGTCCTGGTGATCCTTGTAAACGAAACAGATTGACACAGACAGCCCCCGCGACGGACTCCCACCGCCCCTACGTCTCTCGGGCGACACATCCGACGTCATCGCTCCGCGCCTGGAGGCATGGTCGCTGCCGCTCCGAGTGCGCCTGCTGCTTATTCCGCGCACTATTCCGTCGACAGAGTGGTGGTCGGCCAACTGCCGGACCCATGGCTTCTTTCGGCCATCAAGAGTTGCTGTAAATTGTCGTGACGACACGAGAGGCAAGTGAGCTTAATGTCGAAACTCCCGCCTGCTTCACGATGCTCATGTGAGGTCGAGCACCCTCCCCTCTGCCGCTGCTCCTTTTCGTGCTCCTTGCGCGTTTGCCGCCGGTCGAGGTAAGCGTTCGGACGCCCATTTGAAGGGAAGCAAGGAGAGCTTCTCTCTTGTGGTGGTTAATGGTTGTTTTTAATGCTGCGCGCAAGTTCGTCTGCGTGGGTTTAAGTTAATTTATTTCGTAATGTTAAGGGCCGCGTGATGCAAGAAACCGTCGTCGTCGATTGCGTTCAGTCCAATGAGCTTGAGACCTTGCGTACATGTTTTCCATCTAACCATAAAAGTAAGCAAGAAAACTTGAGGCCGAGTAGTTATTTATGCCTCCTCAGAAGCAGAGTGCCATGGATTCGATCCCCAAACTTCTAAAGTGAAGGAAACATTGTTTACGTCTTTGCTTGGTGTAGCACGTGCCGTGATAACCGTGATGCATTCACGGTGAACGACACACTCGAAAAAAAAAACTGTCTCCAATATTTCATTATTGACAGCCATCGAGGTGAAAGAAACCCAAATAGAGAAAAAAGGCCGAAACTTTCGCGGTAATTCCCCAAACACTTGAACGTTCCTTCAGGTGTCTGCATTCCGGTAGGAAATCAATGCACCCAAGCAGGCGGTTAGTCACTATTCCCTCGCTCCTTTAGTGCTCGTCATGCGCGCTCAAAAGCTCGACAGTAGTGATGGAGGGGGGAGGGCAGGGGAGAGAGAAACTATGCCCCCATCTTCGGCAAGAAAACTGTTTTCTTGCTGAAGTTTTTCGTTATCGGCATGAGCTTTTCTTCTCGACAAGCCGGCATTCAGATGCATATTCACGAACACGTCGGAGAGGGCAAAAAGAGGTGACTAAAGGAGCAGAAAATACGGCTGGCCGCGGCGTATATCTTTGTCATCCCACACTAAAAGGGGCCACCACCGGGCCTACTTGACAGGGCCTCGGCGATCATAAATCAGAGCTTTCCCTCATCAAGCCACGGTGCAGCACAGCTAATGGCGCGTCCTCCATCTTACTCATGGCATGCCCCGTTCGCTATTCTTGATAACCTGTCAAGTAACCTGGCGTTGGCTCATGCACGAGAGAGAAAGGATATTGTGATTTCGCATCTGCTTCCATCAGGAAGCGTTGCTGACGGCAAAGGTTTGCCGTTCAGCCTGCCATAGATGACGACAAGGTTTGGGCAACGCCTCCTGGATATTAGAAAAGCCTCCGAATTGTGTCTTCACTTCTGTTATCATGTAAATCGATTGGCAGGTTTTACCTTCCTAAAGTGATGTTTCCGCCTCGACGAAGAAGAATCGTGAGATTCGTCTTGTGCACCTGGCAGCGGTAACATAACCCGGGGACTCTGTTATCACATAGAAAGCATTATTGTGGTGTGTGCTTTCTTTCTCTTTTCCTTTTCCCTGCCGTCATCGTTTTGGGTACCAGTGCTACGATGTTGCTGAAACGTCGGAAAGTGGCATGGAGGGTAGGCGCTAAACTTTATCGGGTGCCTACGTCGTAATCTTGAACGTATTTTGTCAAACACACTAGAGAAATCACTCCGGCCATTTATTGTCCTGACGCAGCCGTAACAAGGATACAATAAGCGGTGTTTTGCTCAGACACCATTAAGAAGAATCAATCGAAGCAGTTTTATGAACGCATTTTTTAAGCTGGTGTAGATGACGGGGCGAAACAAAAGGTCTGATGATGTGCAACGATATCTATCGCTCTATAAATATTGCATTTTGGTGGTTTCGCGATGTATATAGAGTGTTTAAACAATAATGGTGGCTGCTTCGTTTAAACCGAGTGAAGATACAGACTTAGTTTTTTCGTTTTGTTCTTTTTGTTTACTTTTTGTTTTTGTTTTTGCTCCCGTTTGCGGCCACCGCGGCGGGGCATCGTAAGCGAGTTCTCATCGAGCTGAGTGGAAACACTCCCTGGCCACAAAGCCACCGTGGTGAAGCTTTGGTAACGCGTATTCAGGCGTGAATATTGGTTAACGGTATCAAAAAGGGTGGTTACCCCAATTTACAGACGGTTATTTAATAGAGATAATACCTACAACGAAAACTGTTGAAGTACGGCTGTGCCAGTGCGATATATCTTTCAAGTGTGGTATTACATACGATACGTCGTAACATGCTGTCTTTAGGCAGAGTCACCTTGGCTTAATCATGGAGGACATTGGTTAGAATGGAAGGGGGAAAACAAGAAAACAACGCTAAAAGTAAACACTACAGATGTAGTGTGGCGCTTTGCAAAGGCTGCGCGATTATTTACTGGCTGCTTTCTGCAGTGAGGCATCAATGTTAACTTCAGTCGTAACTCTTAGTGTTGGGAAGGAACAGTTAGATTTTCGGCGGCCGTCACCCGCCTCTCGAAGTGCATGCGCTTTGAGTCCGACTAGGACACTTATAGAGCTTTGCACTCTATGCGTAGCCACGTGCCATGTGGGGGCATGCGTCACACATATGGATACATAAAAGGCAGGGCAGATAAACTGTTGAGTTGTACAATTAGCAACGTATTGACCCTGCTATTTTTGAGCCATTCCCCATATGAATATGCCCAGCTGTACGGAAACTTGCCTGCAGCCATAAGGAGTCGTCTTTTGTAGTAGCTTCCTTATATTTGCGGCGGAATCTACAAGCCGTGATCAATTTTTCGCATGCTTCCTGGGCTTCAAACCCTGCCATGTACCATAAATAAAAAACCGGCAACAAAAAATAATTATAGATTCCCGCTTCACAAGCAGTGAATCCTGTGTTCGACACCCACAGCTTGCAAACTGAGAAAAGTTTTCTGTGTTTTAAATTTGCGCTCATGACGCAAGAGCTGTGATACTAGCGACCAGGACACGCTAAGGAACCAATGTATACGCACACGGAGACGGACCCACACGCACAAGGCTGATCCCTGCCGATAGAAAGAGCTCCTATAGGAAGAAAAGACATCTTTCGCTGTAAAAAAAGAACTAAAGAATCGCGACCTAGCCCTTGCGGGACCGGAAGGTTAGGAATACAGATGAAAAAAAAAAACATAAAAAACGGAACAACGTCAGCAAATAAATGACAGTGACAAAATGTAATCACACTGGGCCGTGCCTCTCTTAGCTGAAAGCAAGATGACTAAAAGCCACGTTAAGCATAAGGCAAGTTTAGTGATTTTTTTGCTGATAGTATGCGGGGAGCCTCGTTTTTTTTTTTTTTTCAAAAATGAAGAATACGCAAGTTGGTCAGCTTGGATTCTAATTAATTTTGCTAACACTATAATTGTGGTCACCGTAATGAAATCAATTTGGGGCACCTCGGGCGAAATAGTAGCGGTTCAGATTGTGGTGTTTATTAACGGGTGGAACTACCCTTGCATGGTGTGCTGGCGATTGCTCCCCTCTCCCAACCCCCCGATCAGCACTTTTTTATCTCTATGCGCGGCAAATACCCACGAGTCACTGAGGCTTGTGTTCTTCAAAAAGTGGAGGACCGGGCGCAAAATCTCTCTCCTCAAAATCCAATGGCCATCAGGAAATATGACGTCGGCCAAAGAGGCATGCGGGGTGGTTTCCCTTCAAAGTTGTTTAAACAAAGCTGACCGACGGGGCCACACGGAAAGAGTTTGTATCGTCCGCCAAGAGTGGGGCCTCGTTTCCCCGTCGTCATCAACAGCCCGCTAGGTCTATTGCAGGACAAAGGCCTTTACCATCGAGCTCCAACCGCTCCTGTCCCGGGCCGCTCGCGTCCGATCTTTGCCTCCAAAATTTCTTATTTCGTCTCTCCATCGAGTAATATTACTTCCCCTTCTTCTAGACCAGTCTCTCGGCGCCCACTCTGCATCCCGGTAGTTCACCGGTTGGGATTAACTACGTGACCAGCTCAAGTCCATTTTTTTTCTTTAGTTGAGCTATGATATCTTCTATTCTACTTTGTTCTGTGATCCAAGATGTTCGTTTCCTCTCCCTAAACGTTACTGTTATCATTTTGTCTTTGCATGGCCTGCTTAGACGACCTAAGTTTGCTTTCAAGTTGTTTAGTAAGGCACCAAGTTTTCGTTCCATATGTCAAAACTGATACTTCCCCGTTCCAATAGCTGCGAAGCTCGCAGTGGTTTTCCGCCGTGCCTGCCTGGGGCCGTTAAGCGTTTCCATCGATTTCCGTTTGTTAAAACGCTCGTCGATGAATGTGCTTTAGCACGGAACCAGAACTTAGCCTCTTGGTACAGAGTTATTGATTGACTCCCAGCGTTGGCGAGGGCAGGGCTTTACTTAGAACTGACGAACTCACTCCGCGTATCCGATTGATTCAAGTTGTTACAATTTTCGGCTGTTCATGGGTAGCAGACATGGGACATGTAGAGCTGCAGAACCAATTGAAGAGAAGGCGCAGAAAAGGAGTGATTATCTTGAACAAAAAGTAATATTGCCATTCTGTTGGTTCAGTTTATTCAGAATACTCGCTCCAACGTGCGGCTTTCTTTTGAAGAACGCGCGGGGTTTCAGTTAGACAATTTTCCGCTTTCCCTCTACCACTGTGGTACTCGGGTTGTCTCAATTGATAGAATGAATGCCTCAGTAAGTGTGGGTAGTGGTTAGCCGCTTGGGACAGTTTGAATTATCCGTTAAAGCATAAAGCATAACGAGCCGATACGGCTTTCCATGGCCACTAGCTCCAATGGGGTGGAAGGTAATTTGTAAGCGTTTACATATGCGGGGCTTCGACAATCAGATTTGAACCCGCAGCGTTTCCCGCTTGCTTGTCGCAAACGCATACTTACGGGGAACCTATTTCTGCATTTGTAAACTTATCAATTCTGTAGAAAAAAGTGCAGTTTTAACAGCACAGCTGTATGAGACCTCGGTTACTCCGTCCATACGCTTAAAAAACACCAACAAAATGTCGAGCTATCTACAGCTGTAGCAGCTATATACAGATCCATGTTAGGACCTCCGCGGAGACATCAGCGGGGACTTCGACGTCTTTGCTGATTTATGAGGTGCCAAATTCACTTGCGGTCTTCTGCGTGCAGAGAGATTTTACTACCAACCTGTTCTGTCTCCATTGCACCACAAAAAAAATACAAAACCTAAAGATGTAAGTTAATTTCCCACTAAAGGCAATACTTACCGGTCGCGACAGACACACGCGCTGGCGTATGGTCTGTAGAAACGAGTAACAAGGCCAATTACCCTCACCATCCCCTCATCCCTCCACACGAGCGCACACACACCCAAAAACACATGAACACACAGACTGACCATATCTATCCACGTTCAATGCCTACGATGGAAACTGAATTTTGGTGCCAGTGACTGACTAAACTCTGGCCTTTGTAGCCCAGCCAGCTCACATTAGTTTCTCTCTCTCTCTCTCTCTCTCTCTCTCTCTCTCTCTCTCTCTCTCTCTCTCTCTCTCTCTCTCTCTCTCTCTCTCTCTCTGCCTTTTATGAATAGGGGCCCAAAGACTGAAACTGTGTACCCTGTGTGACTGCGCACCTTCCCCTCTCTCCACCTCATCGCCTTCTCCTTACTACCCCGAAGGGCCTCATGACCTCTTGTATTCAAAATTGTTTCACTCACTCACACAGCATGCCGTCATTATTGCCTAGGAGAACGCGTTTTGGGCGAAGTGCAGTAGGACGTCGCTTGCGAGGGACGTCTGCAGAAACCCTTTTTTTAGCGGACGCATCAGCGCGGAGGCGATGGAGTGTGAAAGCCCACAGGGTTGAATGAGGTCAACCATTTGCAATGACCTCGCATGACGCCGTGCACGTGACGGAGAAGCCACACGCCTCTTATTTCTCAACTGCCATTCGGCACGGCTTCTATCTTTTCAGTTTTTTCACCCAGGTTCTTTCGTCCCAGGAGATGAAACGTTTATATTCTTGCTCCTCGTGCTGCGCAGCGAGTCTGCATGGCGCAATGACTGATCTAGCGTTCTGCACGGCTAGTATAAGTTTTCAAACAAAGTGACTTAAGGATATTTGCATCGATTACCTCGTTCCGCTTTTGAGCAACAGGACAAGCCGTCCCCTTGAGTTATGCGCGCTGTCGGGAGCCTCTCACGTATGGGCTGTTGGGCACTGCATGCTATCTTGCAAATACACTCTCTGACGCTGCAGTCTCAGCGTAAGGCTGGGCGACATGTCAAACAGGGACGACGAAATAGAGAGGTTTATCTACAGAACGCGAGTAGCAGCTTTTCGCAACAACTGTTCAACCTACATTCTCCAGCAGCGCAAGATAGAAAACGCAGATCAGATATACGTGCTTCAATCCTTGCGCTTTCTGTCAGTTCGTCTGTTTTCAAGCAGAAAGTGAAACCCAATACCTTGTTTTGTTTTCCATGCAAGGCGTGTTTTTTAGGGGATCTTTTTATGCTAAATATTTTATTTCGGTGCTCACGCAACTTGTTGGACTGGTTGAAATATTGTTTTATTCGTGCGCTCTCTCTCTGAGATCAGATCAATAGGATATAAATTTTGACACCCTCCATGCGCTAGAAAACTACGAATCTTATGCACAGGAGAAGCTTTAGTAGAGGGCTACCCAACGGCTATGCTGGCTATGCTATTTTTGCTACGCTGGCCCAGCGAGAATGAATACTTGTGTACGGTCCGTTTGGAGCACAAATGGTGGAAAGACAGTTCTTCCAGAAGAATCGAGGTTGCTCAGACGCTTGCGTCAGAGGGGAAAAACTTTCTTGCTTGTGAACTTTAGACGTATACACTGGGCAATAAATGCAGAATGCTGACAAAGCATTCCGACCCCTTCGTACTAAAAAAGGCATTTCAATGCAGAGACCCCAGAGACATAAATGTACTCGTTAGAATAGAAAAAAAAGTTGCCGCAGCTTGCACTAGTGGTACAAGTCTGGAGATCACCGGTGCTGGTTGCCCCTCTTTCTTCGTCGGAGACCCGGCTGTTGCCCCTCACGCCCGCCGCGTTGGCTAAGTTTCTGTGGCGTTGGGCTGCTGAGCAGAAGAAGGACGCGGGTTTCATTCCCGGCCACGGCAGCCTCCTCTATGATGGAGGCGAAAAAAAAAAAGTCCTTGTGTTCGAAATTTCGGCCCACGTTAGAGATCCCCGGGTGGTAAAAATTAATCCCGCGCTTGGCTCGTAAACGAGGCGGTACAAGATAGCTCGACCGGTGGGGATAAGCTTGAATCGCTCTTTTTGGCTGGCTTTATGCCCCTCGGCGAGTTCTTGCCACGTGTTGTGGATTCCTAACTGAAAAAGTTTGCCTGTGGAGGTCTCGACTGGTAGTCCCAGTGTTAATTTGTAGGTTTGACGAATTAAAATGCAGAGCTTCGTTATTTCAGCGATTTTTAGCCACAAATAAGGTGTGCGGTAGGTGATTCTGCTAACTACCAGGGCCTGTAGCATTCTGATTGTGTCGTCTTCTTTAAACTCAAGTTTTTGCCTCTTACTCGCCTGATTAGGTGGGTTAACTGGGTAGCAGTGTTTTGCAGTTTCGGGAGGGTGGCAGCCCCTGCCCCGTTTTTTTTTTTTTTTTTTTTTTTTAAAGCAGACCCAATGCTCGGAGTGTATCAACCTTTGGAATGGTAGCGCCACGAAGCGTTACCTCTGGGGTGGGGGTTTTGGCGGGGGGTCTACCTCTTGTTCGCTTCTTGAGTATGAGAATTTCAGGTTTTTCCGGTGCAATAGACCACCCACGTTTTTTCAGATTGGTTTCTGTTCAGTTAACGGCTTCCTGCAGGGCGTCCGGTTGTATGCCTATTGGGTCTTTGGTAGTCCAAAAGGTCACGTCGTCGGCGTAGATGACATGCCTGATACCTGGGATGGCACTTATCTGGTAAGATAGGTTCATCATTGATACACTGAAGAGTAATGGCGGGATGACCCTGCCCTGCGGAGTGCCCTGTGCGGTGACGTCGAATTCATCACTCCGTAATTTGCCAAGTCTCACCATTGCCGTGCAATGCCAGACGAAGACCCTGATGTAATTGCAGGCTTTCTCTCCACATTGGGTAGTCCTGAGGGTTTCAAGCATGGCCGCGTGAGACACGTTATCAAAAGCCCCTTTGACTTCCAAGAGGATGATGGCGCTTGTTTGTGAGGTTCTTATGTTGTCGATGACCTCTTTTTTTATTTGTAAAAGGATGTCCTGAGTGGACAAGTTTGGGCGGAGCCCATACATGGTGTCCGGGAATCCTTTTCGTTCGTGTGTTGGTTCCTCCATGTGAGATGTCAGCCTGCCTTCACCATGTGTTCCGTTAGTTTGCCAGCGGGACTCAATTTTTTTCTTTCAAATAAGATACCCATGCCAGTTATTTTTTCCCGACGCTGCTAACCCCGTACCCCTCGGGCCATTGGGGTGACCCAGTGGTTAAATAGCCGGTTTCGCGGCATATATGTCCCCGGTTACATCCCGAAACATCCCTAATCATATTTTAGTCTTGAGGATTAGAGGTTTTTTCGTGGAACGGGTGGTCAAAATTCGGCCTAAGCAGCTGTGTTGATAAAAAAGGGGCGCAGCTTGCACTTGGGGTTCTACGCTGGAGAAACAACAGAGGAAGGGAGTGGGAGAGGCAGGAGGAGGGGGATCAACTTTCCCACACTGAAAGCTGATCACAGGAGCGAGGGACAAGAAAGGGCAAGTCTATGCACGTTTCTCCTCCGTTGAGCGGCAACCGAATACTGTCATCCTCGACATTAATGGCCGCTAAGACCTGGTCACCACCGACCGTGTCAAGCCCGCTTACATCGCCTCCGTCCGACCCACCCAGGGATGCCCCGTCTCAACGACCCCGTCCCGGGCTCCCCAAGCTCAACCGACCAACAATGTCACGTAAGCAGCACAACAGCCTCCGCCTGTACGGGAGGAGCCCTGTAGCGACTGGCACGCAACGGGTTCATCGCCCCGAAGGCGACAACAACCAACGAAGACCGGCGCTCCTCACTTGGTGCAAACCAACCCGCAGTCGTGGACGGCGCCGGGCCCTCCTTACAAGGCACACGCTCACGTGTGCTAGGTATTTTTTGCTGAAGCCACTGCATGAAGGTCGTTCCTGGCGCATCGCGTCGGTGGAGTTTTTTAATGGTATCGTTTTAACGGCAGAGCTGTTTAGGCTTGAGCTTGTTCCGTTGGCGTTAACTAAAAAAATACCAAGAAAAAGTACCTCCGGCGGGAGGCGCATTCGCCCTTAGCCCAGCCACATAGGCGGGGCTAAACATCGCCTAGATGTATGACGTAATGCGTTATCGTGTGTGCCCACACCGTTCGACGTTCGAAAAAAACTCTGCCCAGCGTTCGTGGAATGATCTCGCCCTGCACTGTTCTTCTTATCAGTTCACATTTGTTCTCGTCTGAAATGGGGAGCACAGAACCACTCGGGCTCGAGACCCCGAGTTCGCGAAGCTGGTTGCCGCCGCTACTGGCGCGTGCTAACACGGTCTACTTTGGGAGAATGAATAAAATCTTTATTCAGAACAACCCGTGGTTGTTAGGGCACCCGTTTGGTGGGAGAGATGTGAAATCCTGCGGACAAAATGATCTCAGCCTGCCAGTCATGCAGTACTTTCAGCGGGAAGTTCATAAATCTATGGGAGGTGTTTATAACATTGATTAAAATCCTTGCTGTAATTTGCTTTTTGTTTCCTACTCGACTATTGCAAATTGCAGATAAAAAAATTGTTTCCAATGGCAGCGGCGGCATGCTTGATTATCAACTTGAATTATTTCTTTTTCTCTCGCACTGGTGACGAATGCAGCTGCAACAAAACGCCTCACTGAATTTGCGCTGTACTTATGCTGGCGGCCTGTCTTGGTCTACAAGTTTGCAGAATTTCAAGAGAAGCCCGAGAGGTAATATCTCAACGCGATAGAAAAAAAATCGCGGTGCGGCTTGGATGACATCAGGTATTTATATGTAAATATTATTGTCTTTTTTTATTATTGGAATATCGCTCTTTGTGAGGACGTTCGGGAAAGTGTTCCTTAAAACTGCGCACTTCTGTGATTATTCTTTTTGTTGATGCGATACCTTAGGATACATAGGGATATCGTCACTTACAAGTTATTATTCGGGCACTAGCCCTTTTCCGGTCCTTTCGTGCGGTTGTTTACAGCGACACCAACGCCGTAAAAACGTCGGGCCATTCAATGCAATACTAGCAATTCTTAGGGCTAACCTTCCATAGCTCTAGAAAGTTCGGCTAATGGACAGTACAGAGCTAACTCAGCCAGCGGCAGGTTAAGCCACGGTCCGTGATTTCAAGGAATCATTCAACGTGTACCACTCTGCCTAATGAGGGTCAGTAAGAAGTGCATCATGAACCACTACGATTAAGGCTTAGTAAATAAACGTATCAGAGTACAAACATACCGAAGATAAAATTAGAGGCAGCGCAGCAACCGCGACGTTTTGGAAAAAAGACGGCGGTCAAGAGAAGTAATCACTTTAACCTCTCCCGGGAACATTGCTAAGTAAGGATCCCGAAACCTTCAAGCCTTGCTCTTGTCTCGTTCCTTGCTTGCGGTCGTATCTTTGCCCCCCCCCCCCCCCTCACAGCCGTTCTCGGTTCTTGGTCGGATACTTCTCACTCGGTCTTCTGGCAGGTTGGGATTTCCAATTGCAGGAATAAACGGGTGCGTAATTGCGTTAAGTTTGGGGTGGCCCCCTAATCTTATTTGGCGACCGTCCAGAGGAGGCAGTTCTGGATCCTCGGTGGCCGTTGTCTCCTGCAAATCAATTCATGAGCACGGCCTTTCTATCCTTGATACCTGCGTGCAGTTGTTTCCGCTTTCTTGAAGGGGCAAATTTAAAAGAAATATACATATAATCCCGGTCAGAACCTGAACGAACTATTACAGAGAACGGCAACTGCCGTGCGTGAGAAGATTCATAATCGTGGCAGACACTTGTAGACATATCGCGAAACGGGTGCGCGGCGTCTTTGCTTTACGGATCACGTTTAAATACAATGCCTCGTTACTGCATGGGAGAGCACTGTACGTTAAGCTTGAAAAGCACCGTTTGAGTGGGTCGCATTTAATTGCTTAGTATGTTTGTAAAGTTCAACATAAGCTTTGGGGGCAACCTTTGCATTTGAAATCAAAGAATTCGGGAAACTCGCATCCTGGTAGGCACTGGTTATTATTAACACGTGAGTTCCAATGTGAATATTTATGTTGCCTTGAAAGATCAATTACTTCTGCTTGTAGCGCTTGAGAATTGTCGCGTTGATAAACATTTTCTTGCTCTTTATTTGGTTGTTTTTTAGCTTGCTGTTCTATTACGGCCAAGAATATTCCTTATAAAGACAGCTTATTTTCAAGATTTACGAGCTTTATGCACCAAAGCCGCACCAGAGCTATTAAACGCGATGTAGTAGAGGGCTCCGGGTTAATTTCGACCGCTGGAGATTTTTAAGCTGTGCCAAAATCTCGACACACAGGCTTTTTCCTTCTTAACCCCCATAAACAAATGGCCATTGTGGCAGAGATGTAATCCGCATCTCTCTGCTCCACAGTAAAATGCCTTAGCCACTGAGCCGCGGTGGTGGATCTTACAATTCCAGCGCTAACAACAATGTATAGTAGAAACTTATCTCAAAACATTTGAGTTATAAACGATATCCGGCCGGAAGCGTGTTCAACAAAGCGTGGAGTAGAAGGGCAATCAAGGAATCGCGACTAATTAGAGAGCGGAAACTAAATTTCCAAATTTTAGACTTCCACAGTTCAGCCACACGAAGTCCTTGCGACGGCTGTTTGCTGTATAAATAAAAAATAACTTGCGCCCACAACTAGTTTGCTAGTATGCTTTCCTTCTGAATACACTGGCCGCAAATTAGGATCCCGCACAAGACTTCGAGAGCTGTTTTAGAGCACTTTGCAATCTACATAAACGCGGTATGTCGATATTCCCGAGTGGGAAAATTGCATGTTTCCCATAGCTTTAAGGATGCTATTGGCTTTTCGCGAAATTTTTGGATACCGGCCTTGTCAATAGGGAGCGTTTAAAAATAAGAAGACACGAACAAGAAACACCGCTGAAAAGACCCGCACTGGCAGTGAGAAGTACAAAACGTGCACCTGTGCTGCAGGACATCTAAAGAAGTACCAGCCCTTCCTATCTTTTTTTTTTCTTTTTAATAAAACTCGCCTGAATTCCTGTGCCTGTAGGCGTATAGGCGAGCGGTAAAATAGGCGAACGGTAATACCGTAAAATGAGATCGGCGGTGTCGGCTAAACTCGTCTGGAGAGAAGAAATGGAATTTTAAAGGCCGCTGTTCCGGCGGACATTAATCTTGGTTTCCAACAGCCGCCCAAGCAGACAGCGGCCTTGGCGGCCGTCTGCTTGGCATCCTCTTTTTTCTCTCGTCTGTCGCAATCATTCGCTCCCGATTTAGTCTTTTCCATTTCCGAGTAGATAATTTTGAAGCTGCGGTACAACTCACATGAGCTTGCTTTCATTTATTCTTCTCGGTATCCTTGAACTGTTCTTCTTCCTTATTTCGACGTTCTGACTTCCAGACGTTGATTTCTTCGAATACTTCCAGCCGTTTCCAATATTCATTTGTTTTTGTCTTTTTAGTCCCCTCTTCGGTTTCCATGAATGGGCTATGGAAATCCTTTTTCTATCGATTTTCCTTCATGGGAGAAAACGGAGAGGAGAACCGACAATAAGGACCTTATGTGCTTCCGGCTCGGCAAGTTTACTCTAGAAGAAACTACCTACGGGAGTGCAGGAGGACGGACCAAATCAAGGCCTCGGTTGACATTTTTACATTTTGCTCTGGAAGGAGAAGATGGTCGTTGTGACCTTTAGAATATGCCCCCATTTCCCTGCACTTGGATTACCTGATTTAGTCAGAACTGACCAATCGTCCCCGTATGACGCGTACTACTCATTGCATTACCAAATCGTTGCCCTCATAAATTGTTTAGTTGCTTTCATCTGCCCTTCAGTTTCGTTTCATGCTTTATGAATGAAAGAAGCTTCACTGTTCGTTGTTGGGAATGATTTATATGCTATACTTCTGCACCTGGATTATACCCCGTTTCCTTTTTTTTATGACTAAGGCCGTATAATTTCTCCATATAGCGCAAGTAATGGTATTATGCTGTCACCAAGGTTCATGAACGGCCATGGAGGTGAGCGGTAATTAGGCTGTAGTATTTCTCCCTCACCGTGAAGATAATATCCGGGACAATGGGCGCTAAGGTGACCGCCAAAAAAGTTTTTACTGCAGTCTACTATAGTGAAGAACTACCAAAAACTTACTCTGTCCTCACTTTCCGGTGGATAGTTTTTACAACTTGCTGTATATGAAATGAAAATTTTAAGTGCTAATGCACTTCTTAAGCGACCCTGAACCTGCGTCCACCGGCGATGCCCGCGCACGTGGAGATGGGCGCGCGCAGCCTGGCCGCTGACATGGCACATACCCACCTGGGGGATTGGCCAGGAATATCCTCGTCTTCCTTGGCAACGGCGGGAGATGGGCGCGCGCTGCCTGGCCGCTGACATGGCACATACCCACGTGGGGGATTGGCCAAGAATCGGGCGTGAGAAGGGCTAATGCACCTGCTTAAAGGAGTACTGACACGAAATTTCAAAGCTGAGATCCGCTCTAGCAATCAAGTACAATGACAACACAAATAGGTGTCTGTGAATAAATGCATCTTTCTTTCTTTGTAGTTGTGTGTGTGTGTGTGATCTCTCTTTCGCGAACTATACCGAACCGCACAAATTCAACTCGTGCATTCGCACTTTCACATTCTTCCCCTCGGGGCAATGCGGGGAATTTTTAATAACAATCTGTGCAGTGTTGAATAAAATCGTTCTTCTGAAGTATTTAAAATTCAGCTACGCGGGTGATATTCGTGCTCGGTCGTGAAACGCTCATAAGACTAAAACAAACACAACACGGGCTCCTTTAGGGATGCTTTATTGGTTGCACCAAGAAGGATTTTTGTGCAGGACAGTTTCCACAATATTTCGTCCGAACGTGTCATGAGGCTGTTTCTACACAAGTAAAGAGCGAACCACGCAGCGTAATCGCAGATGTTCATATTTATTGTCCGAGTCTCTGTATGCAACACCGGGTTCATCACTTCAGGTTCAACATCCCCAGGAACATCAAACTTAATGTCTTCACCTGACTTTTATTCGTTAAACCAATTTTAGATTTTCTCAAGCGCGCTGAAACTAAGGTGGAACCCACCAAAAACAATCACAGTCGCGGTTTTGGCTGCGACTTCATGCGTGCGCACGCTTGCTTGTTCCTGTACTTATGAATGTGTTTACTTAGAGCTGTGTGTGTGTTTAGAATGTGTTTGCTTAGTGTTTACTTAGAGCAGCTGACTTAGAGCTGAACCACGAGTTCCATGTGACCAGAGCAGGTGAAGGGGCCATGTTTTTTAAAAAAAGAGAGTGAAGGCAACTTTATAGAGCGTGCAACAGCTGGAAAAGTGCCCAAGTAGGGTTTCAGCAGAGTAGCACAAGAAGTGGTCGTCCTGAGAACGTCTTCTTTAGGCCACTCAGACATAATATTTTGTGACGGATAATTTTTTTAAATTACGGCCCCGATAGAACGGCAATGTGGGAATTTATAGCATGTCCTTGCCACTCGTGCTTGTCCAGATGTAGCCACGTCACGTCGTAGTTCTGCTGATTTACCCCTACCCCTTCTCCCTATGCCGTGCATTTAGAGTACAAACTCACATTAAACCGCGGACTTTGGGCAGTGTGGAAGCATTAATTTATTTTTAAAACAGCGTTAGTTGGGCGCGGGTATTATTTTACAGCAGTTCATAAACCGATCAAAGTATATTTCGCATGCGACCAAATTCAAACATGCAATGTGATAAGACGAAAATGTTTCGTGATGCTGTCATGATTTTCACCCTTTGCTGATCTTATTTGGTAGGAATTTCATTAGTTTGGAGATTTTGCCATGAAATATTGATTACACAACAGATACAAGCAGCCGTTTCGTAAGTGACAAAAAAGAACGCCTTTATGGCAGTTTTCTTCATATCAAAACACTTAAATACGACATATACCTGATATTTATTCCCGTTATTAGCTCGGTATCTCCATATTATCAAATGATTTGTGTATTTTTTGGACAAACCCAAGTCAAGCTGAGTTCTTGTCTTTGCCACGGCGGGTTTACTCAAGTACGAAAACGTAAAAGATAGGCTAAATCACTGTTCTGTGCTAAAAGCAGTGCTTCCTAGTTTACGAAAATAAAAAATACAAATTATGCAAATTACCGTAAAAATGGATGGAGCTTCCAAAAAAAAGTGGCCACGTATCCACTTTATTCGCTTCGAAGGGCGTTGAATGAGAGAGAAATAACTTTCTTGCGTGACAGCAAGTAATCCTAGACGTTGGCGAAGCTCCCTTGGGGTTTAGCAGCGTCTTCGGCCGGATAAATGGCCCAGACATTATCCGCTGGGTTTTGGCCCAAGCGATGTTTTGGCCTAAGGTTGTCACCTCTGGACAGGCCCGCAAAATGTATGCTAGGTCTTCCCTCTGTTTACACCGGTGACACTTTTCAGAATATTGCCCGGGGTAGCAGTTACTGTACGCAACCGGCTTAGGGTACGAGTTTCTTTGCAAACGCCCCCAAACCACGGATTCCGATTTACTGAAAGTAGAATGAGCTGGGAGGAAGCGGGCCTGCTGTAGCCTGTAGGGATGAGTGAGGTCTCTAGAGGTCACGAGCAGGTTCCTGCCCGACCAGCGAAGCGAATGAGCGCTGTGGGCTGAAAAGGTGTTCGCGCTCTTCAGGATCCATGGGTACCTTGTGTGTGGTGGTTCGCAGATGGTTGATCCCCAGGGAGCCGAGAATAGGCCGACCCGTCTGGCTGTAGCTAACTCGCTCTCGTTGAGCTATCCGATGACCATCTGTTAGTTCTCTGGCGGTGTTAACAGTCAAGCCCAATTGCCACGAAAGGTTAGGTCGGAGTAATGATCGGTATGCCTAGGGCCTGCTTGTAGGCCCGTCTAATGGGGGCGTCCATTGTGAGTTCTTCGTTCTTTTTGAGGTGTAGGAAAGGGGTGACGTACCTTATCCTACGAAGTACGAAGGCTTGAACTAATTGCACGAGAGTGCGCACCTAATATCGTGATGCAGGTTAGTGATTCGCGATTAGAGTCAAGTAATCTGAGGCGCGCTTTTTTCCAGTACGAGAATGGTCTCACAGTTATGTCCATTGGCCGGTCCTCGGAGACGGTAAACCCGTACACTGGACACTGTGGGGATGGGTTGTGTTTCATTCGCGAAGATATTCAGAGCCGGGGTGGAAGGAGGGGGTGGGGGGGGGGGGGGGGGGGCGTTTGGGTTTGTACATGTGCCCCTACTAGTGGGCCTGAGGAGCAACAGTCATGATTTTTGCGAGGAGCAGCTGAGGACCCGGCGATCTACATACCGCTCGACCTTCTGAATACCCTGTTGTAAGATGTGCTGAATTTTCCCGTCACTGCTTCCGCTGACCCAAGGCGTTACATTGTACGCAGAGAGGCTGTGTAGGAGGACATCGATCCGTTCTATTATTGCGGGAAGCGCTATCATAGCTACGTTAAAAAGAAGATGGTAAGATTTTGCGCAGTCCCTGCCACTTAACACTCCCCACCCTCCCTCCTTCTTCCGGTCATGCTCCATTCTTCTTTTTCACATTTTAGCTCTCCCTTTCCCCCCTCTTCCCCTGTGACGAGAAGATGAAGGCGAGGAAGTGGAAAACGGAGCGTAGCCATG
The DNA here is from genome assembly GCF_048455015.1 of Haemaphysalis longicornis. Classification (NCBI taxonomy): domain Eukaryota; kingdom Metazoa; phylum Arthropoda; class Arachnida; order Ixodida; family Ixodidae; genus Haemaphysalis; species Haemaphysalis longicornis. The sequence continues at coordinate 84,432,677 of NW_027526361.1, forward strand.
GTCTTTTATTTTCATCTCCAGCCATTCATACATCGCCTCACCACCAATGCTTCACCTTATTTGTTTTGTCGCTGCTGAACACTTATTTCTGCTCTACTCCACACCCGTGTATCTTCCGCTCTACTTGCTCCGATCCCATTTCTTATCTGTACTTCCTTTAACCCATAGGTTACGCTTAGGTTGGTCAGTGACTCACGGGGGACCTACGGGTGAGTACTGATTCGTCCCCACTCGCGGGTGACGCAAATTACCAGTGAGTCAGTGACCCACTCAAAACATTTTTGACAGACAGACAGACAGACAGACAGACAGACAGACAGACAGACAGACAGACAGACAGACAGACAGACAGACAGTTTGTCGTTCACCTAGCTCCGGAAAGACTATCGTGTTCAAAATAAATGCAGGTGGGCACTGCTCGAGAACGCACATTTGGCGCATTTGTAAGTAGGTGTGTTTTTGCGCACACGGTGTTCCCAGTGCTCTCTGGCGTCGAAAGGCGTTTGCCAACTGTCCCGCAGCGACGACGGCTGCCACCCTTGGAGGGCGGCGTGACGGTGTTAGTTACGCTTTCGTTGGCAGCCCTTAAGGAAAACGTGTTTATCTCCCTCGCTCAGAACGGAACATCAACAAAAAAAAAAAAAAAGAATGAGGTTTCCTGCACTCCGCTGTGGAAGACAAAACTGTTGAATTGAGAGAAACGCAGGTCGGCACTCAAAGCGGACGAAAAGAGCGAGTGCTTTTCCGTGCTCCTGTAAACGGGGCACAAAACGTTCCCCCGACGGGGTCGAAACTAAGGCAAAATAATGGTCCGAAAAGGCACCACAAATAGTGGGAAAGAATGTGTTCTTTAGAGTGTTCTTTAGAGAGAGTTATTACAGTGTGCGTCCCACGGTTGCGAAGACAGGCAACCTTATCTCTAAATTTTAGCTGTCCTGCCATTTCTTTGGTAAGGGAATTGTAGCCGATAGTTTGTTCCGGCTTAGTAAGTGAAAAGAAAGGAGTGGACAGGGGAATGTTCGAGTAGAGGAAGGGAAGTGGAAGAGGGAAAACGTTAATACGAGGGGTATAGGCGAAAGTAGTGCAACGAAGGACATAAAAAGAAAGGGAGGGCTGAGGTCAGGGCACTGCCTGGCAGGGGCAGCAGAAACCCTATTGTCATCCAAAGTTATTCAGAGCAAAGCACACAGACACAGAACGTTGAGCATTTCTATGCGGACTCAAAGAGGGAGCCTGTCTGTCTCTGTGTGTAGCAATGGATAAGTCACACTTTCACCGCACAGAAAATGCTATAAGTGAAAGGCGCTAAGGCTTTCTTCCTTTGATGTCAGCTTTCCCTGACCACTTAGAATCATACCTGTTAAAAATTATTCTCACCACTGCACTTACGTATAGGCCAACTTTACAGAGCCTCGGTGTATAGCGTTCCGTATGGGGACGCGGTGTCTTATGTATATATTTTATAAAAGGCCCATGCGCCCTCACATGACCTTTCATTTTGCTCTGAAAATGTTTTTATTGCACAACACATTTGTGTTTTACGGCGAAGACAACTTTTGGAAGCTTCACAGGTATACCGTTTTACAGGCGACACACCGATGTATGTAATAAACCACCCCAGAACCTTCCTACAGTGGTTTAAAACTACTTATACGGCTCCCAAAAATATGTATTCCTAGCAATGCTTATGTATGTACTGTCTGTTCGGCAATTCACCCTAAGGAGTATCTGCAAATGGTTTTCTTCGGAAAAGAAGGACCCCAGGTCGAGTTCAGGGACTTCGGTGATCAGGAAAATATGATAGGGTTAAATAGAAAGCAAAGAAGTACGTATAAGCTTCGGAAATAGTTCTTCGGGACTGCGCCAAGCTTTTCTTTAGGCTTTAAAGTGGTGCTAAGTGGTACAGCGCAGCCAAAGCAATTAGAGCACTCGTGCTGAATAAAGGACCCTTCCATATAGTGCGTCTGCATCCAGTTTATGAATATGTGTGTGGGAATAATTTTTATGGTCCTTAGGGAGAAATAAAGTTTGATAAAAATAGAGCAGTGAAAAAATGGCAGAGGTTATGTCAATTAGCTTTGCAAGTTTTTGCAAGTTCGCGTTTCTACATATACTACATATACAAAGAAAATATTAAAGGGATACCTTAGGTTCAGAAATGACCATGCACTAGACTAGACCTTGGAACAAAAATAATCTTCAATTTCATTTAAAAAGAAACATAATTGATATCTTTTCGGTGGCTACCTTCAAGTACTCGCCGCAAGTTTCCGGATAGTTTTGTAGTGTGATGGGGAAGTATAGTTCCTCTCACTGCACCGAACTATATTCGCACTCTTAAAACTTCACAAAACGATCTAGACAGGAGGATGTTCATAGGAGTTAATCTGTAGCCCGTCCGTCGGTCCTCGGCCTACCTTGTATAACGACATTCAACTTTGGTATTTGGTTCTCCTGTGTGTCCTATTTTTTTTGTAGCTTACTCTCCACCTATTTTCAGCTTTTAAGCATCTAAACTGTCAGATTTTGTTATCCGCGAGCTTTTTTTCCCTCGGCGTCACACCAGCCTAAAACATTGGGTTCACTCGATGCCTGCCTCTGGAACGCTGACGCGACTGGTAAGCTCATGTCTGACAGTGGCGTGGCACTCTCGTGATTTGAGGGTTCCCGTTAATGCACGGTTGAAATGCCGTTCAAAAATGGAAGGAAAATATAGAAATACGGCGCAAAGGGGTAAGCCGCACAGTATTCAGGGGAAAGGCAGCAAGCGCTAGTGCTTCAGAACGCAAATTAAGTTATACCAGGCGAGGACTCCAACAGCCGCGCCCCGACGGGTGCCCGAAATCCGTACGCTGAGTCGGCTGTCACTTCGTTGTAGGCGCATGGACTACCTTTTGGAGGGTAGCGAGCATTGGAGGGGACGGCCCGCTTTCTGCTTCAGTAAAATCTGGTGCTTTCGGGTTTGGTTGTTTGTTCAAAAATGAAAAAAAAAGTCATGCAAAGAATTGCTTTAAAATGATACGAAGAGAACAGTAGTATTGGTCTGGGATAGAAATCCTGCACGCGCCTGGCATTTGTCAAATTTTGCGCTATGCCCTCACGTTTTGAGCATTTTTCCTTAAGCAGTCAGAACACATGGGAGGGGGGAATTTGATATATTGAAGTCGTCGCGTGTTAGAAACGCAACGGTGAGAGAAGAAGACGCTTGCTGCGGCTCACTTGTATCGCTACCATTTCCCCAAGTCAGAAAAAAAATAATTCAGGAACCTCTTTTCTGCAAAAATTTTATTTTATTTATTTGTTTAGTACCAAAAGCGCCTTGGGGACCCAGTTATATGGGCACCCAGTACCGGTCTCTTCTTGGCTTTCTGCGTGCAACTGGTGCAATGTTGTACCTATCAACCTCCGTGTTATGCCGTAAGGCAATCTATTGCATCAAAAAAAAAAGTACGAGCGCCGAAATAAAAGGTAATCTCAACGCACTGTGCGGGTATTTATGATTCGACCTCACGGTTTATCTTATTGTCTTTTTTCGCAGTCTTAGCTTCGCATGAAGCAGATAAAGGTTTCTTTGTATCACAAGATTATAAGATTTGTGAAAATCCGAAAATAAAATCTAACAATCCGCCCTCATGCATTTCGCGTTTCCCGCGTGGCGTCAGCCGAGAACTGCAGGAACATCAATGTTACGTAAAACCATAACAAAATAAAATGTTTGTAAAACAAAAAAAGAAGAGATGCACAGAACATAATGCTTCACTTTGTCACGCACCTGGGGGACTCTGAACTCGGTTTAAGGAGACAAAATTAGATAGTTCCAAATATTTCAATTGCGTTCCACATCCTGGAAGGGAGCGCGCTCCCAAAATAGGTTTTGTAGCCGTGATGCCAGCGGGCATTGGTTAAAAAAACACGGTTCACGGCGCATATCGGGCACCTCGAAAATAAAAGTCCCCAAAAGAATAAAGGTGCCGATATTCTGGGAACCATAAATATAAGCCACAAAACAGAATTTCAAGCCAGAAAGGATGGGCAAAAGAAAAGGTGGGAACTTCAATTTAACGGGGAGAGAAAAACTGCGAGCAACATTAGCTGTTGCTCGCAGTTTTTCTCTCCCCGTTAAATCCTTGGTATAGGGGCACCTAGAGGACGAAAGTGAGGCCAAGAACTCAGGTTGCTTACACCAACAGAAGAGGTGTAAAATATAGGGGAAGAGAATTATCAAACAAAGAAAATGAGAAAGAGAGAGAGAGAGAGAGAGAGAGAGAGAGAAATTTCATAACAACAGACTCAAGAACAAAAAAAAAATAAGAAAATGAACGGTCCACCACGCACTGATAACAAAAAATGAGTGCCCTTCTATTCTGTGGAGAGGGGTGACCTACAAATCTGGACATAGTCGACAGAGTGCTCGAAATAACCCAGTTTTGTTCGTAGTTTGCTATTTAGCATACTTCCTAGCCTTTAGTTGAGTGAAACCTGGAAGTACTCGAGCTTGATTCTAGCGGACGAACAGGGGCTGTCTGCTTTCCTCCCGTGTAATACGCATCTTACTGTATACGTAACACACTTGACCCAATCCGCTCGACCAGTGCAGACACTAGACAAGTCGGGTTCGGCTGTTGGACGTCCACGTGCAAGCCTCCCGCCACTAGCTTCGCCCACCTTGGGCTAGTTCACGTGGCGGAACCGGGAGGGGAGATTTTTTCCCCGTCGCTTAGATGGAGTTGTGCTGTGCGTCAGGAACTCGGCAAAAAAGCTGTAAGTGTTTGAGGACGAGCCGATCACGTATAGAAGCGCCGGTGTTGTTGCTATGCCTAGAACAGTACCGAACACTTCTCCCCGCAGTGGGAAACTCTTTACATCGCCCAACCGCGGCTTTGGGATTTCTTTTTTTTTCTCCTTGTAGGCGTCGGCTCTTGCCTCACTGAAAGCTCTTGTTTCGGCGTATGTTTAGCACTAAGCCTGCAAGAACGTGTACTCAACTGATGATAACACAGGAAAGCATGATCGTGATGTTGATGGCGTTCTAAACTTTGTACGAATAAACTTAACAAACACATTTTGAGTATATCAGATACATAAAAATATTCATTATGTTCCCTCTTCAATATTGCTTTTAATATGTGCTTGGACGAAAATGAGGGTGGTTGAGTTGAGGGAGTTATTCTTCATTAGTTGTATTTGTCTCTAGAATATTTCATAAAAGTGCGATGAAAGTGGCTTAACGAAATGTATTCGTGAAGGTAGTTTTTACATGAATGCTGGCGTTTTCTCTCCTGATTCTGAGAAATTATTTCTTGGGGTACCTGATTTTCGGCTGAGATTACGGGGCTTGCTACAACGTCGCAGGTAATCGGTGAAGCTTTTCGTAGCACTTCTTCAGATATTCCCTGAGATGTTTCACACGACTAGACCTTACGTTATTTATTTATTTATTTATTTATTTATTTATTTATTTATTTATTTATTTATTTATTTATTTATTTATTTATTTATTTATTTATTTATTTATTTATTTATTTATTTATTTATTTATTTATTTATTTATTTATTTATTTATTTATTTATTTATTTATTTATTTATTTATTTATTTATTTATTTATTTATTTATTTATTTATTTATTTATTTATTTATTTATTTATTTTTGATACTGCCGGTCTCATACGAAACCAAAGCAGAAGGGCATCAGTTCGTGAACATAGAACAAACCGCTTACAGTTTTACGTTTTTACAGCAGCATATTTTCTCAGACGATTTCTATGAAGGCCCAGACTGTGGAGGCAGAAATGCCTTAAAACGCCTCGATACCTTTACAAAATTCAATAAGTATATTTTGAAAAATGGCGTAAATAACACAGGAACAGTGAACAGTTGGTACATTCTAACAGGCGGCATATAAGACAGTACTACTTATCAAGTAGACAATACAACGTTAGTTGCACGTAAACACAAGAGAATCGGCAATAATGCACCACAAGGAACACACATGCCGGTAACGTAGTACCCGTTGCTGCTACAGGGAAAAAAAATACGTTTCCGCGCAGTACTACGGGAACATTTATACACAAAAAATAACCGCACGTAAAACAGTAATACGGCTCATATAAAGCGAAAAAGATAAAGAAACTGGAATATTATTTACGGAACATGTCCTCATTTATTAGATGAACTCTAATAACGATTGTATACTGGTAATCGAGGAATTTCAACTATTCCATTCCCTTATTGAGAGCGGAAAATATGAATGCTTGATCCAATCGTTGTTGAAAGCGTCTTCGGTAATGGTGTATGCAGTTTGGGTTAGTGCTCCGGATGCAGCTAGGGAGATGCATTTTGATGCATCGATGCGGCTGCAGTTATCAAGGAGGTGGTGTATAAATTTTAATCTTGCCAGTTTTGCTCTTGTCCCTAGCGTAAGAAGACCAGAAGATTCTAAAAGGTTCGTGGGCGCGTCGGTGTGTTTTCACTTGTGAACAAACCTGACGGTGTCCCTGCGTACCCGTTAACAGCAATAAAACAGCGTTGCGCGATTTCATCGGCCGAATTAATCCCCCGTGTTCTCTCTTTCTCTGTCTGTTCCTCTCTCTCTTTCTTTCTTTGTCTTCCCCTACTCTTTCTTTTCGACGGAGCCATCCCGGAGATGTTCACAGCGTTGGGCAGCGAGGTACACTTGTCCTGTTAACACAATCATCTCCGAAGGCGATGACGGTGTTTCGATGATCCTGTGACATCGACTGGGACAACGGAATCTATACATTCTGAACGCGCGTGGTATACTCCTAGGCAATGCGCGACACTTCCAATGCCAGGGCCTGGATACGCGCGATGACCTTTATATGCCCTCCAAGCCACCCACGCTTGATGCCAGCACTCTAATTCAAAAGCGACAACTCGGTTTGCAGCTGCCAGTTGACTGCACCTGTAAAAAAACGCAGCACCTTAACTTCACGCGGTCATCAGTGAGTTGTACGCTGCTACTCTACCGATTGTGTCATGCCGGTTGTAACTGGCTGCTTTTCTGTCCCTATGACCCCCGGGATACATCAGGAGCCCAAAGATACGAACGGCTTTGGATATTTGAATTATCGATATCCCAACAAGAAACAATTCTGATCTGAAATAGGCGACCATGCTGATTTTGTAGGGTTCAAATCCTACTGGAATGGTTAGAAGGGCAGGCAGGTGTCCTAGCTAGGGTATTGTTGTAGCTTTTCTTATTGCCGTAACCGGAGTACGCCAACACATGTATGGTCAACATTTTTCATGCTTGATCCGCGTTTCTAGCTGATGGGGTCTCACAATTTTTTCTCGGCTCCTCATCATATGCAGAGTATATGCACGCTTTGCTTTTCCGAATGACACTTAGACTGAGTAAACTGATCATTTTATAAATGGGAAAATGGGAAAAAGAATGGTAATGAGAATAAGAAGTGACAACAACCAGCTGTCCCTTGAACACATATCAAATATATTTACCGCAACCAACTACACCCCAAATTCCACGCACATTTCCAACCATTACAACAGTATGCGACTGCACAACTAAAAATGTCAAAACATGCTAAAATACGATGAACGTCGCCACTCTACTTTAGGGCAGAGCTGGCGCGGCTCCTTCTTGGATATTGCTTGGTGTTGCGAAACAAGTGTTTTCTTCGGTGTACGGTTCTTCGCGAAGGCGTTTGTTGCTCTCAGGACAGAACAGTAAGAACTACAGCGCCAATTACAATCCACATAAGCGAAAAAAAAAAACCGAGGGATATCACTGTGGTTTATACTTGCCTCGGCCCGACGATTATGCAAAGTGACGGCATTTGTATTCCTTTCTGCTCCAGGCCCAACCCTTAGTGCTGTTGACACTCCCCATAGATGACTGGTAACCGAGCAAAAAAACAAACAAAAAAAAGGAAGAGGCCACTTTCCAAGCTGCCTCTTCCGCTTGAGCACATGGTCGGTTGGGAACGTTTGAATGAGCGTGAGCTCGCTTTAGTGCGTCTTTCTTGAAGCACATTTCCGAATGGTTCTCCCCTCTCATCCTTTTGTTTAATTCATTTGGGATGCTTAGTATTGCTAAGTTAAAGAGGAGTGGTACCCACATTGAAATACACTTTATACGCGGATGATATCACATTGTGGATACATGGAGGCAGCGACGCTCACATAGAACACAACCTTCAAAAAGGAGTAGAGGCAGTCTCAAAAGCTGCAAACGAAGCAGGATTAACCTGCTCACCTTGCAAGTCAGAATTACTCCTGCTCCCGCCCAAAAGAAAGAAAGCGAAAACACCTTCACAGATTTCACTCCACATTCAACAACATCAGATACCAATAGTAAAACAATCAGAATACAAGGATTGCCCATACAAAGGAATCGCTCAAACACAATACACATTAAAAATCTCTCAACACAGGTAAACCAAACCATATGCCTCATGAAAAGAATCACCAATCAAAGAGCAGGACTTAAGGATCGAGACCGAATTCGCCTCATTCAAGCATTTGTAATCAGCCGAATTACCTACTCCATCCCCTACCTCCATCTAAGCGACCAAGAAATGAAAACAATAAATAAACTAATTAGAAAAGCATACAAAGCAGCATAAAGAATATCATTAAGTACGTCTCACGCTAGACTCGATGAGCTAGGCATATACAACAATTGCGAGGAATTAATAGAAGCGCATTCAACTAATCAATCAGTCCATCTGACCAAAACTCCCACAGGTCGACATATACTAAAACAGCTTAGAATCAACGCCCCGCAATAATAGCTGAGAAAGAGCCCATTCCATTAGAAATAAGAGACAACCTAATCATAAAACCACTGCCGAAGCATATGCACCCAACACATAACCAATACAGAAGAGAACTTAGGGCACAATACCTACAAAAAAGATACCCTCCAGGTCAAAACACCCTCTTCGCGGATGCCGCTGAATACCGACATAAAACAGCATTCGCCATTGTCCTAACGAAAGGCACAGACTAACCACCAGTGCATGCAATAACTATCCGCACGAAAAACCCAGCAGAGGCGGAAGAGGTGGCAATAGCCGTAGCACCCCCCCCCCCCCCCCCCCCCCCAATTATCTCAGATTCCAAAACCGCTACTCAAAATTTTGCCCAGGGCAACATTTCACCCCTGGCACTCAAAATTCTTCAGAAGAATCCCCCCCTCACCCCAGTAGATATACTCTGGACACCGGCCCACGCGGTACAGGAAGGGAACTAAACCGCACACTCTCAGGCTCGAGATCTTACCTTCCGAGCTGGAGTGGCGCAAGACCCATCCCAAGGGACAAGGTGATCCAGAGACAGTCTCCTTAACTTTACCGATATTACGGAACATTACCGCCTCTGCCACCGAAAGCTAGCACCCCCGCGCCCGGAACTCACAACAGACCAAGAGCAAGACTGGAGGCTCAGACAAACAAACACATACCCACACCCAACCCGCCTGCACCTAATCCGCCCAACACAAGTCCTATCACCGAACTGCATCTTCTGCACAGTGGGCCTGCTCCCAAAACCCCTATCCCCGAATCACCACAGCTGAGCAGTGGAGAGGAGCACTGGCATCCCACGACAGGGAGGTACAGACCTCCCTGATCGCAAGGGCCGCCTCGGTTGTCGTTGGGTTGATAATACGACCCCCAACTTCTCACGCTAAAGACGAGCTCAGTTTAATAAAGTTTTTCTCTCTCTCTCTCTCTCTCTCTCCTGTCATCCTTGTATTTTTTGTGTCCTGTTGTCACTCTACTGAAGCGCCCCATTCTTTTGGAAGATTTAGCACGAAACCTTCCCTGTTTTCTACAGCATACTGCACAGAAAGAATACGATGATGATGATTTCATTTTTATGACGCAAGGCCGACTAAGGGCAAAAAGCGCCACAGAAACGCTGTTTTCTGAGGGTGAGGTTACAATAAATATAATGCATTTAACGTGAACGTGAAAATAAACGTGAAATGACACAAAAGGTGATGAAGATGATTGGTGTAGAGGGCCAGATTGCCAACATGCTTGATAAGTAATGAGGTGTAAAAACTTGACATCGCTAAGAATATCGCTCCAGCCCATTTTGTGATGTCGGGGGAACAAGGAAAGAAAGAACAGGGAAGAAAATGGAAAACAGATGTATACCTAAAATTACTTTGAAATTACTGCGTATTAAGATTCCTATGTTTATCATATTCGCAGTAGTTCACGAAGAGCCTGATGTTTTTAGGAGCGCCTACCTGCGCCACTTCATTGTGCGAAAGGGTTAGTAAAGTAAAGTAGACGTTTCATAACCTTTACTCGTATCCCGCCAAACAGCCTGCTTGTTTCCATTGCAGGACGAAGGCCCATCTCATTTTCTTCGAGCCCTTGCAGTCTTGCGATTCCCTTGTGCCAAACTTGAGCAATTGCAACTCTTAGGTCTGGTAGCACCGAAGGGGATGATGATGATAACGAATAAACATTTACTGAAGCCCAATCCGACTCCGTGTGCGAAGGTAGGGTCGTAGGTAGACTGCGTAGTCCACGAGTCCCTGGCTCTGGCTGGCCGTCCGGGCCCCTCTCACCAGGTTCAGCTGGGAGACGGGTTCCAAATTGGACGGGTGCACGAAAATTTAAAACAAAATCTGTCGTTTAATTTGAATTAACTTAGAAGTTCCGTACTTTTACTTTTACTTCAACAGCTCTATTTTAGAATATATAACGCTGTTCGGCCGGAAATCTGTACGCACGCATTGGTACTGCGGATTATAAAACTGTGCTGGCATATTTGTCGCTACGATAGGAAAATGTTCGTTCCCTCCTCTGCGTGAGAAAATTAGTCAGGAAGCATAATGTGTCTAGTAAAACCAACTGGTCCTTTTCATGCCCGTCCATACCAGCGTCATAGGCGATATAACGAAAAAGCGTGCTGATCAGCGAAAGGCGCTCACGCTGCGATCTTTGGTCGGTTCTAGCAACTACGCCAGCGCGTAGCGCACGCGTGTGTCGAGCGGAAGAGTGACAGGGAATAAGGGAACTTTTTCCCTCCAGCCAGGCATACGTCGAAACATAGGTAAACTGAAAAACGTAAATTCCCAATTCAAGTACGTTTACCGCACACAGTAAATTTTCACTTGTCCTTCTTGTTTTCGAGAGCAAGACAGGCGAAAGAGGGCGGTGCTTAAGCGCGAGGTCTGCGCCGAGTACCAGTACTTAATACTCTTCCTTAGCGCTACCCAGGCTCAAACAAACAAATAAATCAAAACGCCACTCGTGATTGCAGGAGGTTCCTGCAAGATATTGTCACGAAGACAAAGACGACGCAATTTCCTGAAGGAAAAAAAAAACAAGTTTATTGGAGCGAACTTCAGCTCCCCCAACAACTTAAGAATAACCAGTCGGCGAAGCAGCACTCGACAATGTGACGTCGCAGGCAAGTGTCAGCGAGTGGAATGCCGCGGCGTCAGCTCTGCGGGAAATTATCTATGGGCGCGAGTGTTTCTTTTACCGTCGATTTCATTCAGAACACTGTAGACCAAAGAAGATTACTCTAGGTTGTTGATGTTAGTTCGAAACGCTCTCCATGTCAAAAGAGATAACAGGTGCGGCATAAAAATAAAGAATGGGACACCGGCTTCACTTGGCAGCCCGCCTGCAGAAGGTCGGCAAAAACAAAACATAAACAACCAATGCTTGGTTTGCGGCAATATAATAGGCAAAGGCCCGGAAGCGCGTGCTAAAGCTTCTGTCGCCGTCCTCGAAATCAACGCTAGCCCCGCAGCCAATGTGCCCTCTTTTGTTCTCCGACTGGGGCGGAAATTGGCTCTCGAAGACAACACTCAGCCCTCAGAGTGCACCAGCTTCCGCCATCTGAGGGACACGATCAAGGGCGGATGGGCTTCTACCGGCGCCAACAGCTTAACGCGATATCCGCGCTGTCTTTCTTCTGCTCCAAGATCCCATTCCGCGCGGCTCAGACCAGCCTCTGAGGGAGAACGGGTTCCGAGCAATGGGCGCGACTACGCTACGACGGCGGCAGGATGGAAGGCCGGCGCCGTTAAATAGTGTAGTGTTTCGACGAGTGGATTATCGGGGGTTGTCAGCGGGTGTTGGATTAACAGGGTAAGCGTGCAGCATCGTGCCATCATCGCTGATCATAGATCTAGCTTTTCATCTGCCCGTAATAGCTCATTTTGTCTCTTCTTGTCCCCCCACCTTCTCCCAACAGTAAGTCACGCCACTAGTGACCTTGCGAGAAGCTTCTCGGATGAAGTGGCTCATGGGTACCCCACCGCTTCTTCAGTCCTTGCAACCCTAATGAGCGGCTCTTGCCGTTCTCGCGAGCACCAACTGATGTCGCTTCCTGAATCAGTAGGCGCTTGTGCAGTTTGCTTGTTTGTTGAGGCCACGCCTTATGCTACCGAGGGGGTACGTCCCTAAATCCACGCTCACAATTTTTTCTTGGTGCTGGTGTCGCTGCCCGTCTTTCCTACTTTTCCATAAGCTGAATTTCTCCGGCGGCGTTTGCCCCAGATAATTTCAGCTTGCACGCTACTACTTTTTATTGTGCCCTGCTTATTACGACGACAAGCTCGGAGTCGTAGCATGATTTGCAAACTTCTGTTTGACGATTGTTCGATACAAATTGGCCGCGTATCCGCTCACTTCGTCCAAATGTCGACGAAAGACAATAGTCGTCTGGCGCCCCTACCAAGTAAATGCCTCCCTTCTCTTTCCCGTTCACCTCTCATGCTGTTCCTCTCCCGCCTCCCTCCTCACCAGTTAAACACCCTAGAGGTTTGCTCAAGTCAATTAAGATTTACCGCGTTCCACTGATTTATGCCATGTGCCTCGATTCCAACGCAGCGGCACGGCGGAAACGCGCAAGAATCGAGGCACCCTACTCCAAGTGCGTTCCAAGCGGAACGTGAAGCAGTCTATGTACTGGAAGGTTTCGTTATTGTTGTTGTTTAATTTCTTAAAATGCCGATAGGGAAACTGCGGGGGACCGATTTGTATGTTTCTTGACGTATTTTATATTATATCAACCATCCGTGTATTTTAATTAAAAGAACACTGCAAATATAACTTATGCACGGATGTCTTGCCTCTTATATGCGTAATATTTTCTTATGGCTCAACAATGTCGCCAAGTATAAACATTGCCAACGGATTTAGAAGTTTAGTTTTGGCTGTGGGTATATAAACGTATAGTACAGCATCTGTTTAACTTTAACCAGGCGGCTGAATCAAGGGGCAGACAGACAGTCCGAAAATTTCACATTCAAGTAGCCCAAGAAAGACTATCGTCTTTAAAACCTTGGCTGCAGTTCCTGGTGATCCTACCTGTTATACTTTGTTCTGGTGCAGTTTATGCTTTCCCCCAAGAAATCGGAATCGTACAATCAGCGTACATTTCTTAATGTGCCTTCTCTTACTTCCAAGCTTCAGACAGTGCGGCGAACAGCCGGATGAATCCACATCCGCTCAAAAATAAAGAACAGCTTCAAATGTAGAAATCTTTTACGGGAGGTCTTGCTGTTGTCTTCATATGTTTATTGTTTTGTATTATACGAGTCAATTAGTTTATCCGATGGTTAAAGCAGCTAATATTACGCCAAAATCTAAGAAACGCTAGAAAGAAAAGTGTCATTCGCGCTTCAAGATATTATTTTATCGTCATGAATATATTTTGAAATTCTGTCTGCTGAACTGCTGAACAGTGTGAAAACCCCAATAAAACTATTTTTAAGCGCCCCACTGCGAAGCTATGAAGATGTATTTATAAAAACCTGAAACTGACGCCAGAATAAACAATCAGGCAACATTTAGTATAGTGAACGCGTGCCTAAAAAGTAACCTGCAAATTATACCGCCAATTTCATCACGGTATTGTGCATCAAATGAAATTGCAACCAGTATTATTCGTGGACGTATTAGAAACTAGCATAATTCATACAGATATTTAAATGGCTCCCTTTCTTCCTGGCTCATTTTCTTGCCTCGTGTTTACATGTGCGATCTCAAATAAATGCTGCAGGCAGGAACCAATAGCCGGGGCCACCTGTGCTGCCTTGTCATGCTTCCCTCCGGGGAATACGCGCACCCTTGTTCTCAACCTCCGCAGCCGGGATGGGCAAACTTTGAGGCGGTGGGACGAGCTACAAGCCGACAGGGCGGTAGCCTGACGGCAAATCAAAGAGGGGGGGGGAACAATGTACAGAACTGGAATGTAAATGATGATTATTTTCAGCACGCGTGTCAGAAGGTTGAAATTTGCAAACATAGGTTACACGCAATGAAGGTTGCAAGCTTACAAAAATAAAAACATAGGTTACAAGCTTTGCACGCAAAGAGCAAGAAATTGCGGTTGAAATCTGAAGTTGGATCCCCGCTTTCGGACCTGTGCAAATACAGAAAGTAAATCTCGCTAAGTGAGAAGATCAGGAACGATGCCAACTTGAAGTGATATTTTTTGCTTCTGTCTAAGCTTGTTTGAGGTCAAAACAGCCATGTCGGCCTTCAGATGAGAAGAGACGAGGGACGGGGGTTCTGACGTTATGCCGGGGGCCGCATAACGCTTCCCCGCGGTGCGCATGTGGCTCGAGGGCCTCAGGTTGCCGACCCCTGCTCTAGAATGACAAATGCAAGACTATCGGTCTTCACAGACTCTGCGAATTACTCTTGCCATTAAAATTAATATATGTATCAGCTATTGAGGCATCTGTATAATAAAATATCGCCTATCGATTACGATACTCCCTAATACGATATCTGGTCGCAGCAGCAGTGCGCTGAGGCAGCACTCCCTCTTGAGTTCTCTCGACGGCACCTATGATGAGCCTCTGCTTCGGCGGCGCGAGGTGCGTCTCAGGAAGGGACCGCGAACTGCGTCTTAAGCGAACGCACATCATAGTCACGCGCACGTCCCCCCTCACGTTTTCGCCAAGTGTCGCGCCGTTGAGCGCCTTGTGCGGGCGAAGCATGCTGCCGCCGTCCCAACCCCACGCCCAGCGCACACTTCGGATCGCGCTGCCGTGGTGAACCGCCCTCCCCTCCCAATTTAGCGACATTCACTTCCTTTGCTTTCTTTCATCGTTCGCTTTTAGGTGCGGAGTACCTTAGGACCTCACAATGTGCGTCCTCGTCCGTGCGCATAGCATTTACAATCGTAAAAAATCACAGAGGCACCGGCAGGATTCGAGCCTGTGTCCGGTAGACCAGAGTTAGTGTCAGTTGTCTTACCCACTGGGCTACTACCGTAAGTTAGTACCCGCGAGTCAAACGGCTTACTCCCTCGCCTGTAACGGTGCGGAGTACCTTAGGACCTCCCAATGTCCGTCCCCGTCCAACCGTGCGCACACCACCATCCAGCGATTTAGGGAATAATCAAGGTGCAACTCACGGCTCAAATCGAATGACGGTCGGGGCGAAAATCGGATGTCACTCGGGGAGCAACTTGGATGTCATTTCGAGTCCCCGTACTCCGCACCCTCGCTATCATCCACGGAGGGGAGATGCTGCCTTTTTTTTTTCTCTCGTCGGTCCAGCCATCCTTCATTCGGTAACGACGACGGAGCGAGGCTCAGCTCACGAACGGGCGACAAAGGACTGCGCCCTAAAACGTTTTATAGACACGTACCGGTGCACACCCGTGTGCCCGTACGTGCGGGTATGTGCGTGTGTCTACGACATGTGTTCACTTTGTGCGCTTCCTCTTGGAGTACACCGTCATCCCGGAGGGCCAGTTCCTTCGCTCGCTTCACTTCTTTGCTGATCTTTCTTTTCGAAGTTGAACCTCTTCATCTACAGTATACTTGGTGGGTCCAGTCTCATCTTCGCCATGGCCAAAGACCTTCCCCTTTTTTATGCGCCGACTTTCTTTTCACTGATACATTGGACCGATAGCCTGCGGCCGTTCCTTCGTTGCGTTTCTTCTTCTGTCAACATTTTTTGGGATAGCTTTTATTTCCTTTCTCTTTTTTCAATGCTTTAATTTCACACACAAAAAAATGTGCACGAATCTTTATTATCCCAAATTGACCCGTTTCGATTCACATTGACGTGAATGCACTCGAAACCTGCGTTTTTCCGTGGCGATTAACATTGTACTCTGGAGTTCCCGTATTTCTAGGGTCACGTCTGCATGTTCAGTTACATATTTTAGACAGATGAACACGTGCAGCCGAGTAACTTCTAGCGGGACAAGTTTAGTGAAAAATCTTTTGACCGTACATCTGAGTGAACCGCAGTTGAAGAGAAATCCTCTAAAAAATGTTCAAAGAAAACTGCCGGTGCTTTACAGTAGGCTCCTGGTTTTACTAAAGCTTATCTGGATTTTATCCGCCTTTAGAATAGTCTTTCTCAAACTGAATAGCGGATCATTGGCTAACAGGGTACTTTGCAGCTCGGTGAAAATATAAAGCTTTGTCATGCAGAGTGCACTTCTCAATGAAAAATTGTGACGTTAATTCTACGGCTTGAATAATTTGGTAAGTAGCGACATGTCTTCGTGGTATGTTCTTTCTTTCCTCAGAAATTGCGCTTTTCTTTCGCTTTAGTTTTTTACGTGCCACTGTGGTTGTTGACTGTTGAGTGGATGAAAGGTGTCTCGTACGTTCTATTAGTAGGGACAGAAAGGATTCGAAAGTCTAGTTTCCGAGAAGGGCACAATAGATGAAAGTTTAGCGCTATAATATTTTTGCCACGGGGTGATGTAAAAAAATTTTTATTGTGGCGGCCAGAAAATCGAACATCTGTGATATAAAAACTGTAGCCATTGTAGCAAAATAACGATATCTCTGACCACGCAAAGTTTTCAAGCTAACTTTTTTTTTCAAGATATTTCTGTCATGCTCTTCTTTACACTACACATCTCTGTCTTTGTTTTAAGGTAAGTGAAGGTAAGCACAGTGCATATACAGAATGCGATCTACATGTAAAATGAGGCCGTTAATACAACAAAATAGTGAAATCTTTGTATAATTTTTATTGCTAGAGAAATTATTTTGGTACCTTGGATCAGCTGATTAATTGATAAACTTTATCAGCGCATTAGTTAAAATACCTCAATCGAGGACACCGTCGTGGTGGTGGCCCATTTACAGCGTGCACTGAATATAAGCTACCAGAGTTAATTGATTTGGCCAAGTAGCCACCTACGTCGATCTGAAAAAGCCCAACCAGCCGTTAAACATTGTCAATGGCAGAGTTGAAGGGGTATTCGAATATGCTGTTGAACTGGAAACTAATCTATGGCAGGCGTCCAGCGCAGTGATTGAAACAGGCTAATATGAATTGTTTATATGAGTCGGTCACCTTTTCTATTCGTTTATGAAAAATATCTCCTAAATACTCTGTTGACAAAAAATTAGAAACAGGAATAAAAATGTTTTTAAATATATTTTTCTTCAGAGAGAGAGACAGAGGAAGAGAGTACTTTTAATGCATGAAAGAAAAAAAAAACATAGAGAGGTCAGCCCGATCTTATAGTCTCTGGTCTTCTACTCTTTGTGAAAGAGGGAGAAGTGAGAAAGGAGCATAGATAGAGGATGACAGGTAATATGACTAAGGTGATGTGAGCATAGACGTCTATCCAGGCGCGTAAATTTCACGGAGATGTTTTGTGCAAAAAGTGTTCTTACGGACGTTAATCCCGTGGCCAGCTAGGTTATTCCTAGGTGATTGACTTTTTTACGTCACCGGAAACTGTTGCATTCGTGCCTTAGGTGGGCCGTTCGTTTTCTGTGCCTAGCATTAATTAGGAGCGGAGCAAATATACTCTGTTCGTTTTCGCAGAAGTTTGAGGAAGTGTTTTCCGTACCGGCTCTTCTGCTCACACAGTGCTTTTTTTTGAAGGTGTGTTTTCAGAAGCTTTTCTTTTCAGCTGCGTAAAGATGGCCGCTATTTATTTGACAGCCGTGATTTGTCCGTTATGTCGGAAATGACCTGCCTTAAATTACAGCGCACATGGCCCTGACACACGGCAGACAGGGAAATCGGACTGCCAGCGCAATCGAAAAACACAAATTCTGCAGCTGACACGAAGCTCCTCATTTTGTGGGAGTGCGCACTCACTGAAACAGAGATAAAATAAATTTGTATACAGTGTAGCCCACTTATAGCGAAACCGGTTTTAACGAAATAGCGGTTATAACGAACAAATCTTTGTTTCTCGTTACCATTGGTATACATAGATTTTCTGTCCAGATATAGCAAAAAGCGGATATAACGAAGTGATTTTGGTTTCCCGTTGTGTTCGTTATAAGCGGGCTCGACTGTATTGTATATTGTAATAAATTTGTATATTCGGCTGTATAAAAACCAACAAGTGCCATAGAACTAATAAAGGAAGAAGATAAAAGTGTTTAAACGGAAGCAACACCAAATCTCGATTTTTAATGCGTACCATGTTTTTCCGAGTACGCCCACTACCAGGACAGTGCAACACCTTGTATTCCTACAATAACGCGAATTGTGCGAAAGTTTTATCTTTAATCGTTGTAATAGCGTAAACGAAGATTATTTGTCGAACGAAACTTCGAAAATTAACAATAAGAAAAACGTTAAAAAAATTCCTGGAAGCATGCTAACCGTATAACGCCCTGCATTTTAACAATAATGCACATTTCGCGGCAGCTCCACGTGCAATCCTTATAATAGCGTAAAGGGAGATACTTGGTCGAAGGAAATTTTAAAAACTACAAGAAAGAAGAAAAAATATCAGACATTACGGGAACTGACGAACCGTATACCGCCCTCCGTCTCCACAATAGGGCATATACTCCACCATTGTTGCCATAAGTGTGAGCTTCCTTCCTTTTTTGTGGAAGTGATAATCATTGGACATCACCTGGGAGGGGCGTACGCCATGACGTGTATTTGTCGTTCCGAGCACGTGTTCCCACGATTACGGTGAACGCTGGAGTTTCTTTTTTTGCCAATCTTGGCCAATCTGCCTAAGTGGGTATGCTTGGCTTGACAAACGTGTTCCGTGGGCGCTGGGCACAGCGAGTGCTCGTCATTTTCTTGGTATTTTAACCACAGGGTGGTCGCCGCAATCTTGGCCAATGTCCATTAGTGGGCATGCTTGACTGGACAAGCGTGCGCGGGGTCGTTGGGGGGGTCGTCGCGAGACACGCACACACGAGCGCTAAGCATTTTCTTGGTTTGTTTAACTGCCGGGCGGTAGCCTTGAGGCCCGTGCTCACGTGTGCGTGCTCACGTGAGTGCGCTGGGCAATTTCTTGGTAATGTTAACTGTGGAAACGAGAAATTACAACAACTGGCTAAACAGCTTCGCAGTTAAACATTTTCGTCCATAGTTCTTCGCGAGGGCTCAGTAGCTTTGAATCGTACTAAGGTATCTTGAAAAAAAAAAATTACTGCGGCTTTCCTCAGCTACCCCTTAATATGCAAGCGAAGGCTTGTCTTAACCTGGGGAAGTCTTGGTTTGACTTGGATAACCTTTGATTTATCGGTGATGATTATACCATTCCTCCAAAGTCTGCCTTTGCCTATGGTTGTGGTTCCGCTTCCGGCGTTTTCCGACCAGAACGGCTCATTTTTTTTAGTCTCAGACGCTACCTTTGCGCGCTTGTCCTTCCCGACACCCTTCAGTGAAGCAGCACACCAGCTATGTCCGTGGGGTAGTGAGACGCCGCTTGCCGATGACGGCTAAAGCTTCCCGCTCCTGCACAGTGCTTGGAGAACACGGCCGGCCTCGCTCTCATCCATGGCCAAGCTCGAAAGTGCGCGGCGAGTCACGTGGACAGGCGGCGACGCAGGTGCGTAAAGCGCATGCGTCAACCCGGCAGCTGCGGCGGCGGGGGATAGCGGATGCGGCCGCAGGCGGAGGTCGGCCGGGCGAATCATGTGATGCGTTGCCAACGGTATGGCGCAGCTGCCGTCAAATCAAGGTCAAATTCCGCGGAACGGCGGAACGGCTCGACGAGATAAGTGAAGGCGGGCTTTAGAATTGTACTATCGCCACTATCTATCTCTATTGTTGCTTGTCCTATACTCTCTATCGCTACTTGTCCTAATTAGTTCATCATCGTCATCAACCACAGCCTACCTACGCCCACTGCAGGGCAAAGGCCTCTCCCATTAATCTCCAATTTTCCCGCAGCGGTGGCGTAGAGCCATGTGGAGCATCCGCCTCGCGTGCAGAATCACCGTGGTTCGAATTCCGGTGGCTAACAATTTCCACCGGATTAAAAAAAAGAATCCGCGTATATGCAATCGCAGAATGGGGCTTCGGGTGCAGCCTGACCCCGGCTACCATTGCCGGTAATGCACTCCTTCACCAGAGCAGGACTGGCCACCCTGGTACAGTAACGGCCACAACCTCCCATGAGTACGCCTAATTAGTTAGTTCACAGTGAAGTTAAGTTGTAAACGACACAGAATTTCCTTCTGCTGTAAATGTGGTGATGTAGACACAGGACGTACTGTTGCAGACAACGGCTGTAACTTGGTTTATCAAATCTATCTCGAAATCTACCTCGAAATCAATCTCGAAAGAAATTATTTGTCAATTAGCCGCTAAAACAACTCTATATAACACCGTGGGACATCTACTGGCCCTAAATGCGTAACACAGAGTGAATGGTGGCGCTATGGCGTCGCACACAGGCTGAAGAAATTAGGGCAGAACGCCGGCGTTCGGGTAGTCACGTCCGCACCCCAAAGGCCCGCGTGGCTTTGTACAGGACATGTCCAGTGGAAAAACAAAGGCTGTATGCAGCGTTGGGCTTCTCAACAAGTACGTCAAATGTTATGGCGGCGTCGTGTACCGTGTTCCGTTGGCCTTTGGAGAGGTATATGTAGCACAGATGTATCAATTCCGGGCTATGCGAGCATCCGAACAACGTACAGAAAAGAAAAAAATGGCAACCTGTCAACCCATTGCAGTAAATCCCGCGGAAGTGAGTCATTCTGGGAAAATTCATTCCTATTGTTTCATGATTCTGATCTGTGCACGCGTGAGAGAGAAAGAGTCAAGGCGGATGAAATGCAACTGGGGAATTTTGAATGTGTCAGTATGGCATCTATTTCCTTCTGAGAAAAAGAGGCAGCTTTCTAAGAAAAGAACTGGTCATTGTTGCGACCGACACGTGTGAGACAGCACCAAGTTGTTCCGGTAATCTCATCATTTTTGTAATTGTATACGTTTCTGTATCTCTTGTAGCTGTCTGTTTCCTCGTATATATTTCACCTAGGTTCAATAAATCACAGTTGGAAGCTAGCGCCTGTCTTTGTCTTCTTTTTGTGCGTTTTCTTTTCTGGGCTAAGATGACCGCTATGGAATATAAAATATATCTAACGCAAGCCCTTCTACACAGTGAAGTTGTAAACATCGTGGAATTCTCATAAACTCTGAATACATGGGCTTCTACGGGAGGGAAACAGAGAGGCCCGATGATTGTATCTTCAAATAAAACTCTAGTCCTTCCAATTACCAGTCAGCTTATTAATTAGAAAATAAACTCAATCCCGAATGATAAGCAAGGTGCTCTTGTTTCGTGTTTAGATGCTTCGATTAAGGTAAAACCCGCTACAGCTTCTATTCTCGTCCTTCTTCACAAAGTGGAAGGGCTGAAGATTTCTGCTATTTTTGAATTCTTCCTCACCAATTCTGAAGGCGAAAATCATCTACGTTTACGCAAACTAAACAACTAAAGATGTGAAGTGGACAAATTACGAATCCGGCTTATGAATATAAGGTATCACTACAACGCACGACCCCATGTATACGTAGAGAACCGCTAGTGTGACACAAACTGGCTTGTTAATAATGAAAAAGCACTAGCTGCTCGGTAGGTCTAAAACCTCATGCCGTCGCGGTAAAAACAAAGACAAAGCGGCCGGCGGACTTCCCCAAAAACAACTAAAAGCTCAAAGAATAGGAATCACACCAAGAAGTCTCGAATCGGCTTGAACATTTTCAGGGAAGCTCCTACAAAGTGGTGTAGTTGAATAGGGAATGGGGGATACGTTATGCTTAGTGTAATCGAACCCATATCTTCCATAACGCGCGACGAGCACGCATCCCTAACACCTCAGCTATAGTGAACTGTTGTGTCCTGGGATGTAGAAACGCGTGTTACAGACATTTACCTACAGAGGCCTGTGTGATTCGCTTGAACATTGTAATTATAGAAGTAGCATTAGGTGAGTGACAAAGTATGTATCCGGTAATACCGAAAAGTCCAGGGAGCGATAAGCCATAGCATATAGGCGTATTAACAACATCATGAAGAAAAAAGGCTGGAAGGAAAACGAATGGTGTTGATTACCTCAGGGCAGAGTCAAGTCTACACATGCGCCCTTGCAGCATGTGGGAAAGACGCAAAGGAAATTGAGTATGATTGTCAAGAGAAAAGTTCGGCAGCTGGGCGGTGGCTCGGAGCGATGGCTCAGAGGTACAGCACTCGCCCCGTATGCGGGAGGTACTGGGTACGAATCCTGTTACCGCCGGGCACCCACCGGTTTATTTAACAGGTACAGGCGTCCCTGGTCGAATGCAGACCCTTGAAAGGGGAATGCACGCCTGGAAAGTTGCCTTTACCCTTGCGAGGGTCCCCTGACCCTTGTCCATCTGGCGGGGCCCCCGGCCACCATGCCGCGTTGCGCTATTGTCGGGGATGTTCTGCCACAGGCGGTTGCGAGTTGAGCGTCCTCCGTGGCTGTGGAAGGCACCATGTGCCGTCGTGTGCCTTGGTGGCGCCGGGCACCTACCGGTAAAATAGGTACAAGCGACTCCCCGGCCTGGCGCACGGCCATTGTGTAGGAATACAACACTTGGGAAGTTCACCCGGCTTGCACGGTAAATCGCCCCTAAGGAAAGGGGCGGCTCCAAAAACGCAGAAACTTTTACCGACGGCGATGGCGGAGTGGTAAAACACACGCATCGTAAGCGGGAGGTACCAGGCTCGAATGCTTGGCCGCCGGCACCCACCGGTTTGTTTAAAGCGTACAAGCACCCCGTACCGTAACTTGCCTCGATGGTGGAACAAACGCTCGGCGCTTGACTACAAGCAGCCATGGGGGGCCATATCGTAGGTCCCTAGAACCCCTTCGGGCGGGGTATGGGAGCACTGGGCACCCACCAGTACAAAGGGTGCAAGCGCCCCCTGTCTCTGCAGGGGATAAAGGGCTTCAACACGCTTTACCACTGCGGCAGACGTGGTAGGTTCCTCGTGAGCCACTGGTCACCCACCAGAATAAAAAAATATGGACAGGCGCCCCCCGTAAGGGGGATCAAGAGTACTGGCAACCGTTTCACCACGTCGGTTTGTACCACGGGGTACGAGAATGTGGGAGGTACTTCAGTACCGCTGGGCACCAACCAGTAAAATTGGTACAAGCACTCCCTGCACAGGGAATATCGTGTTTGGGAAGTTACCCGACTTTGTCGGGAAAATGCCCCAGTGGAAGGGGTCATAACTTTTTGGCCGAGTGCGGACCTTTGAAAGGGGAATTCACGTCTGGAAAGCTGCCTTTACCCTAGCGAGGGGCCCTTGACCATTGTCCATCTGGCGGGGCCCCCGGCCATCATGCCGCGTTGTGCCATTGCCGGAGGTAAGATAGTCTGGTAGCATGTCCTGCCACAGGCGGTTGCGAGTTGAGCGTCCACCGTCGCACCATGTACATTCGTGTGCTCTGGTGGCGCCGGGCAGCTACAGGTAAAATAGGTACAAGCGACTCCCTGGACTGACCATCGGCCTTTGTGTGGGACTACAACGCCTGGGAAGTTCATCCGGCTTGCACGGGAAATTGCCCCTATGAAAAGGGGCGGCTCCAAAAATGCAGCAACTTTTTTTGGTATTTGCGGTATCTGAACGGGTTCTTTCGCGAGCTCCTAATATATTTTCCAGTTATTCAGGATGGATCTAGAGGGCACCAAGAAATTAAATTAGCCGTATAAGTATGTTACTTCATTAATCATAGTTATTTTGAAAATATGGCGCCAAGCTTTTTCGGCGGGGTACTCGTCAAACAATGCTTGCGCCGAAACTATCCTTAAAATGACTTCAAAACAGGTCAGGCAAATATGATTGCGGTTTTTCAGTGGAATTTCTTGCTATTTCCAAAAAAATATCAAGAAGTGGCGGCGCCTAAAACGCGGTCAGGGCCAGGGCACGAAACCGTGAATTGTTTCGCTGAACCGTGTCGCGGAGAAAAACGGTGGTGCACAAAACTGCACAAAAACGGCAGCAAATTCCCTAGAGCTGAAG
Organism: Haemaphysalis longicornis; assembly: GCF_048455015.1. Lineage (NCBI taxonomy): Eukaryota > Metazoa > Arthropoda > Arachnida > Ixodida > Ixodidae > Haemaphysalis > Haemaphysalis longicornis. The sequence goes on from NW_027526361.1 coordinate 84,456,901, forward strand.
CTCACGTGTTGGTATTCGTCTCCTTCGAAGGTATTGCAAAACCACAATGGAAACAGAGCCCATAAACGCTGCCATCTTTGTTCAACCCTGGCTTAATTTTTTATAGTAAAAACTGCCGCTACTTAACCTTTTTACATTAGCTTAAACGTTTCGCATGTTTTGATAACATGACAACAAAGGGAGCCCAACAAAGAGAAGATATACGAAAAGGTGATCTAATAAGCTCTAGCTTAGAAGGGAAAATGAACCAGCAGCAGCAAATAAAGTGGCAAAAATCCTTGTCTGAAAGCAGCCTTAGGAAGGCGATAAGAGATTATTGAATTAGGACTGTTCGTAGGGCCTTGCACACACAATGGCTATATACCGCGACTCGGTTTACTATACGTTGACACATAAGAAGGACTGGAACAAGGGCGCTGGGAAAGTATGAACAGGGTAATGATAATGCAACAAAACACCACAGAAAGTCGCCCTTCCTTCCTCAGCAAACTCAACCTTGTGTATCCGGAGCCATTACTTTGGCTCTTGCGTCCTCTAGGGGTTCTTTATTTTCACACAATTACGTCTTTTACAGCCCACCGTTTTTTTATTTGGCTGTTTTGTTCATTTGTCTACTAGAAAAAAAAAAGATATCCGACGTCACCTCAGATTTTGATCTCCAAGAAAACTGTGACTCGCACATGACTCCAGGGAAATTTGTGACGCAAACACACCACCAATCACTTGCTATGTTTCTCCTATTTTTATGCATGGTTATAAAGCAATTGTTGTGTTGGGGAACATACTTGCAGACCTACGTCATTTACTTTTATGTTCTCGGGTGCTCGAGAAACAATGCCCCATACTCTTTAAAAACTGCCACGTTTGGGGTGTTTTAGACGTAAACGCCACGTTAGATCGTGCAATATTTTATTTGCGCGTACGCGGTTGTGTGTGAGTTAAAAAGTCATGTGGGTGTACGGAAGCTTATGCAGACGTTTGCGTGTGGGTGCGCTGAGCAGGTCGGTTCTCCTGAGTGCGAACGCGCGCATTTGCGTGCGCCCGTGAGCGCACCCGTTTGCGCACACGCACGCGCAAATGCGCAAGAGATCTATCTGCAGAACGTGCAGAAGAACTTAACTCTAGCGGAGAAATTTGCTGGCCTAACATTTTCAGGTCTCCAAGGTGCCCCAGACCACTGTTGTGGGGCAGTCCACTCCTACGAAAAGTTGTTTGGACCACTTACTACTGCAACCGCTCACAATTGTCTGCTGAGGTTTCGGCACTGCGCTATAGAGGAGCGCTTTGGCAACATGTTTTTTTCGTAATACCCTACACCAATCTGAACAGTAGGCCGAAGCCTTCTTGGTTAAGCGAATCATTTACGCTGCCTCGAAAGTGCTAAAGTACAATACTGACTATTCTCTTGATTTAACGGAGTGCAATATTGGGCCTCTTCGATTTTCCACTTCTGGCTCCCCGCGGGCTGCCCGCGGGTAGTCCGAGGATTCCCCGAGGCCATAGGGATACACGGGAAAATCGAATGTTGGACTGCTTCTCGGGGAGTCCGCGGTGAGCCCGAGACTGTAAATCGAAGAGGCCCATTGTGAGCTACTCTTAAAAGCCATGCTTTTCTTATTAGGTATCAGATAATATTGTTAACGTAGCGCCGCGTTTCTCCCTGTTGACCGCTCCCGATGGCCTTGAAAAACAGCCCGAAATGGCAACCGGTTACTTCTCGACGCTTACTCTGACAAACTGTTAATTGAACTCCCTGCGTTTAAAATAGGCTTGAAAAAAGCAAAAGTGATCATTCAAGATGTTTTTCGGTAAAAAACACCACAAAGCTATAAAAATCTTCATAATGTAAACTTTTTTTCTACACAGGCAATGCCTCCCTCCAGTGTCGACATATGGAGCGGAAACGTCTCGCCTTACTAAACAACTTGAAAGCAAAATAATGTCGGCTCAACAGGCCATGGAGCTAATAATGATAGGAATAACTTTGAGCAGGAGAAAACTAGTTTCCCAGATCAGAGAGCAAACTCCCGTAGAGCGTATCATGGTTTAAGTAAAGTAAGAGAAATACACTTGGGCTGTCCACGTAGTTAGACGAAATGAAAACCGGTGGACTACCAGGGTAACAGAATAGACACCGGGAGACGGGTCTAGACGAAAAGGAAGGCCAATAACCCGATGGAGGGATGAAATAAAGAAATTCGGTGGAAACTAGGGGACCCGAGCTACGCAGGACAATAGCGGTTGGAGGTCAATGCGAGAGGCCCTTCATCCTGCAGAGGACCTAAGTAAGCTGTTGTTGTTGATGATGATAATTTAATCTTCATGATAGTCTGATCTTTTTGCGGTATAAAAGAGGATGATTCCTGTAGAGGAAGTGCCGTAAATCTGAAGGGAAGAAAATGTGTTTCGAGTGCCGATTTATAATCTTTTGTATTGCTTCTGGCATCAGCTGGATGAAAAGATCGTTAGTTTTCACATCCTTGCTGCGTTTGCGCAGTAGCAAAGTACGACACCCAAGATTCGAACTTACCGTTCGGACGTTACATCGGGGGTACAGGTACAGAAAGTACGGGGGCACGGCGTACGGCCGCACAGGAGTTCCAAGGAGAGCATCGTGCCCTTTTGATGTCTCCGATAGCGAGGATGCTTAATATTCTCCGTAGTGTGTCGCTTGTCCTTGTTTGCTATCCTCAGTTCATTTTTCTCTTCCAATCGTTTTAATGCGTAGCATTCTTGGCCGAGGGCACCCCTCCAGCCAGGAGCACTTAACGCCCTGTATTTCCACAAAAAGTCAGATTTAGTGGAAGTAACACCTTCAATCGCTTTAATAGAGTTAATGGAGATAATTGGTCGAACAGAATTTTCAAACAAGAAATAAGAAGAAAACAAAAATAAAATTTTCAAAAAAATGAGCTGATATAAGGAAAAATATGCATCTTGCCCATATCCCCCCAAAACCGAAGAGTAAACAAAAAAATTAGCCCCATTTTCCCGAAGGGAACGCTGAGTAGATGCGGAGCATCTCGGGGTTCTGTTGTGTTTCCGTTGTGTTCGTAGAACTTCATCGGAAGAACAGAGTCAAGTGGAGTCAACCGCAGCAAGCGCTGAACTGAACGCGCACAGCGCGCTACCCGATTTACATTCAAGGTGGAAGGAGAGGAGACGAGAGGAGGAGAGATGCGCAATCGCCGAGCATTCGCGCCGACGAAGCTCAGGGTCCGCCGCTCGCTTCAAGCGTTTGCGCTCAGCGTCGCGTGCCCTTCGCTGCGCAGCTTTGTTTCAGTGGACGTAGCGTTGCTGTTAGTTTGTGGGGTGGTGCTGACGCTTGCTTGCGCCAACCCACTAACTGAGGGGACTGTTGCTTCCATCACACTCCATCGGAAGAACGGAGTGAAGTGGAGTCAACCGCAGCAAGCGCTGAACTGAACGCGCGCAGCGCGCTACCCGATATACATTCAAGGTTGAAGGCGACGAAACGAGAGGAGGAGAGATGCGCAAGCGCCGAGCATGCGCCGCGAAACCAGAAGCGAGAACGCGGGAGAAGCGAAAGTGAAGTGCACGCAGCTGGTACGAGAGAAGAAGTGGCGGGAGTATCACGCATCTGTGGGAGAGAGGGAAGGAGGAGAGCTGCCCATGCGCAGTGTGAGGGCGGACGCCGACGCGGGACACGCCCTGACTATAAGATGCCCCGCATCTAAAACGTCCGCAGAAGAACGTTCGAAATACCAATAAAAATGGCGAAAATGTGTATACCATGTAACGCTCTGCATTTCCACAAAATTGAAGATTTCGCAGAAGTAACACGTTTTAATCGTTCTAAAAGCGTAAAGGGAGGTAACTCGTCAAACACAATTTGTAAAAACGAAAAATAAAACAATATGAAGAAAAACATTTTCAGAAAAATTGATCTTACCAAAATCAAAAATATGCATTTCATACATCTCACCTAAAAACCGAAGAATAAAAAAAGATGTCCGGAAAATAACTTTGGAATGATCAATATGAAATAACTAAAGGAGGACCCACCCTGCACAATGCGTTGCATGTCTGAAAAAAAACATACTTAGCTAAGCAAACGCGCTTCATCGCCATAATGGCGTCAATTGAAATAATTTGTGTGGAGAAACCACCGAAAACTTAAAACGATAACATTATCCAAAGCCTTTCGCTCTCACATGCATATCTAGCTTTAAAAATCTCACACTCCAGACAAGCAGCATAAGAAAGCTACGCATTGGTAAACAATTGCCGGAATTTTAGCAGACTTCTTTTCCTTAGTGTATATATTTTGGCCCCTACACGCACACTGGCGCGTGGGCGCAGGCACAGGCATGGGCACACGCAGCTGCAGCATCACGCACGCGCAAGCAGGCAGGCATGCCCGCACGCAATCATGTAGGCACACAGACGCACGCTAGCACTCATACACACGCAAAAAACGTAATTAAATGAGGGTGAACTTTACCCATCCGGGAAGAATAGAGGGCATGCAAAAAAGTTATTGAGGGATTTAAATTGTGCGCAGTTATCTTGCCATAAATAGGGTTGGCAGCAACAGTGGAGCCAAACGTTTAACAGCGCGGTACCTGTGGGTTATGTCGCCATCAATTTCCTGTAGAGTAAGCCATTGTAGAGTAACACAAACACCACGTACTTCGCAAGGAGAACACAATATGAGGGTGATCAAAGTTTAGTCGACAGGTTGTTTTAAAAATAGGCGCTTAGATTTACGCGAAGACCACCTCTACAGTGAGGTTATGCACTCAGGGGGACACATAAATAGGAAGTAATTATATATTTCGGAGGCCTAATTAACTAAAATTGATTAATGAACTTTTTAGTGGCTACAGTAACCAGGCATGTTTGTATTGGAGTTAGACACAATCATGTTTGTACGCAGTTTCAATTGGCAGAATTCTTCTAGCGCATCCGTAGTCCGAGATATCAAAAGGCGAAGTTTAATTGCCGTTCGCATCATTACGCACGCAAGACAGTCTTCATCGTCGCAAAGCTCCTCCCTTCTGTGAAGTGCCTGCTGTGTACGGTGTTTAGTTCGAAAAAAGGGATGGAGGCATAGGCAAAAGTGATAACTCGCACACATTCATTCTTGCCTGGCGTTATCGCAATCTGCCGTACTCGGGACCGCTATCGAAACACAGAACAAAAGGGAGGAGCTATGCGCCGGTGAAGACTGTCTTGCATGCGTAATCATGCGAGCGGCAATTAAACTTCGCCTTTTGATATCTCGGACTACGGATGCGCTAGAAGAATTCTGCCAATTGAAACTGCGTACAAACATGATTGTGTCTAACTCCAACACAAACATGCCTGTTTGCGGAAGCCGCTAAAAAGTTCATTAAGCAATTTTAGTTAATTAAGCCCCCTAATCAATAATTAGCTCCTAATTATGTATCCCCTTCGACGCATAACCTCACTGTAGAAGTGGTATTCACGTAAATCTAAGCGCCTATTTTTAAAAAAAAACCTGTAGACTTAACTTTGATCGCGCTGTATCATAAAAACGTTACGAGCAACGTAAAACACAGTAATGCTGAAGTAACGTAATTGAAAATTACAATAAAACTCGCGATGCATGCACGAAGTACAGTAAGGCTTGCACCATAGCGAAGCTGAGGGATTTCTTCCTACACGAGCACTGACGGACACATGACCACGTATTTATACAAGTTCGAAATTGTTTATTTACATCTTCCTTCGTCTCTTTGCTTGATTGATTGTAGGGTTTAACACGCCTACGCAACGCAGGCGATGAGGCGCGCAGTAGTGGGGGGCTCCAGATTAATTTTGACTACCTGGGGATCTTTGACGTGTGCCGAAATCTCGTACACACGGGCGTTTTTGCTTTCCGCCTCCATCAGAAAAGCGGCCGCCGCGGCCGGGAATCGAACCCGCGACCTCGAGGACAGCAGCGCAACGCCTTAGCCACTTAGCCACCGCGCTTGGTCCATCGTCTCTTTGCACTGTACTAGTATTGGTCAGTGTTATATGCATTGATACCGTCGTGTTCCTCATACAAAGCATTACGCGTGCGGTAGGTCTTTGACGGGAGCTGGGGAGCACGGGTGGGGCTTACGTACACGACGCATGCGCGGCGTTTTTGGAGTCGCATGGAGGTTCCGTAGAGAAGGTGTTGCGCCAGCTGGGGCGTTGTCGGTTGCTAGGCAACGCATGGCACTCTTCCAAGTTTTCGCCAGTTTTTTTTTCTTTTTTCTTTTTGCTAAAGCTCCTGCGCGAGCCGCGGGCGCTCTGCGGTCGCCGCAAAGCACGCGTGCAAGAGCCCGCGGCATTTTCTCGCTCATCGTGATTTTCGCCAGTTCTTTTCTTTTTCATTTTTTTCACTAAAGCCACTGCGCGTGCAGTGGGGGGGGACCGGCGGTCTCCACGGGGCACGCGCTCACGAGCGTTCCGCATCTTGTTGGTGCTTTTATCGCGTTACGCGCCACACATTACGGCCAGCTAGCTACAACAGCTCCGAAAGGGGAGAAAAAACACCGCCAATATTATGAGCGTGCTATCCACGGAGTGTGTGTCATAGAGGTGCACAGAGCACGAAAGATGGCGATCGAGATTTTCCCGAGCAGAAAGCTGAGACATTCCGAGCAATCAAAACTGAACGAAACGGCCTCAGTCGTACCGAACGCAACTCAAGAAACCAAACTGCGTGCACAGGCGAGGTCCATTCCCTATAGCGTACTTCCTTATTGGGTATGCCCCTCGACCATCCTACTGCTTTTCTTCTCTGTCACAGCCCCAGGCGCTCTCTCACAGGCGCGTGCAATGGCTTGCAGTCAGCTCGCATATGCGTCGCAAACAAAGAAAGAAAAGCATGGCTCGCTGGGAGTATTCGAGATCTGGAATCCGGACCGGAGAAACGCTATTTTATTCCGCCCCTGTCATCCACTTCTCTTTCCCGTTCATGCTTCGCGCTAAGGCTTCCTCCGACGTTCGGAAGTGGTACGTGATAGGAATTCTCTGGGCTCACGGGTATGGTAGCGTGTGACACATTCCCATTCTTGTTTACTTAAGGGCTCTAGCTTGAAGCGTAATATCACGGTCGGATGCGCGATATGCTCTCGTCGGCGAGGTAGGAATTTCCTGCTTGTGATTGCCATTCAACGTTTTGCGGGATTTGAGGTCTTGTTAAGAGCGAAAGAAATTAACCCCAGCTCCACCCACTGTGAAGTCTCCTGTTACAGCGGAGTTGTGGTTATTTTGCCCTGTGGAGCAGAGGGGCCTCCCCTTGCGGTGGAGAGAAGAACCCGCGCTGCGAGACTTTTCCATCCTGAATCCGTGGGTCGGGGAACCGGCTCACCTGCGCTTCCCAGACCCACCGATAGTTGCCACCGGCGAGTCTAGGAAGCTGCTCCTACTCCTGCGTGAAGCATTAATTACAGCAGGTGCACGAAAAGGCTCGACCAACAATAGCCGCGCCGTTGAGAAGTGCAGGAAACCGAGGCGCTTTCGTCCAATAAGAACAAAATATTGGCTTTCATCCCGTGCGTTGGCCTGAGGATGAAAATCCTGCTACACGGAACAGGAAAGAACTCCTATGACAACAGGTCCTATTTTTCTGTTAAAAACTGTGGGATGCGATTAATATCTGTCGGTAATATCAAGCACGCTTAAAGGGGCCACGCAGACAAAGTCCACGTTTGTTTCATTCGACAAATTTGGTGTTTATAATGCCCCTAGCGCTTGTCCGGCAGCAAACAATGCAATAACACCGAAACGTGGGCTAGTTGGTGACAATTCACGAGTAACTTGAGCGCACAAAAAACGAGGACTGAACGGAAAAAACACGAACATCAGCGCAGACTAACCGGAATTGTATTCATCCCACGCCACATATAAACCCTTTTTGACAACCCCAATCCTCAAGCATGATCAAATACACACAAACACAAGAAAAACACGCTTTACCTTATCTTATATTGTCTAACAACTTAAGCTCCTTATCTGACAAGGCTACTGACGATTGACTGATGCATGTTCCCTTTATTTTCGACATTTGACAGGCATCTACTATCTCACTTGCAATCCCATCTTGACAGTGAAACTCCATCGTCGTTTGGTCAAACAACAGCTTGCATGTTTCTGTTGTGTACTGCGCAACAAGGCACCCGTACGGGAGCCAAAACGTCTTTCTTTGATTTTATAAACATTCATGGTCCGTGCCAGTTTTTATTGTTGCATGCATTTTCCGACCAGACGGGCTTCCGCCAACCCTCGATTTCATACGCATTTATAGACGCTATAATAACACCATAAAAGGCCTTCGTAACCCTTAATTCATGCTCACATATATGAGTAGGGCGATAACAGCGCAAGGAATAAAATAGACATTTGCATAAACCCTATGCTCAAGTCATAAGTATTTTTCCCAGTCGATCCAGTATGGAGGTTTACATTCAGAGCCCTATCTGAGGTCATTCCATTTGTGTTGGGCTAGCGAGTTTGCGAAGGAAAGTCTTCTTTTGAAAACACTGATGATGAGAGTCCAGAATACGCCCATCACTCTCGTCCCTCGAAATAGTTTCATCGTCGAGGCCCAATTCAGCGTTACAGTGAAACACGGCAGTACATTTCATCTGACAGTGCCTCTTGTCGGCCCAATCCAGCAGACGCCAGACCTTTTTCCTACGCGAGAGCAGGCCCATCTTTCCTTGATGACTCCTGCAGCCAGAATGATGCTGAAGATGGGGCACAACGTTGTGCGTTGCTTTGCCAATATACGAAAAGCTTCTGCAGACATTGCTCGATTTCGGCTTCAATGAATTCTCGAGCAAGGGGCAGCAAGCATGAGATTGGAATTGCGGGGCTCGCGAAGTCTGAAGAAATTGCACTTCGCGGCGATGTAACGAGCTCGTAGAAGTAAGTTTGACGCCGTCAAGGATTCTTTCATTACCATAACGACCCATTTCCAGTTCAAATATTCAACCGGGAAAGCGGAAAAAATCCCCGAACAATCCGTACAACTAACTCTTGATTGCGGGTCATCAAGAGCAATGTCGGTGCTTCCCATCTTTTTTACATTCCTTGGTTCCTTGCTACGCCCAGCTAAAAGAGCTGTGGAAGCTTGCCGTATGTCGCGCAACGCTTGAATAATTGCGAAGCTGCAGGATTTATTTTTATGTGAGCCCTGAAGGACACATCCCCGCGAGTTTTTACAAGTTTGATATTGTTTATTTACATGCTCTGTCGTTGCTTTTCACTGTACTAGAAGTAGTCATCGTAATAACCATCAATGTTGTCGTATTCCTCATACCAAGCATTACGTTCGCGGTAGCACTTTACGACAGCGCTAGAGTTTTTTTGTTTGTTTTTCTAATGCCACGGCGGGGGACGCTCGGCGGTCGCCGCGAGGCACGCGCTCTTGAGTGCTCAGACTTTTCTTGATTTGTAAGATTTGTAACGCGTTACGCGCCAAACATTACGGGCAGCTACACCAACTCCGCAGTTAAAATAGAAAGCCTCTTGGTAGGTTTTATACTTCGTCATTTCGTTTTTATTTAACTGCTTTATTCTTCCTGTATATCTTTCACCGTTTCATACGCCATGCCCCTGACCACACAGGCGCAAATTGAAACATAGGGTAGGGTCATGCAACATCATTTCAGGGATGTGTTTCTGCCTGTTTCAAGCGAAGGTTGTATCTGCTGACTTGCGCCGTTGGTGGTGGCGTATACCGTTACGGCTCGCGGCAAAGCCAGCTTTATCCGCGTGCTCTATTGACGACAACGATGGTGATGCGTCTGAAGTGTTAAGCACGTTATCCTTCGGCAGGATTGACCAGAGACAAAATATTGAAGGCGGCGCTCTTGAACTTATAGATTGAAGTACACATCAAAACATCCCGGGAATTCCCTTCATCGGAAGCAGTTCTCGTTCGCCATTCGCAGCTGGCGCGGGCGCGCGCGTACAAGTGTCCCGCTATATCACGCCACAACGGGAGCCAATTAGCGCCGTATCGCGCATCATGCCACTTCGCAGGTACGTTCGCTCGTTCTCATCGGGCAGTTCACCTTCTGGCGCGGCATAGGTTGGCCTCGCGTTGTTCGCTCCGCGAAAGAGCGGGTCGCCATTGATGATTTACAATAACGTGTACCATACATTTGCGTCCGGGTAGAACTTCGCAAAATGAAAGGGTTTCATGTTGCTCGATCGATGGTTAGCGTTTCCATTTCGGTCATAGAATTTGATTTTAGCAAAAGTCTCTTCATTTCCGTTTTGTGGTCAATATGCGTTGCGGTTTCCTTTCCACTAAAGTCAATCTTCGCATGCCCACCGGTTTGAATGAAGGAGTTCGTTCGTTCATCTTCAGTGTTCATTAACAGACATTAATGCCCTGAACCACCAGAAATTTGTAGGCCAAAAGTTACTGATGGTTACAAACCCTTGGGTAACGTAAGGCACTGGCGTTCAGAAGGTGGTGCGTCAATGATATTTTACCTTTGGCAAGCGCCCAGTTATACACTGATTGGCCGTACTCCCGTGAACCCTCGCCCGGGTAACGTGTCTGGGCGTCTGGGTGGCAGGCAGACAGGCAGGCAGGCAGGCAGGCAGGCAGGCACAGAAACGTTTGTGTTTCATAGCCAAACAAAGGCTTTGCATTGTTGCGTATACAACAAAGAATGACTTTTAAATGTGTCGTATACAACTTCAACTTCAACACAGTTCAAAATCTTGTGTTTGAGTCTAAAACAAAACAAAATGTTCAAGAATAGTGGGATTAATAAAATTTAAAGCTTTTGCCTCCCTTTGAGGTGTTTGAGAAATTAGGCGAATTTTTCAAATCGTGTTAGTCGCGAGAACAAGGTGGTTGGAGAATAACGAGTAATGCTACAGCCTTTTGTGACGTCGGAATGTTGCGGAATTTGCCCTCTATGACGTTTTATACAAGGCAAGTTAAGCTACCAGAAAAGGTTGGAAGATTTCCCTCGTCAAAGCGAGGGCATAATAAAAAATAAGAAAATGTGGAATAGCTGCTCATTATTCCTACAAATAAACAAAGATGCTTTTTGTTTCGACAGAGGGGACGGTGACGTTTGTTTGCTCCGGTCCTTCCTGATGTGTTCCCGTAATGTGTTCCTTGTGTGTTCGCCTTCTTGTGTCACAACCAATTGTTCTTGTGTTCGTATTTATATGAACGACAAGGTCCACTTTGTTGTTATGCATTATTACAGGTTGGTAAACATAAGTATAAAAATTAGGTCGAAAATTTCAGAGCTGCTCTCAAATGGACTTGTTCCGTGGAAAACAATTAACACGGGGGTTGGCGTGGGGGGAAATGCAATCATCAATATCGGTGTTATGTTATCCTCTAGGTCACAAACAGAGTTGATAAATTATTCTTATCCATATGCTCATGCTTTGTAAAGCCCAAGAGAGGTTCTGTGACGAGCAGGTTGGTGCAAATGAGGGCGATTCAAATAGTCACGGAGAAAAAGGGAAAGAATGCGTGTGTTCTAATGTGAAAGCGAGAGAACGAGCCAGCGTAAACTTTCTAATAAGCGCAATAGTAGGAGTGGAACCCTAGTCCTGAAATCTGCACACCGCCCTAGAGTTCTGGTTTCGTTAATCAGATAAAGCTCAGAACCTTTATTTCTGTTAAGGAGAACAGCACTGGTCCACAGGTGTCCCTAAAATGTTGATAAAAGAATCGAGTTACTTATATCCAGAACAGCCGGTCATAGTCATATTTAATTTCTAGGTGGAGATTCCATATAGGTTGTATACACTGGCGTGGCACGCATTCGGGTAACTTCGTGTGTACGCCGCCAAGCGTTTGTGTTGCTAGGTGACCCGCAAAATCAAGTGTCACTCCTCTCGTTAGTCTCCACATGATGGCGGTACTGGTTTGCGCTCGCGCCCGATAAAGCACAGCACACGATAACAGCAAGAGCTGTTCCACGTTCGAAACTGTGTATGACCGAACCCGAAGAAATTTCTCGGCGCCAAATAGTTTTCCGCCCAGCACCCTACGATCTATCAATCTCCGGAAACGGTTGAAATCGTCGCACGACTAGTCAGAGCGTCTGGATGCAACAAAATCCGATCACCCCTTCAAGGTCTGTCACCTGTTCAAGATCAACAACAAAAATACTGTTGTCGAAACGTTTGCGTGCGGAAGCCCCATATAGCAAAGAACGTTCGAATTTTTTATTCTTTTAACTTTTCTTTTGTTTCTTTTCGCCAATGACGTACAGCCGGTAAAACGCTTGTCTATAACAGCGATTTCAACTTCAACCAGCTACATACGAAAACTGCCGAAACATACTCGTTCCAAACATGTCGGAGGCAAAAGCGAAGGGCTAAGACTTCAGAATTCCGCAGTAGTTTTATTCAAATCCCGCTCCGGCGGGGCAGGATAGGGCTGAGAGTGCGAACGCTGTGTTATAGACAAGCCTTTTACCGGCTGTACATACCATTATATCGAATAAGTGCCTGTTTTTCGCTAAGTATGGTTTGGTTTCAAAGATTCAAGGAGTACTACAGAGTTGGTCCATTTACGGTATTTTTATGCGTATTTCCAATGTTCTTTTGCGGACTTTTTTATTTAGTCCTGTTATTTTGGGGAGATGTATGAGACACATAATTTTTATTTTGTCAGTTCACTTTTGTGAATTTTTTATTTTTTTAATTTTTTTGGTTTTTCAAGATTATGTTGCCTGAAAAATCTCCATTTACGCTATTGTTACGATCAAGCATGTTCCTTCCGCAAAATCCACATTTTTGTTGAAATGCAGGCGTTAACACGGTTTGCTCATTTTTGATGCTTTTTATTCGTACTTGGAACGTTTTTCTGCGGGTGTTTTTTGTTTAATGTTGGGATTTGGTGGGAGATGTACAAGATGCATATTTTTTATTTTGTAAGGCCACTTTTGTCGAAATTTGATTTCTCTATTTTTTTATTCCTGAAACGTGTTCTAGTATTAATACTGTTTTTTTTTTCAAAATCCCATCCGACCAAGTATCTCCATTTACACTGTTACAAGGAATAAAGGTTTTAAAAGGAATAAAGGTAGGGCACTGACTGGGTATAAAAGAAAAATAATTGGTATAACCTAGCTTACGTTATATTCTTAAAGGCCGATTGAATGTGTATACGAGCAGTGTTACGAAGCTTATTTGGGGATTAAAAATTACGCAAATAGAAAATAAAAGGCAGCGAAAGAACAACGCAGAAGTACCATTATTGATGAAGAGTTAATAACTTTGTAAGCGGCGCTCACTTGCCTTGCCATTTCTAGGAATACTGCGTGTTCGTGAACACTCCCAGTAGACATTGCTGGAAGGCCATTGAATGTTAACTTCGTGTTACAAAGTGTTTCCTGGAAAATTTTGCATTCACGAAGAATTCGCGTCATATAAAAGTCTGAACTCGGAAGTTGCCATTCAGCAACACCGCTAAACAATATGTCCTCCTCATCGGTTATATCAAAGGCGGAGGAAATAAGCGTCACAGCCAACCCACCATTCCAATTAGTTACTTGTAGAAAATTCTAACGATGCCTTACACCTTCTTGTATCAAACACACATCCCCTTTAAAGATAATCCAACCAGACATACGGCTGTATTTTCTCATTACCGAACATCGTCTTGCTGCGCTGCACACTTGATTTCTCTGCTTAAATATTGAGCTCATGTCTTCTCTGGGTTTTTTGATGGTGTCTAGTCTGGACCTCGAGCAATTTATAACCTCGCGCGGACTGATGCCCAACCGACGACGAAGAGACGTCTGACTACCTCGTCCGCACAGTCTCTGCACATCTTGCAATAATACCAGGTTGATAACCATGTTACTTAATTTTCGGCATGACGCACAGGGAACTCGAAACGAGATTATAAAGTGATTCCCTTGACCTGACGAAGAGAAATAACCGCCGGAAGCGGCACAGTGACGGCATCACGGAGACTTCCCAGCCTTAAGTGGACAGGCGCAGCACTAGGTGGCCTGCGTACAATACTGGAAACAATGCGCAAAGATCTGACAACCCGTATGGCCTCATGTATCCTTTTGATGCCAATATCCTGCCCGTTTTCCCGTGCGCGTCCCTGCATCAACGGCCTGCTAAGATTGGCTGCCTTACTAAGTGAAGTGGTGTCCGTCCGTCCTCTGGGATATTTTTTTTTGTTTGTGCCGGTGGAACACATCGCCCGCGTATTGGCCATAAACAAGAAACAGAGTATAAGAAGTGGGTCCCCTCATTAGGAAACTGCCATGCTGGGCTCGCATTAAGTACAGCAGTAGGAGGCATGCTCTCGGTTGTTTTATTGTGCTTCTCGCAACCTAAGTTGCCAGTGCTGCTTTGTATCAGCGCCATTATCTCATTCATACCAGGAAATGAGGCGAAGTTTCGAAGAGCCAGATCTGTTGAACTATCAAGGGATTAACTTCCAAATAATACACCGTAATAATACAACGGATACACGAAAGGAAAAACGAGAAACCAGCTCTGTTTGTGTGTCTTCTTGTACCTTCGTTAGTATGCACTGTTGGGAGGTATGGTGTACCATTTCACCAAAAAATTCATCATTGAGAGACATTTAAATTTCACTAACAAACTTTATTTTGGTGTAGGCAGTAGGTATCAGTCCGGAAAATTTTTCGTATTAAGATTGATGTCATTCATTACCTTAAACTGTGATCGAGCTGCCACTTAATACTGCCGGCCTGAACACGCTACCTTTCTCACTTGCACATAACGAGGACGTGTGATAGATCATTATGAAAATATGATGGTCACCGGAGGATCAAATCGGCATTATTCAATTATTACGACCGGTACAGCGTAGAGTTACCCGTTGACTCCGTCATAATTTTCGCCCTGTTCCACCGAACATGCGTCTGGAATACAACGCAAATTTATTACCTCCGGTAATGGTGTAAGGGACATTTGCCCACCAGCTGGCCAGTTCAGGCCGTAACAATTTAGAGTAAACACGCAGCAATCACAAGTAGATAGAGGAACGAAAGGGCTCTTAGAAACGTTAATAAGTGAAGGTCACTCATGATTGTTTATGTTATGACCGCGCACAGTGATGAGCTAACGCATGGGAAACACTTTTGAGAAGGCGGTTTATTCCGGCAGAACAAACGAGCACTGTGCTTCTGCGACTAGTTCGTAGCGTGGTCCCAAATCATGTCCCTGTCCATTCTCAATCTCCCCACAGAGTCGGAGCGACGAAAGACAGAGTGTTCCCTCTCATAGGGAACACAAATGTGCACGGGGGCAGGAACGCTCTTCCAGGAATCACGTTCCCACACAGCACAGACACATTATAAGAGAATTTTTTACCCGGCATCTAAGATGCGCGCAACCTTGGGAGATCCATGAAGGTAGCATGCAACATACAACTTTCTTCCTGATAAATGGAGTAGTGACAGCAAATGCCATGTCAAATTTGACTTGAATTTTAATGAACTATAGGTTGTATACTGGATTCAATAGAGGAAACCAGGGCGACGTCCCAGCTACTTTTGCGCCTATAAATTATGACGCTGTACGACAAATTTGCGTCAATGGCTGATGCCGACCAAACCAGAGGAATTGGGAACAGTTTTGCTAGCTTGCAGCTGGTACTGACAGTGTTTGAAATTAAGAACTTGGCTATTTTTCGGTGGTAATGTGCCCAACGAATTACCTCAATAATTAGCGTAAAGGAGATCAACGTGACTCGGAGGTAAACATGACGGCAGTTTTACGAGAGGCGGGTACGCGTCATCTCTTTAGTGGCCAAACAGCAGCACGACTGTTATTGAATCAAGAAAACATTAGCCCTTCTTTTCAATGTTCTCTTTTTCAGAAGGCACTGAGGTTTCATGTGACCACAAGGAGACCAATTCTGGTCACCTTTGCCCCATGAAGCAAACTCAAAACCAAGCGATACGCTTTACATGACATATGATTGCTGCACCCTGAAACGCCTTGCTACGTTTTCCAAAGTTTCATCAGTTGTCCCGAACTCCTACGTCTACCCAATGGCGCTGTCAGTGTAGTGACGGCTCGTTCTCGGCTCGTCCTTCAAGAGGCACAGGGCCATTCAGACGTCAAATTACGACACAGTAAAGGGGTGATTGGAAATCCTCTGTGTTGCACACTATTTCCTCAGCTGAGCCATCAACATTCTCGTCGAACAGAAATGTAGTGAAGAAGAATCTTTCGAATACTTCGAACAGGACAATGGTGTATATTGTCTTCAACGTCTCCTGAAGCCACTTCGATAAACCTACGGGTCGCAATACCACAATTCTGACATACTGCATGATTGCGCCACTTTGGAATGGAAGCCCCACAAAACTGGGCGCTCAGCTTTCGGGAGGCCAAGAAAATAAAAAGCGAGCAAACACATGCAGGAATCAATGGGGGAGCTCCGCTAGTATCAGGACGCGCGAATGTGTACGGACGACTGCTCCCGCAAAGGAGCCGTATTATCATAGCGAGGAACTCCGCTCCAAGATCCACGTCTCCCTCAGGCACCGATAGAGCACCATTGTCTTCAAGAGAATACCAAGGCACCATCAGAAACGAACACTAATAGAACGCGCCCCGGAAGCTCCCCTGAAAGCTTCACTTGTTTTCCCGTGGAAGAGTCGTAGGAGACATTCAGAACACGCATGACATCCGCTGCTTCCTCTGCTCCCATTCTATTACCTTGTCGTGCAGCAGGCGGTTTACGAAATTTCTCGAGAGATTTCTGCAACGAGTTTCCGAAGCCAGACAATGATCTGCTTAGTTCTGGATGAACCACCTTTCGTGCATAAAAACGGGGAACTATGCGTGCACATAGCGTGAATCAACCGTTCTTTAGGAAACGTTCCCGCCCCACTGTCTAAATATTCCCTCTATCACTTTTTGTCGCCCGCTGGTGAGATTTATGGGAAATATGCACGAGGGATGACAAAGAACTTGCCTTGTTCCGCGTGTTTTTTTCGTATCGAGTGAATTGTGGCGTTGTATCTGCAACATTCTTGAGCTCCTTGTTCCCTACGGCGTGTTTTTATACGGTCAGAATATCAGAAACTCACCTTATCAATAGTTCACCTTCCCCCAATGGAAACCTTACCAATGCCCCAAAATTACTGCGATGGGCAGTTTTCGAAAGAAGCCATGCTCCTTCATTTTTACAGATCAAATTGATACATTATACAGATAATCAGAACGAGCAGTGGTCTATTCTTTTCCAGGTGTTGCGAATGCGCTTGGGCAAAAATTGACAAAAGATATCATAAGAAAAACTGCCACCTCCATGAAAAGAAGACAGGGTTAAGGCAAATCGCACAAACGTATTTACTACTATTGGCCCTCCTTGAAAAATGTGTATGATCAGAAAAGTAAATTGTGTTTTTTTACTGAATATGCCTTTGACAATTAAGTAAACTTAAATACTTCGCGCTGTATCGTTTTCAAATAAACATTTATTTGAGAGTTACCTCTGACTTGGATTTCTGATCTCTGTTTCTTCATGAGAGAGGCAATGCACCAGATCGTTTTGGAGTTTCTAGAAAGGTGTTGTTCCTCACATTTGCCTGGAAGCTTGTAATACTGCGCATTTGATCCGGAAACCCATTGCTTCAGATGTTCAGCACAAATGAGACACTGCATAGACATTTAGAAGTTCACCGCATGCGCCCAGAAACCGCCAAAAGTATACCTCAGCCCGCAACTGCGCCTACATTGGACACAACGCATTAAGGGCACCGTAGATCCTGGTGTTACTTGCTTCCTACCGACTCATCTGGGGAATCGGTACGATGAGGATGGACGTCTGTTTCACCCACTCTCATTAGCTTCAACGTTTTTTGTGAGAGCGGAGGCGGAAGACGCAATTGATGAACCAAATATTCTGCGACCAATTCGCAGTTAGCGAAGTTTTTGCTTCTTCGTTCTGAATTTTTATTTGGAGATTTTTAATCTGTACCTTTCCTCTTGTATTAGCCCTATATACCTACTCCGTTGTTGGCGAAGATTCGAGCAACGAAATCAAAATTCTTGACAGTTTTGTTCTCACCAATCTCCTAATATCACTGAGGGAAGCAAAACGTGTTGCTTGCAGTTTCGTAGGTTTGAATTTTTTCTGCGACATCACCTGCTTGAGCCAACAGTCCTGGAACAACATCTTGTTCTACAAGTATCTTCGACCTTGTCACCGATAAAAAGTTGAGAGAATGCTTTGATGCTTCAGAGAATTATTCTCGTCTTCCGAATACCTGTCCCAATACCACGAATATTTTCTTCTTAAAAAGTGGATATTAAGAACAATCCACCGAGACTTAAATTTATTCGAACAAGTGAATTGCTTGCTCTGTGGAGTAGAAAATCTTAGCTCTAAGTGGTTACGTTAACCTTTAACAGTTACTACACTAGCAGGACACTTAGCTAATTGTTTTGGTTCAGCTCCGGCAGGTGTATACACTGTCGAGACGGTAGCAAGAAGGGAGTCGTCCAGCCGCGCTGAAGGTTACGAACGAAGGAATCCCTCGTTTATTCCGATGTCCAATAATATACACTTACCAACCTTCCGTGACATACAGCTTGGCGGACGCAGCTTGCACCCGCTACCTGTTGTGGCAGTACACTTTGAACACCAGCAGGTGATAACAGTGCACGCACCAGCACTGCTAAGAATTCCTTGTCCTTTCTCTGCACTTGAGTCATAATTTACAGTTCTCCCAATTTGCGTCTTCGCATTCCGCCGACCGCTAATCCAAACCAACAGCAAACCGTTCATGCCTATTCCATGACGTGCTTTTTAGATTGGTTCGCAAAATAATAGGTGGTATGAATATCGTTCGTGAAGAAACAAAGCAAAGCAAAGCTGCTGCATTAAGTAACGTAAATTTGCTCAAAAAAGGGGAGGGTGGCAAATACGGGTGGGGTGCTTGTCCTACCAGGTTAGCTTGAAAAGGGTTCGGTCTCTTTCTCTGCCCGCGCTTGGAGACAGTCTCCACTGCAACTGCTTCTACAAAGGTGCCTGAGGTTGGTAAACTATGTGTGGAGACCTGAGGACGGTAATAGGATTAATAACCTGGAGTGCGGCGTGCGTCAGAGCCACTCGGTATAATGTTGCGAAAGACCCTTCGAGAGCACACGGACTCCGCGAACTCATATTCAGCAGGGTTTAATTGTTCCAGGCAATTACGGCACCTCATTTGGAACCGGCCCTCCGCTCCAGTTCCGGCCGCTTTGCCTAAATGGAACGCTATGGAGCAAGGGTAAATGTGCGAGTCGAAAAAGCAAAGATGAGGGGAAAAAACAATGCCTGCAAGCATATTTGGGTTGCTTCACATGGCGATGCAAGAGCACACGCTAATTTACCCACCCTGCTTAAGATTGCACTCTCTTAGAATTATTGCACAGATACCTGGCTCCACGTGCCAGAGTTCACCAACACTCACCTCACTCACTCACTCACTCACTCACTCACTCACTCACTCACTCACTCACTCACTCACTCACTCACTCACTCACTCACTCACTCACTCACTCACTCACTCACTCACTCACTCACTCACTCACTCACTCACTCACTCACTCACTCACTCACTCACTCACTCACTCACTCACTCACTCACTCACTCACTCACTCACTCACTCACTCACTCACTCACTCACTCACTCGATGGAGTACGCAGTCGTTTATGTTCATTTTCGAATGTTGATGGAAATTCACAAGTTCATAACAATAGAACTGTATTACAGGCCGAACGTTGAACTTTGCGTGTTAAGGGCAGATCATTTGTTTATAAAATCACATCTTGTTTGCTGCTCTGAAAGGTTCCTCTGCATACTTTGCTACCGAAGAGGCTTGGTGCATTTAAGAGCTCCCACCGCTACGCTATGCCGCAATCAGTACCGGCTTTATAAATAGCACGGAGCAAGACTAAGATAGGAGGCGAAACTGGGCTTCCTAGTGCGGCCAGATGATGTCACAATGCACCTGAGGGACAATCACTGCGTTCAACGCAGCAAAACTTACGATAATCAAAAAGAGTCGTGCGATTGCAATAAAAACATGCCATCTGCGATGTGACATCACCGAGAGCACAACTTGTTACGGTCGTTGCGCAACGTCGCTACGCTGACCACACAGTTTCGAGCGAATACGTAGGCCTTGCCTTATGATTGGACCGCTTGAGCCTCTTTACCAAAAAGATTCGTTATTGAGCTGGGTTTGAGGTGCAGAACACTTGCGGACATTTTAATTAACTTTGCTTGTCTACAGCCCTAGCTGTGCAGAGTTGAACGATGTAATACTAACGCCATACCATCGAGGTATTGGCAGCATTGAACTAACTTGAGGTTTCACCTTCGTTTCCTTTTCTTTTTTTGGTTAGCACCTTAAGTTAGACAATGAAATGTACCTAATTTCGTGTAGACAAGAAGATGAGGAGTGGAGAGAAAAAGTTTCATCCAGCAGCACACCCGTGCTCTGACTTCCCGATTACAAGGTCGCAAGTTCCGGCTGACAATATCATGAACACGCAGCTGGCCCTTCAGTAACAGCCCGAATAAATGGAGGGACATTTAAAAAAATATCTCTGTCCGAAAGAAATCCTGCAAACTACAATAAATAAAGCAGAAAAGGTGAAGGAGAATTCGCCAACACAGACAAAATGGTACAAGTTATGCCATACCATAAAAAAACAGTGAAATGGCACAAGTAGCCGTAAAACATCTGCAACGATATTGCACAAGTTTGTAAATGTAACAAGACAGATACATATATCACGTTTCGCAAACCTAATGTCGACGCAACGCGCATATGGTAACATTATGCTAAAAGTGCGACGACGAATATTATAAATTTTCTAATTTTAGGAGATACGCTGCATATCTCTGTTTCTTGGAAAATGTATGGTAGTTGCATGAGTTGCTACCCTCAATTTTTTTTAAATACGCTTACAAAACCGACCTAAAACATATTCTCTGTGGTTTTGATGAGCTTGTTTATTACTTCGTTTTAGTGCGCCTGCAAACACAGCCCCTGGGCATCCCGCTCTCGCACTGATGACGCAGTAAAGTATCTACATTCTTGCAGGGTGTTGATGACAGCTACGCCACGGCATTTGGCTTTGTTGCACCTGCTACTTCTCAGAGATTGCTCGGCGTAGGCGCGGTTTTCAAAGATCTAAATTATCAAAACAAATTCCACCAAGCCCATAAACACACCAAATTCCAATGCGGAATTCCCTTGGAGCAGATGAGAGGCACCTTTTTGTTGTCTTCAGTTTTTTATCCGTCTTTTCTTGGTGATTATTCATTGGTTTCCCGGTTTCACTCGGAAGCTCTTGAATTTGGCGGGCCCACACCTGCGCAGCATTGATTTCTTGTATTTGGTTTTCGGTGGCATGATGTGATAGTCAACTAGAGTGTTTATTATTTTGCACGCCGGAAATATGGAATGGCGGGAAGGCGGGTGGGATGCCAGCATCTTTGCATACCGAAGTTTCACGCCTTTGGGCAGAAGCACGCCTCTGGAGAGTAGGGCGAGAGGCGGGGCGCATACGACCGCCCCGAAGAAAGCGGGGCTGGTCTAGCTAAAAAAAAAAAAAAAAAAAAAAAACGGGTGATGGATTCCCCTCATCCATTGCTCTGTCTGATCATCGAGCTACGTTTCCGCTGACTGGGCGTTTTCAAGTAGCTCCTCCGTTCTCACGTATTTCTGTCTCAACTATAGATGTGCGTTTTGTTTTAGGGTTTAGTTTGTAGTAGAACAGTGCATGGCCCAATTTTTTTCAGTTGCGAGCCGGCCCAGGCCCGCTACCTCCTTGGGCTGCTCGCCCGAGCCCGATCAAAAGTTGTATGGCGGTACCCGGGCCAGGCCCGGGCATGGAAGTGAACCTGCGTCTCCCGCTCGGCCTGCCGCGGAACACTTTACCTTAAGCCCGAGCCCTGCCCGGGACCTGTAAATACATTGAGCGTTAGGTATTGTTGAGTGATGTGTGAAATTGCGTTCTGCTGGGAACACGATTAGATTTTGAATATACCAGGCGACCGTGGGCTTTGACGGCGGAGGGAGGGCAAGGAAGGGAAAGACTGAGCCCCTCCTGTTCTTGCAACGGTTATAAAATTTATGGCGCAAACGAAAACACAGGATATAGTGGTCCAGAGCTCGAAGCTCAATTGGACCGAATCCTTACGCCAGAACAGACGACGCGTGATTGTATAACTCGTGAAGGCGCTTCCAAGTGAATTTTGAGTGCCACGCAGAGGTTACAATTGCTGTTTGGTAACCGCCCAAAATGCGGCCCTGATTCTTTCATTATGGACGATGATTGAAGTTGGCAAAAATCTGTTACTTAAATCTTGAATGTTTAAAGTCACACCGTATCTTTTTTCAATTGATTAAAGATTCAAGAATTTCTGTCTTCAGAGCTAGTGTAAAATGCCCTGTAGCTCTCAATTTAATTTAGATATCCTGAAAAAAAATTCACGCATCTCCACGAAGTGAATAATGACGAGTGGGCGAAGCACTGGGGTCCGTTCTTACCGTATATCAGCCGTGAGAGTGCTTACTGCTGCTAAAACAATTTCCAATCAAATCTAATCAAATGCAATTATTTTAATCCAATTCACTCCAATACAATCCTAGTCCAAATCTGATTCAATTCAATCCAATCCAATCCAATCCAAACCAATGCTCCTCGTGCATGCGAAGCACAGCTCTCTCTCTCTCTCTCTCTCTCTCTCTCTCTCTCTCTCTCTCTCTCTCTCACCTTTTGTGAACGTTTTATTTTGTTCTTGCTAATCATCTGTGAAAAAAGGTTCACAGATGTTTCGATTTACACGGCGCTGTGCCGTGAGCACGGACGCCGGACGCTGGACAAGCCTCGGCCGTAAAGTGCTTTGCCCCTAAAAAATCATCGCAGTCATTACTAATTATACGAGGTGCTCGAACTTTATATACGTAACCGAACACAAAACTGCCGCGATCGTATAACCTATCACCAAACTTCTCCCATAAACGATGACAACAGAAATCGCACGCAAGGGCTCCCGAAGTAGACACATATTATCGCCACTAGCGACCGCACTTTATTTGGGGTGGGGGCAGGCTGGACATTCGACAAGTACCCTTAAGGTGGTGATTACTGGCGGAAGCAAAGCAGCTAAAGGGGGTGCGGGGGGGGGGGGGGGGGGGTCGGCGGAGGGTTCATTCTGTTCTAACTTCGAACAGCGCAATATAGGACGGAAAAAGAAAAACGAAAGCACACAGAAGTAGCACTGTTACTCCTGTGATCTTTGTACTGTATACTTTGTGTACTGTGTACTGTGTACTGTGTACACTGTGTCCTGGAAGGTACTCCAGGAGCAGCCAGAAGCTGCACCGGGGCAAGAGGTTTTTCAGAGGCCAGATACGCGAGGATTGCTTGCTGCACATTGTATGCGCACCACCTGAATGCCCGAGCTCGGCACGGGCCCGCCTCAAAAAGCTCATGCCTGGCCTGACCTCCGTCCAGCACGTAAATGATCTATCTTGCCCATCCCGGGCTTTCGGTTAAGCCCGAGTTCGTGCAGTGCTCCAGTTTGTATTCTCTGAGTGTTTATACATTCTTTTGCGTGCTCTTTGTTCATGGTTACGTATTCTGAGGAGTGGTGTGGTAGCAGGAATTTACAGAACACGTTCTATGGTTGAGGCGTCCTGCATCTGGTTGTGGTGTCTTCTATTCCCCACAGCCACTTTGCCATCGCGGCGCTGCTGAAGGGTTGCAACTTTCAAGTCCACAAGTCATTTTTTATTATTCAAAACGAAACATGTATAGGCTCCAGCAATACAACTAACAGAAGATCAACCAACCCAATTGTGCAGTGCGCCTTCAACGCGACACATTGCGTTGGGCATTATAGATATTTATCGTTCTAGCGAATCAAGCGTCAGATTGTGCGAACGAGTACACGGCGATATGTAACACAACTTAATGATTAAAGAAGCATGTTTTTAATGCTCATTAAAAAAACAGAACGGCCTCTGATAAAAAAAAACAAGCTTATGGTGGGACGCTCATTGCTGCGGACATTATGTTTCTATGTAGGTGCATTTCGCGATTTTTTTTTTTTTGCGTGGTGTGGCTTTCCAACTTCACGTCTTTATGGTACCTGTGTTTTACGTTATAGACTAGTCGTACATCACCCCCATAAACAACGGCCAGGAATATTTATGCCTCTTGCGGTTACCTCGTAGTTACATCACCAAGTTTACTTTGTTTCCTCCAGAAGCGTACTAGAATTACCAACAAGAAAACCACCATTGAGACCAGTTCAGTGTCATACTCCACATGCCCAGCTCTGTATAAAGTTAGTATGCCATCACTAGGTAAATGAACTCTCTTTGCCAGCCCGATCATGTTGTTTGTGCAACACCTTCAACATAATTAACGCGAAGCTACTGGGCGAAGAAGACCACAGGTACAGTCGTTCCTTCTCAGTTAAAAGAAAGTATCAGCATTCATTCTGTTCCGTTCGTTCCATGCGTACGGTGTTGACCGGGACCCGACTGGGCCCTTTCGCACTCGCTAGGGTGAATTAGTTCTGCGGGCCGGCCCTCGTTTTGGTTTCCTTCTCGTAGCGTACACCCACTCACTTCGTCTTATCTATTTAAGGTCTGTTCACTTAAGCTGGAATAAATGGGAGTAGCATTACCCTATTCTTGGTTCAGTGCGATGGACTGCTGTCGTGTTCATATCAACGCGAGTTTCATAAAACATAACCAGTCACCAGCAAGCGTTCCTAGAAACAATGTTTATTTTTATAGTAATGCGTTATGGCAGTATTTCGAAGAAAAACACTGCCGCAATACTCCCAAACACACTGTGAAAAGGGCGTGGTTGGGCGTATCGTGGTAGTGTTGCGTCATGTTTTCCAATCACCACAGTTTGCCTTTGTATACTTTATGAGGGCTCTGGTGTTCTGTTTTATTTGTAGGTATTGCCATAGTTTCTCTCTGGCCGTGGTATAAATATTCGTGCTGCTCCACACTAACATTTCGCAACAAGTACCATGCTTCTTATCGTTAGCTAAACGGCGATGGAATGGCTCACTTGACGAAATCAATGCTTTTGTTCAGTTTTTAATAATGTATACCGCAATATGTAATGCCGGCTTTTGCATTTATTTTTACCCGGTTTACTATCTACTTGAAAAGGGATTGTTAATCAACTAGCATTCTATTTTCAGCTAATTTTTTTAAGGTCGCTCCGGCAGCTTAAAATTCTTCGTAACATTTTCAAGCAAACTAAATGACATCACATATCTTGAAGCAAACAGAAACGAGCAAAGGTTTCGTATATCTGAGAAAACAATGACCATTAACACGAAGTCTCTACAGTAAACCAATGATAATAAGTCTTCAGGACTGGAAACTAGCTCTGTTATAAGCGTTTCTACATTACAAGAGAATATGATCTGCTCTCAGTGAGCTGCATCGACACTATGAAACACTTAATATATGGCCAGATTTCGAATAAAGCGATTCATTTATGCACTTACTGTGAACGCTGGTTTTAACGTAATTGCTTCGCTTGTAAATGGTACTCATCTAGGTGTACTATTTCATCATCACTGCAAGGCTACTCGTTTCTTCCCGTTTTGACAACCCCATGGTTGCGCAAGCTTTCTCCGGAGCTTTTTTATTCGCCCGCTGTAAAAATAATATTATGCCTGAGCTTTCAGTAAGTTCTTTCTCCTATTCCCGGAGTGGTGCTCCGAACAGTGCCAATACCAATCCCCCTGTCCTAGGCGCTGGAGAGGGGAGTAAGGCTGCTCTTCGGATAAGCCCGTAATAAGGGTCTGCTGTCTAACATGGACAAGTATCTGTTTCCTTCAGATCCCTTCTGTTGTTTGTGCGTGGAACCTCGTATACCCTCCTCTGTAGCGTGAGTCTTGTGTCGCTAGTGGCGGTGTTCACTTCATCCCCTTAGTGTCTCGTTATCTTGCCCCGCTATGTTCCCTCGACAGAGTAAGACCCGGCCCAAATCCCACCGGCCGACCGATTCCATGCTTCTGTTTATTCTTTCTGTGGCCGACGAAGGCCCCTGAAAGCATGTGGCTTTTTTACGAACGCACTATATGGAGCGCCGTCCGACGGCACTCCATCTCAGCGCTACAGGCCATGGCAAGTGTGTTGTCCGACGACATTCGAAAGTTTTAGAGCCTTGCAAGGGGCAGAGGTTTGGCTGTCGGGGTGTAGAGGTACCACCTTAGCTTCCTTTAGCTGAAGGCGGTCGTTCGAATAAGGTTTGTGTTTTCTTTTATTTTTTTTTTTCATCTCTGCGTTCAGTGGTAATTTCATGGCTTAGGATCATTTTCGGTGTTTTAAATTACTTCTATCGGTTTTTTTAACATTACGTCCGGTTAGTAAACCTTATGTTTCGTAAGAGTGAGCGAGTGATACCAGGCGCAGCATTTTTTCTGCGAGTTGCCAGTAGACTTCGCTTCAGTGGAGTGTTTATTGTACCTTCGCGCAGCACTCTAGACACCGTCTTATATGAATGCTTCTCTCCAGCAAAAAATGGTTTACTTCTTCGCCCGGATATCGATTGGCGAACCACAACTTTTAAGCATGACGCCTTTATTCTTTAATCTTTCCAAGCTACTAATAACAACTTTGTCTCGTCCAGCAATTTATTTACTCCTGAATACCATTTATTTGGTATGCTTTACTTCGCTGCTCCATCCTATTATACAATGCTCTGATTTTAGATATTTCATGAGGCCACTGTATTATGGTTACTCTTAACAATGCGTCTTTGATGTAAAAAGGCTGCGGAAGTTTGTAGAAAAAACATAGGGGTGTTGGAAACGCCGGTTCGTATTATTATTATTAACAAGGAACCTAATCATAACGAAGGCATTACTATTATCTCTGTTTTGTTTTCGGCTACATTGGAGATCAGCCGCTTTGCCCAGTGAATTTAATGCTGCGATAGTTTCCACTTTTTATGTTCCACAAAAAACCAGAATCTCCTTTATTGAAACATTTCCTGTTCTATCGGCTTTTACACGAGGTATTTTGACGCAGATTTCAGAGGTTTCCTCTGTCGTGGTATTTTTAACCTTTATGCCATATTGAAGAAAATAATAATTTTCCGAATAGAGCTACTGATGCTGTTACTACAACTGCACTGCTACTTCCCAGTACCGCCGCGACTACTGCGAAACCACTATTTGTACTGTCAGCACCATAAGTACCAATACTGCCGTCATAACATTCACTATAACCTTTATTAATACTAATTATAACAGTATTGCGACGTGGCAGCAAAGGAACTGTTGGCAATAAAATCTATTACCGGTACATACAAGCCGATAGCTAAGGCAGCTTTAATGTCCCAGGCACAGCGCGCGCCCTCACAGCTCCGAGCGTCGCTGTCTTCTTTACCAAGGTTATGTAATAGCTTGGCTTCCGATCAGAGCCGTGGCGCGCCTCCCTAGAGGAGAGGTTGGCCATAGCTGAACACCTGGGTAATTTTGACTACATTGTTGATGTCCTTTAACAAGGTACAAGAGCCCGTGAGGATGTCAAATATTCAAACATTCGACCAATTATTAAATCAACCAATTAATCAACTACTTAAATATGTGGAGTTATAACTACACGTTGGTTGTGCCAATACTGAAACGCAGTAGGATCTCGTTGTGCCAGTTCGAAATTAAGGAATAAGGTAAGAGGATCCCAACTAGAATAATATAAATAGCATGTAAGGTACGCAATCCTGTTTGAAAACTTGCGGTTTTGGGGTTTTAATCTGACCCCTACGCAGTAAGCCTTCACCACCGTGTGACTTCAATTTTTTTCTTTAAGTTAAGCCTGTTTTGGAATCCTTTACTCAAGTTCTTGCTTGCAATCATGTCTCTGTAGGTATGAGCCAATATTCCTCCAAATTTTTTTATTAAAGATGATGTAATCTGTTGCCACTTATATCAGCGGGTTCCATTAATCTGTGCAGCTTTCTGCAGAACTTAACCTTCCATTCCAATTTTCTGTGCCTAACATCACAATTGTTATTTGGTAAATAAGTAAAGTGAGGCACACTAAAAGAGGAAAATCTTATATAACAAAAACTTAAGCATTGGTCCCTGCTTCCCAACGCTGCTTTAGTTTCCAGCTCCACGATGCAAAGTTGTAATTGGGGTTTTGTATGGTTACGCTACAATTTGGTTTCGAAGTGTGCCGCAGCTGCAGCCTACGGATAATTCTTACCCCCCGACGATCTTCATATGTGCCAAAAATTTAGGCAATTCGACAGATTCGGGGTCTCCTCCTTTCAGGAAAGCTCCAGACTCACCCGGCAATCAAGCCGCAACGTCATAATAAATAAATAAATAAATAAATAAATAAATAAATAAATAAATAAATAAATAAATAAATAAATAAATAAATAAATAAATAAATAAATAAATAAATAAATAAATAAATAAATAAATAATTTAATTAAGTAATTAATTAATTAATAATTAATTAATTAATTAATTAATTAACTTTTATTTCCGATGCCCAGGAACAATCCTAAAGTCTTGGTGCTGGCACACCATATACAAAGCATTAAAAAAATAAACGTAAATTAACACGGCACAACACACAAAATCACCTATATGACAGAAATAATAAAGTAAAGTTATTTACAGACATCTCAGAAAGAAAGCAAAAAAATTAGAATCCCAGTGTTGCAAGCAATGGAACTCGGCCAGCGAAACATTCAAGGCACTTGAGAAAAATGAAATATAAAATAAAATACACAATGCACATGATGGACACAGAGTATATATATAAAACGAGAACTTTAGTTTTTGAAAAGTTACACTGCAATAAAGTAATACCGTAAAACGAGCGATGCATTTACGATGTCCCATCCTGTCGAGACCACACAACAAACATAGCATCAAGTTTCACAGAAAAAAATAATATTAATAATACTAGTAATAATATTAATATAATAATATTTATTTCAGATGTCATTGAATACATATCCCAAGCCTCGGTAACAGAAAGGACTGACGAAATAGCCACCGTGGGTAAATGTTTGGAGTTTTGTAAATACGCATTTCACAAGAAACTACCCTATACTAAGTTGAGTGTTTAAATTTTTGACAACCGACAATGCAATAATTATCGGTGTGCTTGAATGTTTTGCGATAAAGTAAAGGTATCATTAGGCTTCACCATTTCAGGTGTAAAAACAACAAAACGAAATAATGTCTTCCCTCATAGGCACCGCCTCAGCCCAGGATGTGAAAGCAAAGTTTCGGAGAACGCACAGATGAGCGCTTTCACACGAACGAACACAACAGATGCCATTGTGTTCGGAAAGGGATGCGGCACCGTGAGACGACGGCAACAAGCTGGCCAGCCGGCTCGTCAATGACTCCCGTGAATGCCGGGCTCTGCTTCAGCACTCCGGTCACGCCTTGAAATTTGGAGAATGAGCCCCAAGTGGTGGCGTTGCAGGAGACAAATTTAACGAAATTGGGCCCATCTCCCCGCGCGGGGGACTCGAGTAAATGCGTCGCATAGGGGGTGGGTGTACTGCGTTAACGTTTAGTGTTTGGGGAGTTGGTGGTAGTGAATGCGTTGTATCAGCAGCTTCTTGACGTAGTCAAGGATATAAGCTGCGTTCGTAGCCTCCCATTCTGTGTTGGCTTTGTGGCGCAGTGGGTAGAGCACCATGTACATTGCGTTCCGCCCGCAGGGTCGAGGATCGAAACCAGGCGCCGGATAGTATTTTTTTTATATAGTGTAGGGGGAGGGGTGCGATATAAGGCGCGTTCGTAGCCTCCCATTCTGTGTCGGCTTTGTGGCGCAATCGGTAGAGCACCATGTACATTGCGTTCCACCCGCAGGGTCGAAGGATCGAAACCAGGCGCCGGATAGTATTTTTTTTATATAGTGTAGGGGGAGGGCTGCGGACTACGACTACGGACGTCAACGCGGGTGACATCGTGAGTTACTGAAATGCTCTGCATTTAAAAGGGAGCGCCCACGAGTTCCAACTTTTTCCACGCCCCATGCTTCGGCAGCGGCCCAGCGTGTTTACGCTTTATCGCACGGCTGCTGCTCTTAGCACATGCAATGCGGGGCTGCTATCGCTTGCTATTTATAGAGGCCGGAAGCAGCCCTAACAAAGCACCCTCCAGCGTTTCTCGTGACAGCATCTGGCTGAGACGCCAATAAAGACCACTATTCCTTGCTACAGTTCTGCGCGAACGAAGGGTGTAAAAATAGGAAGCGTCGACCAAGCAGCGTTGCTTTTCGCGAGCTTTTTCTGGGTGCTACAGTCAACAATGTATCTTTCTGCGTTTGGAGACACCATTGATGTGAGGAAACGACATGTGGAGGGGATAGAACCGAAGCAGTATTTGCTGGAACACCAACGGGCTTTTTTGAACGTGAACATTGCTTTTGAACTATGCTGTAGTGGCTAGGATGGCAGGACGTTTTGTGTGAACGAAGAGAAACTTGCTCCTGGCACTTGCAACTTCAGCAAAATGGTCTTCTGGGGATCGGCCTAGGACTAATAAAGAGTAATACAGTATTTGGAATAAACAATAAAATAAAATATTAGAATTATACTAAAAACGGAATACATATTGTAATTAATAACTTGTCCTGAAATACAAACACGAATAGGGAATTTCATTCGCCTAGATTATGTATGGCCTTAATTCTCCCTATAAACCATACACCCTCACCACGGAAGAATAATAATATTGACGGAGTGCGAAATGTCTGCGCCGCACAAATGAAAGACGAAATTGGCATGTCCCCTGGGTACATATATTTGGGCAAATGTAGGCGTGATATTGAAAAATTCAGGACCACGCACTTTGTTTGGGATGCCCATGATGACAGTACCCCAGTGATGCCCGTTGCAGACTTCACACTGAGCATTTCACAGAGGGCATGAAATGGTTCGCCCTGTGCGGGTTTACAGAGTTTGACTTTTAAGCGCCACATCAGCTTAGTCACAAACTTTTGAACGACGGTTGCGTATAGTATAAATTTTGGACAAACATTTGCCTAAGTTTGTAACAGAACCAGTCAGGTTACATCACAGTAGCGACAAAGGTATCGTTACTGCCTGCAATTTTTGTGTGCAGAAATTTGGTCCGATATTCCTCACTGCCCTCGTTGGCTTAGGAATTAGGGAAGTTGACTCTCAGTAGCGGGTAAGCACTTCTGGCCTGGCGAGTATCCGGAAAGCAGAGATTACGCCTTGAACTCTTCGTCTGTTTTTTACGGTCGGGTGAAAGTGCCTAAACCTTAGTAACGCGGGCATCTTCCCCATCCCTGAACGAAACGGCGGGAAAGGAAGATCTAGAGGTGGAATTTTTTTATGTACAAAAAGTACATCCAAGCCGCGTGCACCGAGATCAAGCAAAAGAGGGCAGCGGAAAACGGCGCTGACGTAGAGCCGACAGGGAAAAGATGTGCCTTGACTTCCGACATCGGTCTTGCTGCCTGAGCTGCCTTTGCTGCGATGCACGCAAAAATCCACACGCCATGTAATGGCACGAGTCGTTAGTCTCAGAGAAGCGCTTGCAATGGAAATATTGGAGGAGGAGTTTTCGTTTTCGTTTTGCCTCCGTTCTCTTTCGCGGCGCAGATAATATGCATGGAAGAACACGAAAACAAATTTTTTTTTCCTGCTACCCATTTCAAGCCGGAGAGATCTCGACTTACCAGCGTAATTAGTCGTTAAGATGTACGGCAGCTTTTTAACTGCGAAGCGAGTATAGCTGCCCCGTAATGTGTGGCGCGTAAAGTGTAACGCGTTAAAAATACGAAGAAAATGTCGAGCGCTCGTAAACGCGTGCCCCGCGGCGGCCACCGACCGTCCCCGGCACGCGTAGTGACTTCAGCAAAAAAAAAAAAAACAAAAAAGGGGGAACTCCGACTAGCGAGAAAATACCCCGCCTTCCCGAGAGCGCCTGCCTCGCGGTGACTGCTGATTGTCACCGGCTCGCGCAGTGACTTTAGCAAACAAAAAATTGGCCGCGTATCTGCTCCTTTCATTGCAAATGTCGACAAAAGCCGATAGTCTATCGACTTTTTGCCAAGTAAATGACCCCCTTCGCTTTCCCGCCCACCTCTCATGTTGTTCATCTTGCGTACGCGCTGCTGCAAAGGTAGAGGCGACAACGGTTTGATTTAATCATTTTAAATTTACCGCGTTCCACTGCTCCAGGCCGAGTGTCTCGATGCCAGCGCTGCCGAACGGCGGAGACGCGCGTGAATCGAGGCGCCCTACTTCAACGTTGATGGAACCACGTTGCCCTACTCCGCGTGCGTTCCAAGCAGAACGTGAAACGTGTCTAGTGGAACTTTTCGTAACTGTTGCCGGTTGATTTCTTAAAATGGCGTGAGAAGCTATAGTGGCGCAAGCGACAGCAGGCGACGGTGGAGTGATTTTTTTTTCTGCAGTTGATGAAGTAGTCAATTTCGCAAAAATCAAGAATGTATGTTTGTTATAAAAGAACATTGCAAACACCACTTGTGTATTAATTTGTTGTCTTATTTTTGCGTAATATCTTGTTCTTCTTCGTCAATTTTGGCAATGGCAAGTATTAACATTACACCGAATAAGACGGGTAGATTTAGCTGTGACTATATAAGACTTGAGCAGGCCTTGTTTTACTTTGGCCCCGTAGCTGAATCTAGTCACAAACATACAGACAGAGAGACAGACAGACAGACAGACCAAAATTTCTGAGTTTAAGTAGCCCATGAAAGACTATCGTCTTTAAAATAAAATCGAAAACTCTGCGGAGCACCTTGCGTTGCCTATGAGCCAACAGCCGCGCAGCTGGCGCGACACCTGCTGCACGGAATCTCGACGGGACCCCAGGACCGCCGCGCATGGGTCGTGCACCTGCGCGCCGCCGCTGCGGCATAGGCGTCGTCAAGCGCTACCCCGCATGCAATGCTTGGCATGAGGAGCACGACGATATCCATGCATATGATGATGACTACTACTAGCACAGTGCAAAGCGACCACGGATTATGTAAATAAACAATTTCAAACTGTACACAATGCGTGGGTGTGTGTCCTTCAGTGGTCGCGTAAAATGAAATCCTGTAGCTTTGCTATAGTTCAACCCTATGTCGACTACGTGCAAGCTTCGCTAGTTTCTTCGTTGTAATTTTTAATTGCGTTTCTTCAGCATTAATTCCAGAGGTGTAATTTTCACGCTCATAATGGGTAGGTCATCTTATGACGGTTCCTTGCTTCGTTGTATTTGTAGATGCTACTTCTAATTTGCATTCCTTAACTCGAATGACCCAGATTGTGGAGTGACCAACGTCACCACATGGAACCGAGAATAAAGGAGGTGAATTCATGCTAATAGCCAATACGAATCATATCCCTGCAGATAACATAAAATATGTAACCGGTATCACAATTCTCGTGACCACAGCACGATGAAAGGCCGGATGCGACACACGCGAGTGAAAGGCTCAGCCGATTTATTGGGGAGCATACTGTGCTGGCAAAGGTCCTTGGGGCTTCAAGTATATCGGTTGGTTGAGTAACTGGTGATTCGCTTTTCATGAGATAGAAAAATCAGCGCAAAAGCATGACAAAGGTATACCCGAGGGCATGACGCAAGCTCAAACTGGCTGGATAACTGTAATCAATCAAAACAGTTACAGATTGCAAGAAATAATCTATCACTCTATGAGATCTTGAGAAGACATGCTTACACACTCTCTCGGTGCTTTTGCACCGTAAGCCTGGTAAACTCCTTCTGCTCGTTGTTCATGATGACGCTTCAGTACAGCCACGTCCTTGGCGTTGCATGGGCAACAATTGGACTCAGCCAAACGCGTCCCAAGATGACTGCTTGGGGCCAACTTTGTGGCATTCACGTCCCTTGCTCTGGCCGTCGAAGCACAGACCCCTCTGCCACAGTTAAGCCATTCCGAATGACAGTTTGATCTTGTTGACAACGCCGAAAATGGAAACATTTTACACTTCACCAATGAAGTGCATGTTTTGTGTGAACCAGACAATCTGAAACATTTTGAAAAGCCAAACAATGAAGAACTTGCGGCCACGTCAGGCGCCTTAACGAATGCCAAAACACTGTGACGTTTGCTAGATAGGGGCACAAACCACGTGGGTCTTCGTCCTGAATTTCCTCCCGATCGTTTATGAAGCGCATCTCATGAGCGCGTGCGAAGTGTTCGCTCCTGAAACTTCCATCGAACCCTGAGTGTACTTTTTCCGAATAACACTGCCGGCCTAAGTTTTTGTTGCAGATTTTATTCCCAACAGTTTTTAACAAGGGGGGGGGGGGGGTATATGTCACGGAAAGGGAGTTTTGCCGTAATGAAAACCGTCACTCTCTTACATGCTGCCTGAAAACAATTTCAGGGCACCCCCCCCCCCCTTCCTCGGCCTCCCTCTTTCCAGGATCACAAACTAGCTCATATTCCAACTGAACGAGGGTATCAGGCTGGGCGATTTCGGTACATGTCAGGATAACAGTTCTAAGACGCAAAGCTTTCTCGTGATGGATTCTTTGGTTGGCCAGTCCCACACTGTGAGTATGTGTTGCTCTGGCGGAACGCACCCATTTTCTAGAATTACAGCAGCAACTCCCGGGTGTGCATTTTGTAGGTACAGCGTCTGGCTTTTGGCGTGTACGGCGGGAATTGGTTCCTGATGCTTGGCGTTTGCTCTGACCATGTTGAAATGGAGCAATCAGATACACGCCAGCTTCTTAACGCGAGGGACCCGGCCATGGAAAGCGTTTTTCTTTTCCTTTCACTTCACCCAAGGTCACCCATCCCCGTCGTCACAGCAAGTTGGCTATCTAGCAGGGCGTATTGGCGTGCAACGGCACCAGTCAGGACACTAAAAAGCTTCACATTAAAAAAAAAACATCACAATTCTCTTTCCCAGAATATAGGGACTGTTAAAGGTTCGCTCAGCGTCCAAAAAGCTTCAATTACCTATGGCGTTGTTACAACACAGCAGCCACGAACGTATTTGCTGCATGTGGTGTCTTTTTCAGTTTTGTTTGTCTCAATGAAAAGCAAAGAACAAAAAATGGCAGCCTCTCCACTCCGTGGTTGATGGCGAGGGTGCGGAGCATGGTGATTCGAAATGACATCCAAGTTGCACGCCGAATGACACCCGATTTGCGCCCCCACCGTCGTCGTTCGACTTGGGCTGTGAGTTGCACCTTGATTATTCTCTAAATGAAATTGCAACTCACGCCTCAAATGGAATTTCGCTTGACTTTCTCTTGATGGTGGTGTGCACATGGATGGACGCGGAC
The DNA here is from genome assembly GCF_048455015.1 of Haemaphysalis longicornis. Classification (NCBI taxonomy): domain Eukaryota; kingdom Metazoa; phylum Arthropoda; class Arachnida; order Ixodida; family Ixodidae; genus Haemaphysalis; species Haemaphysalis longicornis. The sequence goes on from NW_027526361.1 coordinate 84,492,208, forward strand.
GGACATTGGGAGGCCCTAAGGTACCCCGCACCGTTACAGGCGAAGGAGTAAGCCGTTTGATTCCTGGGTAATAAGTCACCAGACACAGAGTCGAATCCTGCCGGTGCCTGTGTGATTTTTAGCCATTTGCAAATGCTATGCGGGCGGACGCAGACGGACATTGTGCGGTCCTAATGTGCTCCGCACCTAAACCATTGTTTTCGACCTGCAGGGAAATTTATGCCTTATATTATTTCTAAAGGTCTCTTCCCTATGCAACCACCAGTAATGCAACCAGTTTCAGAGAAACACCATGTTTGGTCTATCACAGCTTGAAATGGTAGGCGAAGCTAAACCTTTGACCTTTGAGATAGCCCAACGAGGTATATAAGAAACAATAAAAATTCCACCAGATTACAGCGCGGGCCCGTGGACGCGCGTAAGATGAGGGGGGAGAGGGAGGGCGATATCAATTAACGTGAGAGTTTGGGCGAGTGGGTATTCTAATAAAGTAACGCTTACAGCGCGAACAACTAGACGAAGGACGACGAGAGTGGCTACCAGGACAAGCGCTGACTTCCAACTGATGATTTATTTCAGAAACACAAATATATAAGTATTCACACATTAGCTGGGTTTCTCGAAAAGGCCTCGGAGCCAGCAGGCACTGCACAAAACGACGATCACCACAGTATCTATACAAAAACAGCAAACACGAAAGGCGGGATTTAGCGCGTGGGGAGCACCGCCGCAGAAAAGAGATAACCCAGTTCCTTCCTAAACGGCTGACGGACGAGGGGAAAAGCAAAAACGCCCGTGTGTACGAGATTTCGGCGCACGTTGAAGATCTCCAGGTGGTCAAAATTAATCCGGAGCCCTCCACTACGGCGTGCTCATCGCCTGAGTTGAGTCGGCGCGTTAAGCTTACAATCAATCGAAAGAGCGAGGGACGGCATACTGACGGATGCGTTAACAAGGCGTGCCATTTTAGCGGCTTCTACAATCTCTCTTGTTGATTGATTGTTGCTCCTAAAAGGATTGGGCACTCATTGTACAGAGGGGAAGAGTCCTTACGAAGGCTACAACCCTTGCAATGGGCACACAAGTGTCCGATGTGGGCACTCTGAGCATTCCTAAGGTGTTTACGTGGGCGAACATTAAGGCACCTTGAAGTCCGGCCGGCGTGCTTTTTTCCGCAGGAGAGTGGAATGACGTAGACGACCTTGTTAACGCAAGCTGCAAACTTGTTTTTATATTTTATCTGGCAGCTTTTCTTTCTGGAGTTGTCTGGAGAAGTTTCCTTGAAATGTTTTGACCGTTTCGGGGGCGCTGAAAAAAGACTTACTTGGGAACTCGCCCCCTTTTGTTCAGCCTGTGAGACACCTGGTGGATATAAGGAACCACGGCCACCTTTCCGACCTTCTTCCCACCATCACCATGTCTTCAGGACAGGCCCGCTAGGTGTCCCTGAGCTGTTGATTGGCAATAAAGCAGTTAATTATGCCGCTGGAAGCCCGCCTTGAAGAGACAGTTTACGCGACCCTCGAAACGTTTCGTGCACCTGTGGAAGAGAGAATTCCTCAGCGCGTTAGCTTTGGTGAGGCAAAGTTTTCCAGTGCCGTGCTTAACTACTTTGGAGTTGCCCGAAGAATACGGGAGCCGCGGCTTCTTGGTGCGGGGCTCGTACTCCCAACAGACATGGTTGGTCATAAAGTGTAACCGCATATCCCAGAAGCGGACCGTACCTCCTTCAGGTACCTCACGGGTAACTACCAGCCGGCACAGAGTTCACCTAAATAAATCAAGGACTTGCGATACGGCTGAATCGAAGCATTGAAGTGATGAATCGAGGGCTACTAGGTAGTCGTTCATCGTCAAGGTAGCGGAACACCCGAAGCACGTTTTCCGATTCAGAAAGCTGTGTGAACCTACGGTCGATAGCTGCCAAAAACAGGTCGCTCATGGCAGGGGCGATGCACGAGCCGAGGCAAACACCTTGCTTCAGAATAACAATGTTCTCATTCCACTGTGCAAACGTCGACCTCAAATAGAAAGAGGCCAGCTCCAAGAAACCACCAGTGGTCACCCACGCTGTATTCTGAAAGGCTATCGCCCTGAAAGATTCTATACGTTCTTCTAGGCACTGATGAGCTCGTCGTGTGGTAACGAATAGTATAAGCCCTTGATATCGACACTAAATGCCTTAAACCCCAAACCGGGCCTTTGCTTCAGGAAGCGGATGATCGACGCGGAGTCTTTGCACATAAAATGATCATCGACGGCAAGAAGTCCTAACTGCTTTTACAAGAACAGCGCAACACACTTCTGCCAAGTTCCTTGTTCTGAGACGATTACTCGTAGGGGGCGCCGGGTTTGTGTGTCTTAGCAGAAAAAAAAAAACATTTTCAAAGAAGCTACCTCCGCCTTTTTGATGATCCTAGCTCCAAAGAGAGGTTGTAGAAGCCGCCAAAATGGCATGTCTTGGCGGCTCATGCGTCTTTATGCCTTCCCTCAGTCTTTCAGAGAAAGAACTGGGTGATCTGTTCTCCACGGCGGTGCTCTCCGCGCGCTGAATCACACCTTTTGTTTGCTGTTTTTGTACAGATACGGTAATTAGCTTCATTACGCGCAGTGCCTGCTGGTTCACAGAACTTTCCGCGCAAGTCGGCTAACGTGAGAATACTTACGTATGTCTGTTTTCCGAAAAAAACCATCAGTTGGAAGTCAGCGCTTGTCCGTGTACCCACTCTCTTCGGCCTTCGTCTAATTGTTCGCGCTGTAAGCATTATTTCAATGGAGTTTTCAAACAGCGTGAGCTCTGTACGCACATTGGGCTCCCCTGACAACTCGAAACTAAATGCTGGGCCTGAACGTCGGGTGATATTATTCAGGCAGCACTGCTTTCGCATGAATGAGTCTGTTCTCCGGTCCTTCCCACTGGAAAAGAGCCACGAAGACGTGAGAAAAAAGCTTCCGTTAGCGCAAGAAGTTCCGATTGCAATTATGCTCTAGGCTGGGCTGGGCCTCGCATAAGCGCATACAATGCTACGCGTGAAGCCGAATGGAAATCCTGAGAGAATAAAGCGTTAGGAAAGGATAAAAATAGATAAAAGAAATTTTGAAGTTTATTATATGCTCGAGCACTCGTACTTAAACCAGCCGCATTGTTCCGTTTCCCTCTGTGAAAGGGGCTCGCTTGACGATCAGAAAGGCTTGTGGCGACCAAGGATGGATAGTACCAAACCAATACGCGACCTTAAAATAGGATAGCTTAATGCAGTTCAATACGTTTCGCCAAACATTTGTTGCTGCAAGGCAAAAATCGGCAGGAGGATTTTTCTTTCTTTACAAGTGCAAACTGCTGTTTAATACGTAAACATATGCTATTAGAAAATTTCATTCTCCATGTTTTGCAAAAAAGCTTCTGGGAAACTGAGCCTCAAAATTTTCTTTTTTTCTTATGTGTAGCGCGCGGAGGTGTGGCGTTCCCCCCAATCAAATCAGTTCTACATATGTGGGTCTCACTTTAATTGTGAAACATAAGTGCCCTGGGCAACAAACCTACATGCCAAAAAGTTTAAACGCCCCTTCGTCTAACCCCAATGATTGTTGAAATGCTAAGCACATCAGTGAGTCAGAGAAAGCTTCAACCACTTCGACCTTGTCGGAATGGCGGAATCGGGTAGACGTCGGTTTGATAACGCGAGCGACCCAGGTTCGATTCCTTCCACTAGAAGCGCTTTTTTCTTGAGACCCTTTATACGCCTTCGCTTATCATACTCATCTTTCTGTGAAACCTATTGTGTAAAATTCGCCTTCTTGTACAGTTAAACCTGGATGTAACGAAGTTGACAAAAGTTCGCCATTTTTCGTTACATCCAGGTTTTCGTTGTATCCACGTTTCGATTTTAGGCTCCCGGCATGAAGCAGAGACGAAGCCAAAATGTTAAACATCAGTGAAGATGAACTCTCTTTAAGAATTTATTTCAAAGTGAAAAACTGCGTACGTTGCTCCTTACCTTAGGCATTTTATTGCGTTCCAAAGTAGCACGGTCACTAACCTCTTCAGTATCCATATAGTTTTCTCTCTCTCTCTCTCTCTCTCTCTCTCTCTCTCTCTCTCTCTCTCTCTCTCTCTCTCTCTCTCTGTGTATCTCTGTATTTGTAAACGTGACTTAAGTATCACTTTTGCATTTGACACTGTGTACTTTGTATTCTCAAAAGCAACTTAGATATCACTTTTGCTTTTGATACTTTTCGGTGCCTTAACGCCCTTCAAGAACCAAACGTGTGCTGAAAGAGCGCCTATTAGCGAGCTTAAAGCTCTTTTCCGCCTTCAAAATTGTTAAAAGGGTGGTAGTTTGACTACTGTACCGGGCGGGACAATTCTTTCTCGCCGGTGTAGACGGCATTTAAAATTGTGAGCTTGTCTAGGAAATACAAAACTTTGTTTTCTGGCATTAGAACCCATCATTGATAAACCTATACCAGACATAGCAGTGCAGGCGCGCGACTACAAGCCGACAAACAGGCGTGGCATCGCGAAATTTAACTGTTGAACCGATACCGCACTCGCACGTCGAAACGCACGGTAGTTCGCGATTATAGCGAAAAACAAAGTGTAGTTATTCTTGCTACCTGGTTTGGTGTCACGCTACAGAAGCAAAACCAGCAGTGGATGCTGTAGGTTAGCCACGGCATGGTGCTAACCGCTCTCTTCATCATCAACACGACGAATTTAGTTGTTTGGCAATTCTAGACGTTTTTGTAGAGGCTGGCTCCTTACAGTAGGGCTTCCATTCACTAAATTAATGCATTTTTAAGGCCGATATTGAATTAGAAGTGGAAAAATCAATCACTAATCAGCGTAGCGACTTCGTTACACCCAGGTTAACCGCTCCAACGCCTTCGTTACATAGACGTCGCAAACACCTGAATTTCAATGGGGCTGGAAATGGGGAATTGGAAAACTTCGTTAAATATAGGAATTCGTCACATAGAGGTTCGTTACATCCAGGTTTAACTGTAGTGTGTTTTGGCGCGACGTCGAGCGACGTCATTGTGGCATAGGAAGCTTCGTTTTAAAAAGGGCGAGATTATACACAGGGAAAGCTAGGACGCCGCGGACTGGAATAAACAATGAAAGACAGTTCCATTGCAAAGGCGTCTAATACCATGACATGAACGTTCGGGGGTAAATGAATGCGACTGCTCTCCAAGATAGACGCATATGGGCGGCAAAGGCGGCTCCTCTACTCTGCTTCGCGCAATAAAGTTCTATACGACGCTGCTAGCCGCTGCAGGTTCCTACGCGTTTTTTACTAGGGATGATTTTTCCTCGCTGCTTAGTAGAAACCACAGGGTCGGAACACTTTCAAAGCGACCGCATTATACGCGTTCAAAGCAGTCGGCCACTGTGCCAAATACTAGCCTTCCTGTGGTGGTTATAACACCAGGAGAATAGTAATGTCGAAGAATTGATGGCATTTAATACCTAAAGAATGCTTACACGTTTAGACAGCTACGTGCTTATTATGTGGCACCGATTCTGATAAGAGTGGCACTGTTCTTGGCCAGAATCAAAATTGTAAGAAGACAACGCTGTCCTCCTTCCTCTTGTGACGTCAGGATTAAGCATTTCGCTTCATCCAGGATGAAGCGAAATGCTCCTGTTCAGGCTACTCTGACAACCAGTGCCCACCAACCTCCGCAACACAAGTTTCGGATATACCAGTTGTTTAATTCGTTAGCCGGTAACACGGTTTTTGCTTGCTGTAGTTCTGCAGGGTTTATCCTTCCTGTTCACCGCTCCTTCTCATCAATACCTGTAGGCTACTTCGCGACATTTCTGACGCGGAATTCCAAAGTCTAGGCTATGAAGCCATTTCGCGCTAAAATTCTGCGCATACAAGCGAAGCGACGAAATATGTGTACTTTCTTTTGGAACCACCTACTTTATGTGATGCGCTTCACAGCCAGCAGCCTGGTTGGTTATTTGTTCACTAGCTGTGAGAAAATTGACATTACAGCTAGGATAGAGTGCAATTCCCTGGAAGCCGCATTTTAGTGACGGCAAGCTATAGGACGTCAAAGTAGAACATCTTGTATTGGGGAAAAAACGACAAGGACAGACAAGCTTGGAGGCGTGAGCACTAGTTCGGACTTATTTGTTCGACGGCGAAACCCAACAGATACCCAGAAAAATTTGGCATGCAACTATTGGAAATGCGCTTGCAGAAGTCCGGCGGATATTGCAGAAATTTATTTTGTATAGCCTTGCCTCTGACCTTCGAATCTGCATTCGAAACTAGACCTCGTTCCCTCTACTTTGTCGGTCTGTGTCGTTTTATACACTCTTCTACGCACTGCTGAAACGGTTGAGGCCGGTCCTACAAGAATTACCGGGTACCAAGTCCGACAATTGCAGAAGCAAGCTTTCGATGGAGTAGCATTCCATAAGCATGATACCCCCAGTTACTGATATTTTAACGATATGAAAATATTGTTCAGTGATTGTGGAGTTTAACGCACTGAAGCTACACCTAGGCTACAAGCCGCGCGGTAGTAAAGGGCTCAGGAATAATTTTGACCACCTGGATATCTTTAGCGTGCACCGAAATCTCTACGCATAGGCTTTCTTGCTTTTCACCTCCGTCAGAAAAGTGGCCACTGCGGCAGTGATTGAACCTGCGTTCTTGGGCTCAGCAGCACAACGTCTTAGCCATTGAGCCACCGTGGAAGCCACCGTGGCGGGTACCGATGTGCAAATGTTGCCCTTTAATTGGTTACGGTGATAAGAGACCGTAGGCTGTTTAAATAAACATTATAGTACGGAAAAACATTTTCCACGTATTCTTGCTTAGTTCTACTTCTCGGTCCGCTAAAACATAATTTCTGGACATTTGAACCTGTTTCCCACTTTCAACGTCAGCGGATAACAACTACAATTTTAACGATGTTTTTTGGGTTAGTCGTATGTTCCAGAGGAAAACACAAAACCTATATTATATGTGAAACAACACGCGATTGTTATCAAATTGGGGCATGACGAGATGTGGGTAAAAAATAACGATGTCCTGTAGTCCATGTGGTAAGGATCTATGTGGGACATGAGAACAGCAAGCGAATAATCTAGGCCATTCTTCTTGCATGTTGATGTCGCTTTTCTATAGTTCTGTTGCACCTAACCTCTGGCTTCGTTTTTATTGCTCAATTCTTGCGAGAAATTGCTCAATTGCTTTTATTGCTCAATTGCTCAAGAAATCTTGCAAGAGCGTCCATTTATTTGTTATTGCTTCGGCTTTCATTGATATCTCCTTGGTTTATGCCAACCTTTGTTCCTCATATTTAACATTTTATTCCGGGTACTTGCTCGTAGTCAAAACAAAAAGTTTGCAAGAAAGCTGCCTACTAACTGGAGCCTATAAGCAACCACATTAAGAGTGTATGAGCATAAATACAGAATGTTTTGTGATCAGAAATTTGAAGTTCACAACTTGCCCATGCAAATGAAAATTCAATCACAAAGCGGACATTCAAATCTATTAGCAGAAACACATCCTAATCGGACATTCTCAAAGTTCCTTTTCATGCTTGCATGGATATATAGTGCCAGTCCAGACGTGGTGCTTGGTTACCTACATTGCAATGTTTTGCAACAGTGGTGCGCATGGTTATAATTTTAGCGTTTATTGTTGTTGACAAGTGCTGACATCTTAAGTAACATAACATTACAATTCCTTTGGCTAGTCTTTTCCCGTTTTAATCAATACATTGTAGCTAATAGCATGCGTTGATGATTTTTTCTATTGTATTCAGGACCAGCTGACAGCTACGGGTTCAAACACGGTGATCGGATTTTGGATTGTTATTTGAAAATTAAAAAAAAGACCGAAAGAAAGTAACGGCAAATGTTTAAACCAAAAATTATATAAAGAGGAAATTCAAGCCAGCTCTGAACTTCGCAGGCGTCGGGAAAATATCAGACGCAAATAACAGGCCGAGGAAAACGTTCAATTTTTACTTATCGCTTCCAGGCGCAACGAAATACAAAGCAATTTCTGGCAAGACAACAACAAGTAACGAACAAAAAGGAAGTTCCCAAACGTGTGGTCTGCACCAAAGGGGTACCATCGCCAATTTCTTTCCACTTTAACTCCGTGTTCAATGTCCATTGCGGCCTTTTTGGTATCTTTTAATAGACAGTACATGCGGGCAGACGACAAAAACAACCCAAGAGGCAGGGCTTACCAGCCGTCAATACAACAAATTGAAATCTAAAAGCCCACACCCAATCCCACAATTTATCTCGGCCGTAAGCGGTCAACGAACAGGAAAACCAATAGGATTTCTGCTTCATCCGGTTTACACCATTTTCTACATCAGCAATGAACAATGGTCTTCCTTTACTTCCGAGTGCTTTGTATTTCATTGCGTAGTGTCTGCGTGTAGCTTGCGTTGCTCCCGTCTACACTCTGTTTGCGCCCGTTAGCTTACCGGTAAGAAGATATTAAGGGCGAAGCCAGTTGGGCCTGGTGCTATTGGTGTCTCCTGTCGTCGTTGTCCGAATCGTCTTCGCATGTAGTCACGATACGAAAACACCGGTAAACTCGTTTACGCATCGCTGTAGAACGTAACACGTACTAAAAAAAGACCGGGACACTCGTTTCCGCCAAACGTTGGCGGGCTTCGTAACATGTACTAAAAAAAAAAAAAACACCGAGACACTCGTTTACGCTTCGGGCTAGGGCACTTCGTGCTTCAAAGACAAGAGGCATTCATAGCAAAGCTGTATAACTCTACCTCCAGACGGCTTCATCTCCGTTGGCAAAAACGCCAAGGCGCCAAGAATACACTGATACACTCCATGCTTCGCCCCTCCCCAGGATTCAGGTTAGTGGAGATGGCCCAGGATTTCTCTCGGATTATTTTCCTTTTAATGACGTAGTCGTTCTCTCTTCGACGATTTTATATTTCTCCGACACACCTAATTCCGCAATTTTAGTCTTCGTTTCTCGCTCGGTTGTTCTGTGTGTTTGTGTTGATTTTCTTAATCTTACGCGAAAAGGCGTGCACAGCTGTCTTTTCACCTTTCCGTGGAACTACTCAATTTTATGATGAACAGATGAGAATCAAGGCATCAAATGATTTTTACATTGCAGATGTATCATTTGGCATTTATATTCATCCTTCACAAGGGTCAGATTATCTACAGGTGAGATTTTTAAACTCTTATGCATGTATGAGGTTAACACCCACGAAAGTTATCATTGACGCTAGATTGTCCAGGGATAGGAAACAGTATTGTATTCCAGATTTTAGGTGCTTAGAATTTGATATATTTGTTACGCTCAAAGAGTCGTCGAAAACTGTCCCGGAAGCTACAGAAATGTCAGCGTAAAAACCATGTTCACTCAATTTTACGGGAGAAGCCCCTAGGGGCTCGGGCTGTTGGAGTATCCTGTCAATGTCGTATTATGTAGTCACGGTGCTAAAACACGGGAACACTTGTTTTCCAATGCCTCGCGCTAGAACGTAACGCGTACTAAAAGAAAAGTGTATACAGTAGCCGACTGTTTTTTTCGGAGTCCAAAAACTCGGACTTGCTGCATATTGCGGACTTTCCTGAGGAAGCACCAGTTATCCCATAGGAGTAATGGCTCACGGATTTATCGGACTGCTCTTTATTCGGACTATTTTTCGTTCCCCTCCAGGTCCCAAAAATCGGTCGGCTACCATAATGGACGAAACTGGTTCAAAATAAAGTAACACGATTTAAAGATTTGTAGAACGCTCCTTCTTAATTTCAGAAATCGTCAAGCACCAACAGAAGCTGTTTTTAGACGGGTTACAATTTGTGTTACACTCAAATACCCAACGGCTCTCGACGCTAGGCCTGATCGGGTCGAAAAGTTGGTTGACACAAGAAAAGGCACACTTACCTGGTGCCGGGGCCTCGTTGATCACCGAAGTGCATGTTTCCAATGCTTTGAAAAATGCGCTCGCGTCTATTCGATCATCTGGAGGCTGAGCTCGCCGCGCATGGGGGAAGAGCAGTTCCTTCAGCACTGGTCCACTCGGTTTATCCGTGTGGTAAACAAACAAATAGAAGTGTCAATTCTACCCTATTGACTGTAGTATTGATCATGACATGTTGTGAACTGTCCAGGATGCGATCTACAGTGATATTTCAGAGTAATTGTGCTTCTAGTAGTGTGTGTACTAGTGAACTGTGGAGAACTGTGTAGTGAACTGTCTGTGTAGTGAGTGGGGTAGTGAGTGAAGTGATACATGCAGTGTGTATGGTTTAGGCGACCCGTGTAGTATTTAGCACAGGGGGTCTTTGTATCGGCTATTAATCAATTTTCTTGAAGACGAGCCCACAGGACGAGGCGCGGTCGCTGCACTGCACTGGAACTGACCCCTCCCACTACCCCAAAAAGCGTAGATTGGGCATGCAAATTGTTTAAATCTGTCCCAACGCAAGAGAGGGCGCCACCGCCTAAGCAAGCGCGTGATTGCTCCTCCTACCAGCGCTTCTCCGGCGCGCCGCCAGCGCGCGCCGTGTGGCAAAACAGAGACTTTCAATCTTTGAATACACTTATACACTGCATGCTTCGCCCCTCCCCAAGTTTCATGTTAGTGGATATGGTCCAGGTTTTTTTTACGTGGAGGGGATAACAATGGTAGCGAGCCCACAAAACAGGACATAAAAATAGAGCATCCAGCTAACGGCGCAAGACCGTGTGATACACATCCTGCACTCTGTACAATTTAGCCCCAGTGGATGACGTTATATACGTGTGGGTCACTCCACAGTAACCGGTGACCCGTGGGTTCATCGCCTGTAGGTCATCATCGGTTGGTCAACCCCGCGGTAAACGCACTGTTCCAGTTATACATACAGGCATACCGGAAAACTGATGAAGACCGCCGTACGAACATGTGAAAGCGCCTCCCACCCGTCTGCATTTTTTTTTTAATTTTAAACAGGAGATTCGGAAGCAACAGGACTGACAGCGGAGCGAGTTGTACAGCGTTTTTGTTACAATATATGGGGCTGAGAAAGAAAACATGACACGGTGCTTACAAATAATAACACTCCCGTCTGATCTCTGTCAAGGTATGCTCCCGTTGTATCTTCCGTGGTAACAAAATCACTATGGACTTCAGAAAACTGATTTGAGAGTCTACAAAAAAATTCACGAACTGCTTATAAAAAGAAGCCGCCGTTCTTGCTTGTGTAGATAGTATCGCCAGTCGCCATCCGAGCAACGGAAGGCGCAGTAACTTTCCTGTTCCCATCTTCGCAAAAGACTCAGAATATCGAGTGTAGCTGTACTGAAAGCAACCTAGAGCATGAAAGGTTAAGCTACAGCATCTTTAAAGTACGGCAATGACTGCCATCTACAACTTTACCACAGCAAAATCTTCTGTTGGGGTTTTTGCTACACCGAGAAACGCGCAGCACTGCAAGAGCATGTTCCGTGCTGTGTGACACCCTACCCCGAGGCAGCACATCACCCCGATTCGAGCAAGGCGCAATACCTCATCCCTTTTACGCGGGCCACTATTGAAGCCCAGGCCCAGAACATCTTCCCCGCTCACAAATGACTCGGGCTATTTGCAGCCTGAACAGAATATTCGCACATTCAGGAAAGCACGCAAACGCAAAAGGAAGGTCACTTCGGGAAATGTGTCTTCTCCGTGGATCCCGAAATTTATTTCCTGTGAGCAGGCTGAGGAAATGACGGCGAGTGTGGCAACTACGGGCCGGCAAAAGTATGGATCGATTGGCTCCGAGCTTCCGGGCATGCGAAATAGCCACCTGTCAATATTCCTGGCGATATAAAAGCCAAACCTGCGTTCCTTGGAGCTATTTGCGTATAGTGCCTGCGCATATCCGCATATCAGTAACCAGCAGGACGTATGTCGCTTAGTAAAGCCTGCACAATTCTTCAAATGGGAAACACCTGCTGGCAGACTCTGCCACGTCACACGTTCTATCCCAACCGCGGGAAATGCACAATGCATATAAGGCCCATCGATCCAATCATATATTTCACTCAGTCTGCAATAAACGCAGCAGGATAGTAAATATGCCTGTCTGGTGCCGCATAGCCCCTGCTGAAGAAGGGGTCTTCATAAGCGAGTGTTAATAACATCCATGTGTCAACGCTAAGGCCGTCGATGTCAGTCACTGGAAGACGTCGCATAAGAACCTCGAGATACGAGGCAGCTCCTGCTTAAATCACTTCGATTTTGTGTTAATAATGTGTCAATGTTCTAGCTAAACAACGCCTAGAAAACACGGTAAACGCATTGTATTAACAATAGTTCTCTCTGTACCTAACATCTCAGCTGTGATGTTTGTTGACTGTGACCGCAGGCATACTTTGTGTGCATATCCGGTGGAAGTCTGTATACTTTCAGCGTCAAATAGATGAAACAGCTACGTCCGACTCACACTGGAAATTTAGGACTACAGTTCAAATCTTTATACTATGACAGCATCACAGAGGTACTTCTGCCAACAAAATAATAGTTAATTTTTTCTCGTGCTCAGGGTAACATCACCTGGGTGCATTTTGCGCGGGAGTGGACGTATGTGGAGTCAATTTCATATTTCTCGAGGTAGCGAAGATTCGTTGTCTACCACATCAGAGATGCCAGTTCGTAAGCGGCGACGAATGGGCCACCCTGTGTAAGTGGTAGAGAGGCGACGTAACTGATTAACACGGTGGGCGTCAAGTATCTCGTGGACAGTGTTGTATACACCCAATGAAATGTGACTGGCAGTGGACGAGTGCAGGGGGATTTGTAATGCTGAACGAAAGTAAAGCACTCTCTTTCGAAAAACGAAACACCTGTAGTTTCATTGGATTGTCTATAACTCCCAAACGTAAGGAAACTGTACCACAGTAATAGGCGGCTAGTGTTAATTCTTCCCATTTAAGATGCCAAACACGGGGACCCAAACGTGTTGCTCGCTTTAGCGCAATCCACACTTCGTTGCCCAAGGAAGTTTATGAAAAATATATCTTCCCCGGACAAACCACCACGTGGAGCATGGTGTTGAACTTTTTTCCCTTTATTAAGAAGCTTCAATCCCTTCTCGGGAACAGTCTTTCCCGTTAGCAGCATATATAGGGCTGGTGATGAGCTGGCAGGAGCAGAGATACGCTAACTGGGAAACCTGTCTCTGGATCGGGTGTCATGCTTATTATGCGTTGAGAAATTGAAGAGGCTCAATAAAGACACCTCAAGATTTGCGCAAGCGTAGGCCAGCAAAGAGAAAAGAAGTTTTTCAGTCCCAAATGCGACTTAAGAAATCCTGAATATGCATTACCATTACGGTTCATCCGATTTAATGCCGGCAGGATTCGTTGCAGCGTCTTAAATACTGAACGGACATTCTATAGAAACCGCCATTTTATAGCGCATTTGGAGAAATAGAAATGGTGTCTAAATTGAACAATATTCGTATAATTAGACAGGAGTAGAAATACCTGTTTTCGCAACAAAAACATCCATGAGAGTGCTGTTTATGTGCCTTTGTATGTTTTTGGAGGTATTTTCACATCCCAAAACCTTAGTAATAATGTCACCTTAACAAGTCTAAAGCCACTGATATTCTTGTTTTTCTTTTTAATAGCTGTTCGTAGGCACTTGGGGCTCTTTTTCTATCACAAGTGGGATATTCAGCGTCTACTTGTCTCGCCACGCTCCCTCGCAACCATGCCTCTCTTTATATCCACTTTGTGTTGTTTACACATTCTGTTCGCTGACCTTTGAAGAATGCGTCAAACTTCTACACCTGCTGGCGTGTTTTTTATTACCCTCTAAATGAGGTTCATCAAATGGGTTCAGCTGTATTTGGGGGAGCCTTCAGTACAGAGACTTCGAAGCGGACTTGGAGGTCTGCTGTTAACGTATACACACCGGCGGTCTTTTAACAGCAGAGCTGGTTACGGCGACACAAATAGGTCCGGCGTACCCAAAATCTTCTGACGAAAAAAAAATGGAGTTGGTGAGGTCCTTGGAGTTCAACCCCGAACCTTTGCGCCGTAAAACTGGCAACATAACCACTGGCCAGCCCGAAGGCCGGGGGGGGGGGGGGGGGTACTGCGTTACGAACGGCGGGGAATTATAACATGTGGCGCCAATTAGAAAGGAAAATACGCTTACCGTGGTCGGAATCGAACCTGAGGCCCTCGCGCTATGAAAACGGCGTCTATTCTATTGAGCTATCGTCGCATTGCGGACGCACAGCCTCACAGCGGGCACACAGCGCGGGCGTCGGCTTGGACTTGGCCGCAGTGTCTAGCGCGTACTACAGCGGTACAGTTTGGGAGCGGTATGAAAGCCTGCGGACGAAACGTTCCGGGCCTGGTAGTCCTGGAAAACTTTCACCAGCAAGTTCGGGAATAAATATAAGGTGGTGACATATCGCGCAGAAACACGGCGCCTTACTTAAAGAGGGTAACGTAAATATTAGTTCAACTAAACGGGCCATGGAACGAATAATGATAGGATCAATACTTAGACACAGGAAACGAGCTTCCTGGATCTTAGAAGAGACAAGAGTAGAAGATATAGTTTAAATAAATGGGAACAAATGGACTTGGGCTGGCCACGTAATTAGGCGAAATGGCAGTCGGTGAACTATCAGTGGACAGTGAGAGACGGGTTTAGAAAAAGAGAAAGGCGATATACTTAATGGAGGGATGACGTAAGGAAATTTGGAGGCCGAGAGTGGGCGCGAGTTCGCTCGGGACAGGAGGGTTTGGAGGTCGATGAGACAGGCCTTCATTTTGCACTTACCCTAGTGGGCTGCTGTTGATGACAATGAAAATGCAGCAGCGGGGCCCCGAAACAGGAGAAGGGGCCACCAGCTCTGCTCTTTCTCCAGCCGTTCACCACCAGTGCAAGCTGCGTCAATTTGTTATGGTACCTCTTGTGCGATTACTTTCACGCAAACATGACTTGCCCAAACAGCTCGACTGCCAATTTATTTCACACGTCAGAAGCGTCCCTTGTTATACAGTACATGCCTGCGTTTGCGGATGACTAGAAAAGGTCTGTGAAGACGTTGCTGGTATATATGTTGCCACGTTCGCTATAGTCACGTGCTGGTGTGAGGCAAGGCCCAGGCAGATCCTATGTAATTTCCGGCCCGGTATCTCTTCCAGCTTATCAGTCACTGCCTCAGTTTCCCGCGCTTTGGAGCCCTCCGCGTGTAATCTGGTGTTACGGCAGATGGCCGTAGGCATGTTCCCCT
Source organism: Haemaphysalis longicornis (assembly GCF_048455015.1). NCBI lineage: Eukaryota > Metazoa > Arthropoda > Arachnida > Ixodida > Ixodidae > Haemaphysalis > Haemaphysalis longicornis. The sequence continues at coordinate 84,507,467 of NW_027526361.1, forward strand.
AATGTTTCACACCAATTACAAGCTGAAAATAAAGGACTAAGCCGTGTTTCATTTTGCATGGGGGACCGGATCTTGATACACCAAAGAAACAACCCACACAACATCTAAAAAAAAGCCAATCCCAAAGCCACCATGGAAACACATCTACTGTGCAGTCAATGTACTAATTTGAACAGTACGACACACGGCGTATTAAGCAAAGCTTATAGCATTACAGTTGAACCCCTTTATATGAGACATGTACCGGGGAGCAGTTTCTGTCTCTTATATGAGATGTCTCTTATAAGCAGGGAACCATGTTTTCACTTACTAGTCAGATCCTAGTTCAATGTTGGCATCGTATGACTAAAATAAGCTCAAAAGAACGCTACAGCATGTTTCAAAAGATTCATTCTAATTTATGTTTGGCCCCGAAAATTTATGAAACAGTTCTGAATCTTTGTTTGCTTCATGACTGTATTTACACTGTTTTTTACAACCGATTCTACAAGCTTTTTTTTCCTTTCCTTGTTTGGGGAAGATAAATCGTAGATGTTGAGTTCACAAGCCTGATGAATAGTCAGAGAGCACAGCTTCTTCCGCTGTGTGCTCAGGCTATTCATTACGCTTGCAGGACCCAACATCTGCGATGCTTCTTGATTGGGAGCTACGCGAGTGGGAGAGCCCGCATGTGCGATCGCGCTCCCTGCAATGGATGGCAGTGGGCTTCAATCACATCTGTAAGTTGCATTTCTATTGGCAGGACTTCTCATCGTCATTTCATAGCTGACTGAACCACTTTGTGTTTGCTGAAGTTATAATAAATAGCGACTGCAGGCGTCTGTCGTCCACCTGTGTTTCCAGAATGAAAGCAACTGTAATTAGTGACTGGTGGCACTGCATTTGAAGTTAAAATGTCTGTTACAAGCGAGATTATCGATTAAAGTTCAAGAATGACTTGTCCCTTATAACCAAACTTCTACATCCAATGTCTGTTATAAAAGAGGTCACTTTATTGGGAAAGATAGGGCAGCAACCATGTGAGTGAATAGTGTCTCCTATACCCATTTGTCTCTTACATCTATGTCTCTTATAACTAGGTTCAACTGTATATTTATATTTTATATCCGTGAACAAAAAACTGACAAACCTTGCATTAAGCTACGAAAGGCTTTAACCACGGCGAAGCTGTAGAATTTCTTTCCATGTAAGCGCTGAAGGATGTACCACCACGGATTGAATTAGGTTTGAAATTGTTTGTGTACATGTTCCGTCGTCGCTTTTCATTGTGGTAGTACTAGTCATCATCATATTCATCTATATCTTCGTCTTCATCATGCATGACTGGCGGGCCCGGATTGCTTCGTCCGCAGGCTTTCACATATCTCCCAAAGAAAAACACGTCAGCACGCACTTGACCGAAACCGGCGCCAACCATCTGCGCGAACTGGGCGTGTGTAGCGCGAACTTTCTTGTGCTCCCGCTTGAGGGGCAGACGCACGTGAACTGTTTTGTGATATTTCTTTCGAGCGCCCACGCAAGCCTGGACGATGCCCGGCCTCCTTGCAAGGCACGCGCTCACGTGTGCGCATAACGGCGGTAGTAACTATGCCCTTGGGTTTTCTTATAGTGAACTAGAATGATCTAGTGGCGCGAACGGCGAGGAAGGGGCGTGCGCTTCTGTGTAGAAAACACCAGATGGCGCTTCGGCGCCCTCTTCGAAAGGCGCCGCCGCGGCAGTCTCTGTACTTCAGGCGATCGGCAATGGTTATGGCTGTCGTTGTTCCGATGTTGGGTGGTAATTAACCTTTACAAAAAAATAATAATAAATAAAAAGGCTACTCGCGTCTGGCATCCCCGTACCTTGCTAGGAACGTTTTGTTGCAAATATGCCCGTTTGAGCGGTAGGGAAACGGCTATAAATCGAGTTGTTTGGTGTCGTCTGCTATCTGCGCAGACGATCGATGCGAGCGTACGCGTTCCATGTGCTACTGGCAGACAACTGCTATGTTTAATTTTTTACGAATGAATTTACTTTTTTATATTTACTGTAATAAAGTCCCGGCATGAACCTACTTGTGAATTTCACTCTACAAAAGCAAACCCAGTATTCACGCGTCCAGTAGCACCCGGCTGATTTTCTCAGCAGCAAAGTTTGCAATGAACAAATTACCTTCAGAGCTAGGAAACTTTCCCCACGCACTTAGTGCTGAAGGCAGCGTGTCCAAATGTGTCGTTTGAGATCGCAGCTTCGGTGTTAGCACGTACGTGTAATACATCACTAAATCTCCTAGCCGTCATGGCCCCTTTGCAGGCCGAACTGCTGTCAGCTTCTTGCAGCACACTGTTCGCAACAGCTAGGGAATATATTTCACCGCTTCCGCATAACACACCGCGAAAAAAATGTTTGCGACGATACTTTGTCGTCATGTGGATAGAAGAGCACAGATTTCTCGTGAAAAATGTCTAGCTTTTTTTTTTCTCTTCGTATCGATGTCGTAGCGAAAAGAACGTTTCGATCGTCGGCACAATTTAGCCGGCACCAGAGCTTTGAAGGAAGCTTGACTTCTTGAAGATGGCTCATTGTGAAAGCATCCCATTCCACAGAACTTGCGACTTCATTTGATGAGCCCCGTGGAGAGAGAGAAGCCTCGTGGTGTGGCTGGCACACCTCATCTTTTTCGGCTCTTCAGCTTTGTCGTGGCTTCTTGCTGGCTGCCGAAACTTAAACTCTTGTTGTTGCCCGCCTTTTCCTTTGCGGCTTCCGCGTGCATGCTCCGTACAGAATTCGACGCACAGTCAGGCAGGATGGTAGGCACAGCACCTGGAGCCAGTGACAGCTTCCCACGTGCAAGTCGCACTTCACAGCTGTTTATTACGTGGATGTAATCACGCAATAAGCACTCGGACTCAAAGTGGCGCTCACCGACGGTTTGTCCGGAGTTTGTCCAGTCTTCCCAAATTTTGTTCCCACTTTTTGCACAGTTCATCGTCCAGGGGAGCGGCGAACAAAGACGCCTTGGAGCACCTGGGTAACCACTGTGACAACCCGGAGCAAAGCAATAGGTGTCCGTCGTTCGTTTTGACATCGCGGCTACCCGGCCTGGCCAACCTCTATTCGACAGCACTCGCAATAACTATATTCCTGAAAATTGCATACCTCTTGCTTTTGTAGGGGCACATCACGGAAACGTAAAACACGCAGAAAATGAAAGGCCGGCCTCGACCATAAACAGACGGAGAGTCTGTCCGACCGCGCGCCGCCAACGTATCGCACATCCGCTCGTATCGTCTGCACCGCTAGCAGACTATTTGTTTGTAGCCGTTGCCCGATGGCTCAAACGGGTCTGATAAGCAACAAAACGTTCCTAGAAAAGTACAGGGACAACAAAAGTGAGCCACTTTCTTCCATAAAGGTTAATTACTGTACCACACTAAAAAACGGCAGGGGCAATAGCTGGCGAGCGCCCCAAGGAACGGCCCGTTCAACCGCGGTACCGTTTTCGGAGAAGGCGCAGTGGCGCACCTGGCGGCGGTCGACGCGCTTTGCTTCAGCCGAACGCTGCAGAGCGCTCCCGTTCGCGCCACTGGATCAAGACATTCTAGTTCACTGTAGGTTTTCTGATGCACACATTACGGCCAGCAATAACAGCTCCACTGTTAAAAATTTCCGAGGCTGCATGTGTTCTTTACCACCGAGGGGTGCGCTGCTCACGGGACAGGAGTCAGCGCATAGAAGCGGCAAAGAAGAGCAAGTGCCATGGTCGGCGGAGATCGCGTGGGGAAGAGTAGGGAGGAAGACGCTGGACGTAAAGACATGGCAAAACGTGGCAAGTGGCTGGCAAGTGCTAGAATCAGACACCGCAGTGTGTTACAGAAGCTCTCGGCTGGGCGTGAATGCCAAGGAGACTTTTGCTCCGAGTCACTTCGTGTCCATTTGAACCCCTTCGAGCCACTCCGAGTAGTAGCGTCGGCAAGCCGCTGGCATGTAGCAGCGGTGTGTTTGCGGCTGTGTGCGGTCATCATCAACGTCGCACGCCGCTAAAAACTTAATTTTGACCTCAAGCTTATGCATCACTTGGATATGCATTTTTGGTAGATTAGTTCTCGGCAAGCACTATTTTCAAGATCAGTTGTGTCACAAAAAAACGTGTGGGCATGCGTGTATGCGTCTGTGTAAGTGATCGACGCCGTTAACGCTGAAAGAAAATAAACTTTACTGACAAAATTCCCTTAAATTTGTGAGACGTCTACGTTGGGTGTTAAAAATGTCCACTCTTCATCACCTTCACACGGTGAAATGGCCCATAATTTCTTTAACAGCGGATCTCTTTAGGGGATCGCAATGTCCGGTGATGATGCCCGTCACGCCAGGTGAGGGTACCCTGCTGGGCCGACAGATGGCGCCACCGCCTCGACGGCGCTCCAGTGCAAGATCTGGGCACGCAACCCCCGTTCACCTCCCACCCTTATTGCTTGTATTCACTGGCGAGGCGCGCATGCAGGCAACCATGTGAGTGGGCCGTCACTGGTTACGTCGGGCTCCACGGGATGGCGGTACTTGCCCGTGAGAGCACATGACTGCGTTGCACGTTACAAACTCTACCTTACCGAACGCAAAGTATTGCCTCGAGTCCGCTGGGAGTGCGATTATAACATCTCTGTTGACATCACCGTTCAGAATCGGATTGAAACGGAGCAGACGATGCACGCCGGTGTTTATTTCTCAGGCGTGCGGACCCAGTGGCCCAAGCCGCGCCATGTCCGTGGCGCACCGGCCATATTTGCGGCCGTTTCTACTGGTGCCAAGCGAAGAAACTGACAGCTAAACTTTTCAACGAATACCACCTATATGCAGCAATAAACTACCACAACTCTATGGGTTAGTTTCAAATATGTGCATGACGCGGCGAATGGCTTTGTGGGAGACCTCAGCCTCTGCGAGAGATGGCGGCCAGGAGCCGTGCTCCTGCGTCCGTACGCGTCCACCACCGGCCCGCCACTGTCGGACCCTTAATGCGGGCCCTGAAGTGCTCCTGAAATGATGCGACGGCCGTCGGGTGCGCAAATCTTGAATCGTGTGCAGGACACGCGGCGCCATACCATCCCACATATGTGCACCGATAAGCTACCATACCTGCGTGTATCGGCTTCAAGTACGTACATACTGCGGTGAGTGGGGTTGTGAGCGACCCCAACTCCAGCGGGAGGTGGCAGCCAGCGTGCCAAAGTCAGGCCCGTTGTTTCAGCAGATTTCACCGGCGTGGAACTGGCTTTAATTTTTACCGAACATCGCAGGTAGGTGCGCTACTAAGTTCCAAAGTGTTATTCAAAATTTTTTTAGCTTCACTTGAAGATATTTATGCCTATAATATAAACCTTCCAGCTATTTTAAAGATCATATCTTTAGGTTTACGCTGACGTAGCTAGTCGCTAACCTAAGAACAATTTATAGTGCCCAGTTATAACTGCCGGGGATCATTAAAACTATTTCGAATATGCTTTTTGGATGCAGGTGTGGGTAGTAATCATTAACAAACTGCAAGATGGAGACCCAAAGCGGTTAGTTGCGATCACGACGAAAGAGTGAAGATACGATTTTTGCCTACAGACGACAGGACATAGTATCACAAAAATATTGTTACGGGACTCAGATGAGCAATGCCTCACAGCTCCTTGAACCAACAACGATGACATGGACCACGAAGTGCCTGGCCCGAACCTTGCGCGAGCTGTGTCATTGCCTCTTTGTACATAATGTAAATAGATCGCTTTACCCCACCACATCGTTCGTCTCATCGCCGTCCTACCGCGACGTAACATTTTGGTAAGGTGCGAGGTAATCCCCATTCTGGCCTCCACATCGCATTGTCTCGGCCTGGGCGATATCGTCTGGGGGACGTGGGCCATGTCGGGCAGCCCCACCCCACTGCGACGAGCATTCTACCACGTCCCACGCCCCATGTCCCCAGCCCGTGAGCAGCCGATCAAGACGTGCCGTTGCAAGCCGAGACCCGACGAACACAAGATGCCGCATCCCCAGCCCTCTCGTCCGACGTAGTTCGAGTTCCTTCGATGGTCCGCTTCTGCCTTCAAGATATCGCTGTTGCGGGGCCAGGCGTAATCAAGGACATCATCGTCATGTGTCGTGGCAGGTACATCTTCACTGTAGGTTTTTATCGCTTTGCTCATCCGCACCGCAATCCTCACGTTGCCTCGGCCTTGACCCGGGTCGTCTTCGACCCGGGGGGTGATGTTACGGGACCCAGATGGGCAATGCCTCACAGATATTTGAACCAACAACGATGACGACGACGACGAAGTGCCTGGCGTGAACCGTGCGCGAGCTGTGTCATGGCCGCTTTGTACATAATGTAAATAGATTGCTTCAATCCCTTGACATCGTTCGTCTCATCTTCGTCCTGCCGCCACGTAACAATATAACGACCCACCTTTTAAGCGCTCCCTTATATTTTCTACCGACAACCAGACGAAACTTTGAAGCCCATTAAGCCCCTTTTTAAGTTTCGTAACGCTTACACATGCCTACAATATGTACAACGTTTTGTTATTCATATCAGCACACCAACACATGCGCAAACATCAGCATGAGGCGAAACGTGGTTTCCCCACCGTCTGAGCCCGGCACTGACGTTTGCCACAAGGACTTACAATGATCACCACCAGCATCGCAACAGACAAAGGCGTCCTTTCCCGGTGTTCAGTATAGCGAGCCTAGTTTACGTAGTACATGTGGACATTAGCCAGCGACCCCAATGTGCCTTTCGGATTCCTGGATTTTCAGGGCATTTCGTAATTTTGATTTCGTCTTCTTGTGATAACATTTCTCGAAAATTTCACCGCCTGTGCGGCTGTGCAAATATCGTATCCATTGCAAAAGACAAAACACAAGCCAAGATCCAAAAAAAAAAAGAGGAAAATTTGACAGCTCAACAAAGTTTAAATCCACAGCTGGAGGCTTTGAACTCAAATGCGGAATCACGTTTCTCTTACTCTTTGATCCCCGCGAAGTTTTAAAAAAGGAGCGGATATGGGAACGACCACCGGTTCAAAGGACTTCCGACTAGATGCCAAGCATCATATTTACTTTCGCATTTGGGATGGACAGTTTTGTTGAATATCCGACTTCGGAGAACGGATTGATTTCAAACGCGACTCTTCATTCGCGACTTACTGAACAAAGAAGGTGGATATAAAGGCTGTAATAAAAATGAGCTCGCTGCCTATGTTGAAATGTTGCTTTGACAAAACACCTCAGCGTCACCGAGTGAATCTCCCTTTTAAGAGTAGCAACTTATAGAAACCTTCGCTAGCCTCTGAAAGCGAGGCAATGAAATGTCATCGCCGGCATAGTGGAACGCAAAAAATACACTGAGAGCACCCTTTTACGCTTAGGTAGCCGACATTGATTCATAATTTCAAGTTATAGTATCCCCCGTTTCGGTTAGAAAACTAAGAGACACACTACTTCCATCCTTGAAGTTGCAGTTCCGTATTCAGTAATTTCAGTATTCCCATTTATCCTCTAGCGATAGGTTTTTTTAAATACGAAAGTGTTTTATTCCGGGATTCACAAAGATTTCACTTACGTCCTATTCGTCACGGAAGTGACGCCAGTACAATGAGGCAAGTGGCCTGTAAAGGGTGCACCCCTGCACACAGAATCTTCTTGCGGGGAAGCAACCTGTAGTACTAAAGAGTACGTGATACATTGAGTTCGTTTTCGGGTTTTATATTTTAACACAAAAGTGTTTTATACCGGCATACACCAAGATTTCACTGACGTAATATCCGTCACGCAAATGACGCCAGTACACCTTTGCCGAAACGACCCGGCAGCAGGACGTCGCTCGCAAAGCGCACGCACAAGGCAGCCGCCGTCCCGCAAATTACGCTCAGCTGCAGATTTCACTGAACATTTCCATTTCGTGTTTTACCGATTCTTATGACAGAGGAATCAACCACAGTTTTTTTGCTCAGAACCGTACTACAATGGGGCATCTACCAAACTCCTTGCATTTACTGACAGTGCAAGTTTCGAGCCTCTATATGTACTAAACGGGCAGCCGCTGATTTGCACATTCTTTGCGAGCCGGTAACGTCTATAGGGACAAAAACAAATTATCAGATTTCTATGAAACCCTCTTCTAATTCCACGTTGTGTTTCCGCGTTTGAAAAAACAGATCACCCGGGAACTATGTATATGGCGCTCTCTTGAGGGATGCCGCGAGGTGGTTCCCGGTTCACATATTCGCTGTTAGAGTTGCACCGTTTAACACGACACTCATGAAACATTGGGTGTTATTGATCATTCTTTCAATATAATGACTCCTTGATCATGCCATAAGGAGGACATGGCTGAAAAAAAACAGCCTTTTATGGCGCCAAAACTTGCTGCCAGGGTAACAAAAACTGCGGGCTGCAACTGTAAACAAACGAATTTTTTTCATCTGATGTTAATGACTGATAAGAACGAACTCCTTAAAACTCTATCTACCCGAGACTTTTGCAAAAAGTAATAATGCTTAGTAACATATTTTAGAAAGTTTCAAAACACTAAAATGTGTCTGGCCACATAATAAAATAGATAAGACGAACGAAGGCATTAGTTCAGCAGAATGAGTTCCAGGAGCATACGTTCATTTTGCAAACTAAAATCAAGCATTTGGTTGGAAGCTTTTATTAGCATGCAATATTTTATACAAAACCTATAGACAAAAATCAACGCAGCAACTGGATCGTAAAGTGTGCCTGTATGAAAATGTTACCCGTCACAGTAGTACGCTAGGTTATCACCTTCAAACCACGTAGACAGAGTTAAGTGTTCTAATAATTTTTCTTTGTAATATTTGGGCATCAGTATTTTTTCGTTTAGCCCAAAGTCCTAACGCAGTGATAGGCATTATACAGCCTTCGAATATAATACGTGTCAACAGGAATAAAAAGGGGCCGATATTTTGAGTTTCCTCCGTATTTTGTGGGCAAGCACCGATCATGTTCAGTCGGCGGACTGCAAGGCTCCTTCAGAGCAATTTATAGCTCACAATATACCGGGGGCAGGTACCTCCTCGCGTATCCTTTTTAAGGCGATCCTGTCCGCCTCATTTCTTCCGCGTCACCAATGCCCCATGAAAAAAAACAGGGTATCCCGACCGGCATTGTGGCGTTATTGATGTCTGCAGTTTCTGTTCTTCCTGACATAGAGCACTTTGTCTTGATATCGGTCATAAATAAGATGTAACTCATCACGCGGCGTGTTTGGTTATGCCGATTTTGTGCGGACATATTTGAAGGCTGTTAATAAACGACGTGCTACACGGCTTGCTGAAATTTTCTGCTTCCATTCTGCTTCTCAGAGTGAATCGACTCTTTTCTATAACAAGGCGCGCCGAGACTCCCATGTACAAGCCCTTAGAAAGCGCTTACCGAGCTCCTCCTTCAATCGGTACATGGGTGCCTCCCCGTACCCTCAACAACCTGCCCATGCCGTGAGCGGCAGCGAGGTCAACGGCGCAGAACTCAGAGCCACGACAGTTTCACATCTACTGAGGCAGCCGAAGAAGTAGCATTCCTTTGGCCTCCAGCACTGGGAATGAATACGATACGGTAAAGAGACTCCCAGGCCGCCTGCCGCAACTTCCTTTTAGGTCGCATATCACCCGTTGCCCTCAAAATTATGCAGGGTGTGCGCCAGTTCCGAGGATTGCACATCATCTGGACCCCGTACACGATTCGTTCGGAGGGAACGAGGCAGCACAAACCGCTTTGAACGTTCATACCTGTCGGGTTCTTTCTCAAGAGGGCCAATCGCATTCCTTTTTGATTAATCACGGAAATCCTGGCCCAATACCGCCACAAGCGGCGATAGTTCCCGCCACCACACCCCCATCTATCCTGAGCCGAGAGAACTGCCTTTCGCTTGCTTCAGATGGTCTTCTATCCCCACGGCACTCTCCTCCAAGCCATGTAGCCCATGCTCTACTACGCTACCTGTTGTGTTGATTCCCAACCTGAACCACGCACCACAAGGTATAGGAGTGCCAGAATGCACCATCCCTTACCACCAATCCTCACTCAACCCATGAGCAGTGGGTGGACCAGCTTGCCAGCATAGACCTGTCAGTCCAGCGTAGCCTGGTGGAAAGGAGCTGGGCAGCCTATGCGGACCAGGGCTTTGAAGATTACAGATGGCCCCACCATGCCGGCGCCGAACCATCGGCTCCTGAAGTTCGTCGAAAATCACTCACTCACTCACTCACTCACTCACTCACTCACTCACTCACTCACTCACTCACTCACTCACTCACTCACTCACTCACTCACTCACTCACTCACTCACTCACTCACTCACTCACTCACTCACTCACTCACTCACTCACTCACTCACTCACTCACTCACTCACTCACTCACTCACTCACTCACTCACTCACTCACTCACTCACTCACTCACTCACTCACTCACTCACTCACTCACTCACTCACTCACTCACTCACTCACTCACTCACTCACTCACTCACTCACTCACTCACTCACTCACTCACTCACTCACTCACTCACTCACTCACTCACTCACTCACTCACTCACTCACTCACTCACTCACTCACTCACTCACTCACTCACTCACTCACTCACTCACTCACTCACTCACTCACTCACTCACTCACTCACTCACTCACTCACTCACTCACTCACTCACTCACTCACTCACTCACTCACTCACTCACTCACTCACTCACTCACTCACTCACTCACTCACTCACTCACTCACTCACTCACTCACTCACTCACTCACTCACTCACTCACTCACTCACTCACTCACTCACTCACTCACTCACTCACTCACTCACTCACTCACTCACTCACTCACTCACTCACTCACTCACTCACTCACTCACTCACTCACTCACTCACTCACTCACTCACTCACTCACTCACTCACTCACTCACTCACTCACTCACTCACTCACTCACTCACTCACTCACTCACTCACTCACTCACTCACTCACTCACTCACTCACTCACTCACTCACTCACTCACTCACTCACTCACTCACTCACTCACTCACTCACTCACTCACTCTCACTCACTCACTCACTCACTCACTCACTCACTCACTCACTCACTCACTCACTCACTCACTCACTCACTCACTCACTCACTCACTCACTCACTCACTCACTCACTCACTCACTCACTCACTCACTCACTCACTCACTCACTCACTCACTCACTCACTCACTCACTCACTCACTCACTCACTCACTCACTCACTCACTCACTCACTCACTCACTCACTCACTCACTCACTCACTCACTCACTCACTCACTCACTCACTCACTCACTCACTCACTCACTCACTCACTCACTCACTCACTCACTCACTCACTCACTCACTCACTCACTCACTCACTCACTCACTCACTCACTCACTCACTCACTCACTCACTCACTCACTCACTCACTCACTCACTCACTCACTCACTCACTCACTCACTCACTCACTCACTCACTCACTCACTCACTCACTCACTCACTCACTCACTCACTCACTCACTCACTCACTCACTCACTCACTCACTCACTCACTCACTCACTCACTCACTCACTCACTCACTCACTCACTCACTCACTCACTCACTCACTCACTCACTCACTCACTCACTCACTCACTCACTCACTCACTCACTCACTCACTCACTCACTCACTCACTCACTCACTCACTCACTCACTCACTCACTCACTCACTCACTCACTCACTCACTCACTCACTCACTCACTCACTCACTCACTCACTCACACACTTTTTATACTTTGTAATCATGTATAAAGTAAGTCCGGGGGTCACTGGTAAGAAAACGATTGATCTCAAACCAAAAACTGTTCAGCTCGCTGGGTGATCAGAAGTGCAAACACACAAAAGATTAACTACGCGAGAGGCTAAGAACGTAGTAAATAAGGCAGAAAATGAGATCGCGCGTTGAAGCAGATGATTGGCAGGCACACAAAATGAAGTTCTAAGGGCTCCCTCGTAGGCTGGAGACATTATATCATCGCCTACGACTGAACTCGGCCTACACCAACAGTTACCTCTTTCGCCTCGGACTGACAACCAACCCGTACTGCGATAACTGTTCCTCCATAGAAACTGTCGAACATATTTTATTCGAATGTGTGGCCTACTTGACACCAAGATCCCGTTTTTTTTTGAAGACATTGAACGCCTATATCAAGGGCCGGTAACTTTGAAGACCATCTTAGGACCATGGACTCGCCCCTCGAAGCAGTGTCAGGCCCTAAAAAGTTTGTTTTTATATTTGGAGGACATTGGCCAAATTTCAAAACTGTAAATTCTGTGACAAATTCTGTGACACGATCTAAAAAGTAGTCCGCGAAGCCCGCCAAGCCACGCCAGTGTTTTTTGTTTGCTTTCGTTTTTTTTTTCTGCCCACCTCTCTCTAGGGCCTGTTCTCCCTACAATCCCAACCCCTAGCAGAGAAGCATGTAGGCGATCGCAAACGCCGGCAAAACTCTCTGCTTTTTCAATAAAGAGCCTTCTCTCTTCTTCTCCAAGGCCCACCTCACACCAGCAGTTTGCCATTATGTGAATCAGACACGAGGGGAATATTTTTGAAAGATTAGTTTTGAACTTTTCTCTACTATTTTTAACGAATCAAATATTTCAAAAATTTGGAAATGAAACCTATTATATATAACTGTACTGCTGAGGTAAGCTATAGTTTTTTGTTTTGATAATATATTTTGATCATCTTGAATAAAGCCATCGTTATAACTTTTTAATATCGTCTTACTGAAACTAATTTGCGGCCACTCTATAATTATTTAACATTGCACTATCGCAATATTTTTTGAATGATTCCTGTATGCGGTCATATTTCGCCATACTTGATCATAACTTTTTGTCGTGTTCTCTCCTGCTATATCCGCTCGTGAGCACGGAACACAGGGCAAAAGGTCATCGAACAAAAAATACAAAGTATTCAAGTGAATACCTACATTTGTTACCAGGTGTTTCACTTAGCGCTAGACCTGTGGTCTACAGATTTATAGCACTAAGGCTGTTGAGCGATTGATTTTTGATGAGGAATATTACTGCAGCGTTTTCGACGCTGACAGTTAGGGACCGGCTGGCTCAGAGACCTCCTAAGAGGAATCGGTCCGCTCCCCCTTCCCACACCACGACTTTTAGCCTCAGAGTCACTCCGGCAGAAAAAAAAAGTATTCTACTATTCGTTTCTCTACTTTTACCAAAAAAGGGTTGGGGAGTGCTAACATCTTTTTGTTCCTTCATTTGTTTCCCCCAATGACGAAAGAGAAGTTGATTGTATTGAGAGCTGCCTGGCGTTTATATTGTCACGAAGCCAAGGACGACGCAGTTGTTCGGAAAAGAAACAAGTTTATTGGAGCGAACTTGTGCTCCCCTAACAACTGAAAAGAATACAGAGGCGGCGAAGGAGCAGTCAGCAAAGTGACTTATACGCAAGCGAGCGTCGGTGATCGAATACCCCGGCATCTGCTCTGCAGGCTTTTTATCTTTCGGCGCGCGTGGTTCTCGAACCGTCGATTCACATGTAGAACATTGTAGATCCAAGAAGATTATTCTTGGGCTATTCACGTTAGATCGGAATGCTCTCCCTATCAGAACAGATAACACATGCGGGCACGTTGGGTACGCGTCGCGCCGTGTAGCTCTCGTCGCGTTCGGGAGTCTCGTCAGGATTCGGTCGGGTCGTCGGGATGAGGGCAAGTCGTGAATCACGGTCTTCGGCACGCCCTTGCGTCGTTGGAGGGCTTTCATTTTTCCGCCGTTGTGCAACTTCACCTCCAGAAGTCTGCTTTTAATTTCCCCCGCGTGGGCTGCGGGACCTTCCCCGTGTGAAATCAGCATTGCTACGGCGGTTGGACGACTGGTATGGGTAGGGTGACGGCGATCGGTTGAAACGGGCTGCTCCACGGGTGGTGTTGGAGAGGTATTCTTCGATCTCCGATGGGCGCTGGCCGGGTCGGGGGCGTGGTGCGTCGACGGAGAATCCTCGCAGACCGAGCCTGTTGTAAGGGCAGCGACGGTAGATGTAGTCGGCCTCTCCGCAGTGGTAGCACAGCGGACGATTGTCAGGCGTTCGCCACACGTCGGTCTTCCTTGGGGCGGCGGGTCACTGATTCTCTCTTTTGCCACGTGGCACGAGGTCGCGGGTTGGATTCCCGGCCGCGGCGGCCGCTTTTCTTATGGAGGCGAAAAGCAAGAACGCCCATGTGTGCAAGATTTCAGCGCACGTTAAAGATTCCCAGGTGGTCAAAATTAATCCTGAGCCCTCCACTACGGCGCGGCTCATCGGCTGCGTTGCGTCGGTGCGTTAAACACTAGAATCAATCAAATCGATCAACGTTTTGCCCCGTTATCAACGATGCGGCTGATTTAGGTGAGCTAAGGCTGCACGCACTCTCCTTCTTTAAAGAGACAAAGGCAGTTAACTCCGAATCTGCAGCACCAAAAGGTCCGTAATGTTGACTTTCGCCATTAAAATTTACACCTTCAACTCTGCTTCCGTCATTGTTTCTAGCTCCTTTCATCTTATCCTTTGGTAGAGCTCCACTGCATGGTAAAACGTCGCATAGCTAGTCTTCCCTTCCAGAAATCTTCAGTGGCAAATAGCCGCGCGAAGATGCAGCCTTGAATGGAAACCGAATAAAACTCCAAGAACACTGATAGGTAGATTGTTGAATTTTACAACGTGCGTTTTTAGGTTTTGGGGATTGAGGCTGCATTCGGCCCCAAACTGCTTGCCGATATTCTCACAGCTAAAAAAGATAGGGGCAGTAGAACATACCGCTGCTTTTTCAACCATTGAGTACGCAAAAGAAGTTTGTGCGCGCAGCAGATGCAGGCAATTTCATGGCCACCATGTAAGTAGATTAAATAGATTGCGCGTCAATTTATTATGATTAGTCTCAACTTTACCTCTCCGCCAGGTAACAATATAAAAACCAAAGTTTTCACCCATACAAGGGCAAAACGCGCAGGATAATTGTACCTCTGTTGTGCAAGCTGGTTTTTTTAGGATGGCGAAGCAGAACGCGCTGCTACACTACCAACTCCTTAGTGATAAAGAAGCTATTCGTCTGGAAAATTGCGTTGAGATTGCCTTCCCACGTTAGCAACGCAATGTAAGTGGGCTACGGGCGCAAGAACGAGTAAAATTTGCACGTGTACAAATGTTCACTGAACTCTGCAGCTTCATAGTTCTTACTTTCTTTGACAAGCGCCCCTTGCTTGCCTGCGGTGGTGCCATAATTATGCGGGAGTACTCTCAGCCGGCGGAGGAGACCTAGGCTGAGGACCTCTCTCAATTCTGGGCTCAAACCTTTCTCTCTCTGAAAAACGTACGAAGTCCCCCCCACCTTCCCTCCAATTCCTACGAATGTTACGTAAGCTTAACGTGGATGGTAAGAGCGCAATAATTTTTACGTGGTTTTGTGCTTCGTGCTATTTAATCATAGGCGCGTGGAATGAAGGTATTTGGGACGGACAGTAAGCGCGAAAATTACTGCCCCTCTCTGTTATTTACACTCAAGTCTGAATATACCAGCTTTTGTTGTCATCGTTAGGAGCAAACAAAGCGATGGGGCTGTGGGCTCCCTTTTTGTATCCCCTGCTGCATCCTGCCAATACACTGCGCTGATTTCATGTGCATTTTTATGCGTGAAACGACTAACACAAAATCAAATTGGCAGAAGCAAAATTTGGGCCATTGTTCTTTTTGAGTAAAGGAATATAAATGGGCGACTGGAAAATGAAGCAATTATGATTTACGCAATAGCGATGAGGAAGGCCTTCTAGGAGTTTAATGAGCCATTTACAACAAAGTCTTAACAGTTGAGACGGGCGTTTCGGGTTGACAGCAGCTAAGCGAAACGCGGCAAATAGATCGACGCGTGGGCTGTTGCAACGAAATTAAAAACTCGGCCGTTGACTTCTGTCGCAATCCCTCCGCGAGAACTCATTATCACAACCATGGCAAGGCGTTTATTTGATCTACTAATGAGTTCATCGCTATTTCACGTACGGCGATCGAAATCTAATTACTTACGGCACCGATAGCTTGCCCATTTTCTCCGTTCCTCTGAGGTGGTCGCCTACAGCGAGTCCGACTTTGTATTTTAACTGGGCCCAATATATCGTTAAGTTATTCGGGGTGGAGCGTTGAACTTTCCAGCAGTCCGAGGTCCTCTCTGGTCTCCTTATCCCGGATTGTGGGCATGTGTTATGAGTGGTCAGTGGCTGGCTAATGGCTCGGGACTTGTGAACCTGCAGTCATATTAGTATGATATTTACGTTGCTTTTGTTGACCTATGCTCGTGAGGATACGCTTCCTGCGTCATGTGTGCGCGGGTACAAGCCTAGAGCAGCGAAGGCACACATGTTTTTTTATTTGAAAGAGGTGAAAGTACATTTACACATAAGGTGGAGGGCAAAAGGCTACAGCCTGACGAGGCCCTTCCTCCCAAAGTAGCTTGCACCGAAGTCGGGAGCAGCACACATCACAACATCAAATGAAAAGAAAAAAAAAATAGATACAATATTTTCTTATATCATGCAGAAAAGGAACAACATAACTAGCACATTTCTCGAAGCCCAAAAAACAAAGAACAAAGAAAATGCCATCGTAAGAGAAAAAAAAAATATACACTCACACATACCATCCACCACCAATTTTACCGTATTAATTTACAAATCAGCAGAAAAGACTGAAAAAAGTGTGACATGCACACGTCTAATAGAGCCTAACAGCTCAATTAGAAGTGAAAACACGACAAGAAAGCGAAGTTTAACACAGAAAGTTACTCAACTTAAACATAAAAAACAAGCATTATTAAAGTAAGAAACGCAAACGTAACACTCTTTCCGCGAAAATTATAGTCTGCTAACGCATTGAAAACTGGGCATATCATTGTAGCATAGTCTGCTAACGCATTGAAAACTGGGCATATCATTGTAGCAATACCTGAAGCAAATGTTTTTTAAACAGTTTTATGGATTTAAACTCTTTAATAAGCCCTTCAATCTCCTCGTTATTATTTAAAAAGTCTATGACCTGATATTGCGTCAACTGAATGCAAGCAAGAACCTCCAGGCACGAAGCCCATGGAAGCAAGCACAGCTGTGGCTTTCCACAGGAAGGTCCTGACGCTGGTCCGGGCTCGGCCGCACCGCTTTTTACGGCGGCGAGCCTCGCCCAGTCCCGGTGCAGTGCCATTCCTGCTTCTGGACCCCAGCCCGACCGGGGTATTTTTTATGTATTTTTACTTGCGGAGGAACCTACACAATATAATCAATTCTTCTTTCTTCTGGCTGCCGGAATATGCCGCAAGTTTCAATATATTAAAGCCCTATTTAGAACTTGTTATCAGCAAATAGTCGTGTGGCGCACTGGTTTTATACCTGCCTCAACAACGAATTACCTCGGTTCGATATAGCGCCGTTCCACACCGTGGCGACCGACACACGCTGAGAAAAGTGCAACCTCTATTAAACTGTTCACAGCTGACGATGTAAAAAATCGCAAAAGCAAAACAGCAGTTGCAGAAAAAAAATCCAGAACACCTAAGTATTCATCAAGACCGATGAGCGCGAAGAATTTAACCCGTAACTGAACGCCTATGAATGCTACAGCAATTTTTGCGGTAGGTGTAATTTTTTACAGTTCTGCTGCGGAGTAAGTTTTCGAGTTGTATAATTAAGTTGAGGCGGGACCCGTTTCATAGGCGCTAGGTTGTAGTCGGGTTGTGATGAACGTGAAACTGTGTCATACGTCTGTATGTGAGTATCGGCCTAAGACCCGATATCTTTACAGGTATCGGTTGTGCCCTTTTCAGGAAAATTGACGTGCCGATACGTGTAGTGTACGCGTAAATGTGGGCTAGTTGGTTCGTACTGTCAAACATGGTTAAGTAGCGCGGTAAGGACGGAACAAAATTTACACCATCTTCCCGCGAGGGAACCATGGGGCAGATGCAACGCATCGGTAATTGCCGTTGCGTCTCCGTTATGTTAGCGATGTCAGCGTGTGGATTGCTGTTGTTGTGTATCCTATTTACGCTGCATGTTCAGCCCCGATGCGTCGCATGTACACAGAGCGCAAGCTGCGCACTAACGCAAAGCTGGCACGGCGACGGGAGCGAGCGCAGCCGAGCGCAAGCTGCGCGCTGACCGCGCTGACGCACAGATGGCGCTGCGGTGAGAGCGGCGGAGCGCGCAGCTTCTGCGGTGGGGAGAATGGGGGAGGGATGCGGACTATGCCGCGACAACGACGCGGGACAAGGCGAGTTAAAGAGATGCGTTGCATCTAAAAGTAGAGACCACACAGGACCAGCGCTAGACCACTAGGACGAGCGCTAGTCCTGTGTGGTCTCTTTTGTCCCGTCCGTACCGCGCTGCTTAACCATGTTTCAGATGTAGTCTGTGTGGTCATAGGCTTTGCGTGGACAGACTTCTAGGCATCGAACCATATTAACCGAGGTAATCCTTACCCTCTTCTTGCGATATTTCAAATCAAATGGGCCGGAAAAATCAGAACAGGACATTGCAACAGAACAAAGTTCGTATAACGAAACCGGCCTGCGTTCTTATTTAGGACTAGTCGAATGCGCTGTTGCGCCGGCCGACTGAAACTTCGGCAACTTTTAAATGATTAAAAAAAGGGTTGCAATGTCTTTCGACTTCGTCTATTGCTTTTTTGTGCTACCTGTGGAGTTTTTTGTAACAGCCGATATCGCGCTGCTCTAGCTGTTCCGGATTCGTTATAAAAAGAATAAATGTCACTGAAATAACACGTCGCTAATCAACGTTCGTGTTTAGTCCACTACAGACGATAATACGCTATATCAGTGCTCGCTGTAACGAGGATAAACTGTACACGACTAGGAAAAGTAACAGGTTGCGAAGGAAATGGAAGGAGGAGGACTAAGCTTGTATTCAGTTCGAGTATATAAATGGCTAGGTGGCCTTCTCTTTCCAGCTAGTCACGTGCAATCTCTGCTTGATGATGTGCTGGAGCAGGTTTCGCTGGTCCTGCAGAGGTTCTTAACGGTTGAGGGTCGGTGAGGGGAGTTGTGATGAATGGTGTGGGCGGAAGGCTGGAGAATTTTTTTTTAAATAATGCCGAGGCAGGAAAGCTGGCTCGGCCTTTTCTGCGGCTTGCCACCGCTCTCTTAAGGAACAGAAGAAAGTTAATGTCTTCAATAAACGTTTACGTGCGCGACTGAGCCGAATTTATTCCTCGACCGGCTCGCGGAATGAAGGGAAAGCGAACGACAACCTGCAATAAAGGTAGTTGCGCCGAGTAGGGTAATACCGGTAGCTCCAAGATAGTGTCTGGCCTCATTGCCGCACTTTGATCGTCTTATCGATAGACGTTCATCCATAAATCATCTATATTCAGATATCTTTCGTTCTTCTTCACTTTTTAAAATTTACCAGAGGGAAAAATCGCTCTGCTTTTGTTTGCGACACATTCGGCTGCTTCGTTCTGCGCCAGTCGCATTGATTGATTGATTGATTGATTGATTGATTGATTGATTGATTGATTGATTGATTGATTGATTGGTTGATTGATTGATTGATTGATTGATTGATTGATTGATTGATTGATTGATTGATTGATTGATTGATTGATTGATTGATTGATTGATTGATTGATTGATTGATTGATTGATTGATTGATTGATTGATTGATTGATTGATTGATTGATTGATTGATTGATTGATTGATTGATTGATTGATTGATTGATTGATTGATTGATTGATTGATTTATTGATTGATTGATTGATTGATTGATTGATTGATTGATTGATTGATTGATTGATTGATTGATTGATTGATTGATTGATTGATTGATTGATTGATTGATTGATTGATTGATTTATTTATTTATTTATTTATTTATTTATTTATTTATTTATTTATTTATTTATTTATTTATTTATTTATTTATTTATTTATTTATTTATTTATTTATTTATTTATTTATTTATTTATTTATTTATTTATTTATTGATTGATTGATTGATTGATTGATTGATTGATTGATTGATTGATTGATTGATTGATTGATTGATTGATTGATTGATTGATTGATTGATTGATTGATTGATTGATTGATCGATCGATCGATCGATCGATCGATCGATCGATCGATCGATTGATTGATTGATTGATTGATTGATTGATTGATTGATTGATTGTAGGTTTTAACTCGCCGCCGCAACGAGAGGATGAGGCGCGCCGTAGTGTAAGGCACCGGATTAATTTTGACCACCTTAGGATCTTTCACGTGCGCCGAAATCTCGTGCACACGGGCGTTTTTCCTTTCGCCTCCATCAGATAAGCGGCCGCCGCGGCTGGGAATCGTGCCCGCGACCTCGTGGTTAGGAGCACAACGCCTTAGCCACAGAGCCAACGCGGCGGGACCGCGCCAGGTTCAACTTTACTAAATTCCCTAATCCTGTGAAATTTTGCTCCCGCTACAGAAACATGATGACTGTAAAGAAATTAATAACTTTATTATACCCATTATTATGTTATTTTTAATGTGTATCGATATTATTATTGGTATGATTATTCTTCAAGAAATGAATATTCAAGGATTGCAACCGATTTTTTTATTCGGCAAAGAATATTCGAGTATATGACGAAAACTGCTTCCATGTTTCTCTTCGCGCAAATGTTTTCTGTCACGGACTTCATAGATTTTACCGAGCGCGTATTAGCGCAGTTGGCTCCCACAGAATGCACTCGGCCCAATTCACCGAGGAAACAGCCTGCATCGCATCTTAGAGACAACGCATCTATGCACCCTTCACAATTGAGCGTCCCCCGTTTTTTTTTTCTTACAAAGCCGAGAGTCTCTGGCAGAAGCCCATATTCCTACATCTCTGCAGTGCAGTATGCGCCCGTAACAGTCATTTCGCAACCCATCTTGTCTCAGCGCAATACAAACAATAGACATAGGAAATGGGAGGGGTTATTACAGCTGGCTTATTAATAGAACTTGCAATTGGCCGCTCGACTTGGCGCGCTTGGTTATTACAGAAACGGCGTGACTGGGTGATGTACTCTAAGCTTAGGAACGCAATGTATTGTGGGCCCTAGCGTATTAAATTGCTGGGGTTCGTTATTCTCGAGGAGGAACCCTGATGCAATTTTTGTGTGGTCAAATTACGGTGGCCAATCTCAGACGATTTGCCAAGTCACTTGCAACACTTTCAATACCACACTTGCTAGATTGCATAACTGGGTCGCGCTGCGACCCTAAAAAATGGCCCTCAGTGAATATATGAATTTCGTGTTTCGGTTGTGAGAAAGGTTTGAGTTTAAATAATAAACACCATATTTTACAGTAATACAGGAGTCTTTACAGTCATAAATTGCCGACGGAGCACCCTGAAATTATCGAGAAATTTCTAAGGTCGTTAAAATGGTGACAAGATAATTATAAAATATTCCATTCGTGACAGAAACTAGTAAAGGCAAAATTTTGAATAGTATTAGTCAAATAAAAATGCATAGTTATAACGTGTCATTATTGAAAGCAAAATAATTCAGGGAACAAGTAAAAGCTACACCTGATCCAACA
Source organism: Haemaphysalis longicornis (assembly GCF_048455015.1). Lineage (NCBI taxonomy): Eukaryota > Metazoa > Arthropoda > Arachnida > Ixodida > Ixodidae > Haemaphysalis > Haemaphysalis longicornis. Next base: position 84,529,128 of record NW_027526361.1, read on the forward strand.
TAAACAATCTGGGGAATGTTTTAAATACTTATCAATCCCGGCCGTCAATATCTGGTCACCCTGTTTGAGGATGTACGAATCTGCCTTGTTTAATAGCGCGTCTCGCCCTTTTTTCAACAAAAATACGGTCCCCGGTGTAGTCAAACATGCATATCCAGAACAATTATTATTTCACCCTGTTATTTTTTTGAATGACCTCTAAGCTTACGGAGAACAGCCTCAAGTCATACGGCTAAATCTCCCGCAAAAGTGGGTGTCGTGCTTAGTGATTTCGCTGAAAGGTGACAGAAATGGAAGCCAGAAGATAAAGAAAGAGATGTGCTTTTTGTAGTCGGGGTGGGAACCATACGTTGGCAATAAGGATGCGATGTTGGTGATAGTGCCTCAGCGCGAGTAAACAAGCCCTTTGCTCGGCTTTTTGCACGGAAATAACCAACTGAGGACACTGTTTCCCAGAAAAGCAATTACGTGGCCACCCTGTACGCGGCTACTTTTGTCCTGGAAATTAAACTCCAATCCGTTCCCTAACTGCCGTTGCGGCGGACATGTGGCGTTCACTACACGTCGATGCATGTAGGTCCGCCTTCAGAATAAGGGTATCTCTCGAAATTCAATGGCGGCCGATAAAAGCATTCAAAGCACAGAGTTTACTCCACGTTCTTAGCTGTAATCACTGGGCAATGTGGCACCAGCTTTCATTGTCGAGGCGACAAGTTCTTTCGGGAACAACACACTGGCTGTTTTTCAGTATTTAGATCCTTATTTAAACAAAAGAACTAGGGCAGCTTGAGCCGCCCGACAGTGATTTGGAAGGACAAAATGTATTGATGAATATTCACCAATGCGGGTACTTTTTAGCTGCGTGGCGTAGTTCCTTGTGGTGGTGCCGGGGACCCGGTCATCGACGTGGAGTAGCTAGATCGAAACATGATCTTTTTTAAATCAGGTGACCTCCAAAGCTTTCATCCGTCCGTCCGTCCGTCCGTCCGTCCGTCCGTCCGTCTGTCTGTCTGTCTGTCTGTCTGTCTGTCTGTCTGTCTGTCTGTCTGTCTGTCTGTCTGTCTGTCTGTCTGTCTGTCTGTCTGTCTGTCTGTCTGTCCGTCCGTCCGTCCGTCCGTCCGTCCGTCCGTCCGTCCGTCCGTCCGTCTGTCTGTCTGTCTGTCTCTGTCTGTCTTTCCGTCTGTCTAATACAAATCAGCAATAAAAGAAATCCCAGCAGTTCTTGGTAGCGCCGTTAGGCTCTTCTTGTGTTAACAGTCTACAATATTTATTAAAAATTCATTCAATGCTGCTTTTCGCTTAAGGAAGAAAATTTGGCCACAGGAATTTTTGCCCTACGCTGATACGTGTATAAGGCATGCATGACTTGAAGGGGTCATGCAGACAAAATACAAGTTTGGTTCATTCGAAAGATTGCCCTTTTAGAATCATAGGGAGGCCACTTTTAATGTAAACTTCGCCCAAATAAGCTATATAATGAGGAATAAAGGGAGTGGCTATGCGACTCAATAGCTCATTTCCGGCCCAAGAACTTATGGCGTAATATGAACCGCTGTGCGATTGGCTGAAGTCGGTAAAAACAAACACAAGTTCGGCAGGGCTGATAATCTTGCAGAACTAGCTACTTTCGCGTAAATGTAATGCATATGCATTTTATAGCAGTAAGAAAGGTGGGGTAAACAATGGAAGTTGCGAAAGTACACGTAAACTTAGAAGTACCAGTGCGTACTGTTGTTGGTACTGCGTGCACTGCGCTTGTTATAGCTGCACAGTAGTCTCACGTTTTACGGTTGTCTCACGCGACACAGGCCAATCGGTTCATTCTCTTACGTGACCCAGTTCGTCAAGCATACCCCTCGTTTAAGAAAAAGAAGACATGTGCAAAGACGGCCAAAACAGGGCAAAGGCAGACAGCGGCCCAGCTCAGTATGGTAGCGCCATATAGGAGGACTGATGGTAAAAAAGTGCTCCGCAGTCCGCTGGAGAGTAACCAGCGCACTACCATTCCCTTGAAGACCTATCATTGAAATGTCATCACAGACGTCACGATACGCGTTATTTGGCGGAATAATCAAAATTTTACCTTAAATTCAGTAATTTCGCAGTGAATAAAGCATCGTTTGCTAACCGACAAGTGCTGGAGGTACATTAAAACACCAAATCTTTGGAATAAAACAGCCTTGTATTTTCTCTACATGGCCCCTTTAGGTCAAGAACTAGCTTGGATATATGAGTAAGCCAAAGGCAGCTAGCCAGAATAACTTACTCTGCGTCTACAGGAAAAAAACGTTTTTCTTAAAGTACAAAGGAACTGGGCAACCCGCTCGCCTTTGTAAGGGTAAAAATAGACCATAAAACGCGAACCATGTAACAAGTTTTATCGTAATCAGACCAGCCATTGCTTCTTGCAGTCATGCTTAAGACGACCGTTTATAATTTTCTGCTCCCTGCATATCATCGTGCGAATCAGCAAGGGTAACAAGACGCCGTAATGCACAGTCATGCAGAGGATTAGAAATTGTGGGATGTTAAAACGAGCAGCCTTAATAGAAGCCTTGGGGGCTTTACTTGCAAGCAATGAACTGTAAACATTAGGTGAGATCACGTTACACCGGTTAACAAAATATGCCCAAGTTATACGAAGCACTGATTTCGAAACAGTGGTTCAGCTCCATGCGAAGTAAATCGTTCGGGACATCAAGATTCGGGCAGATTGCAAGGCTTCCGAAGAACGTCAAGCAGTTCGATGAGGCAAACGCCATGTAGCTCGGTACAGAACAGACTTTTTTCTACTACTCAGATGCGCAATCTTCCGATAACTGGGTTCTGGAGCTGGTTATGTACACGTTACCACGACAAAAGCACTGACCAGAAAATGTGAATCGTTACAAAGACAAGGGGAACGTCGAGACTGAGCGCTAAGAGAATTGTTTGCAGTAGGGAATGGCGTCGACTAGCAATGGAAAGCGGGACACAGGTTAGTGATGGCTTAAAATGGGAAGGGAAGGAGTTACTCTAGCAGGAAAGTTAAATGGCTCCACGTACTTCCGTGTTAAATGCCGGTCTACGTGGCGCATATACAGTGCAAAAAAATGCTTGAAATAAAAACCGTTTATTCAGCTTCGAAAAAGACTCACGCACCAGACAAGATGTGATAATACTCTGCAAAGCTTTTTCCTTGTCAGCCACGCTGATGATACCGTAGACACAAGTGAGCTTGCTGAGTGTGCTTCTCCTTCTCCAAATCTCATTTTTCTGCTAAGGCCTTAGAGTAAAGGCTACTGGCATTTTGCTGGAAAACACAACCGAAGAAAAATAGGGCTAACAATCGCAGAAACAGGCCCAGCAACGATACGACATGCGGAAGCCCTGCGTCTCACTCGCGTAACGCGGACGAGAAAACCTAACTAGGAACGCCACCATGAGCACAACAATCTTTCTGCCCTAGCTGGCTAGTCGTTGGTTCTGGTCGGCTGCTCCTTATCGCCAGGCACAATCTAGAGGGAAAAGTGCACTCAGTTTGCTATAAAGATAAAGCAGACGAAATCTATTTTATGGATTACTGTCGTTACCAACGTCGACATCTATAAAAAGAAGGACGCGATTGAAGCGTCCTAATTTAGAAAATGTCGAAGACACAAAAACGATTATTCATCAGGTGAGCGAACAAGGTGGACACCAATATGACGCTTAAACATTTAAAGCTACTTCTATTTAACAATCATATATCGACTGTTGAGCTTCAAGCACAGAGAAAGGATGAAGTATGTAAGACACCCTCGGATGAAGAGCTAGGAATTAGTTAATCGTATACATAAACCAAAGTGAGATTGGTATTCGTGCATCGGTCTATCCAGTGCAAGGACGCAATAAAAAGTTACTGTTGGACTGGTCGACTGTCCTGAGATAGCTGAAGGAAAGATGGAAGATAGCACAATGTGCAAAACATTTTTTAATTGCGGCATTTTTCCACAAGGCATAAGTAATATAAACGAACAATAAACAAGACAGGACTGAGGTACGACACAGAATGAAGAAAAGAAGATGATGCGGATGAACTAAACAACAGAAAACTTGCTTTGCACGGTATGCTACAGTAAAGCCCGCTTATATCGAACAGCGCGAGTATTGTAAAATAGTTCGATATAGCAAAATTCGATATAGAAAGTGAAGAAAAAAATCCTTACATGACAGCAATTTGCCGATGGAGTCACGAGCTAACGCTGAGCTCTTACCACACTGCAGTTCGCTATTGATACGACAGTTTCTCGGAAAGAAAACAATCATTTATTGGGGAGGAAGAACTGCGTGAGTATAGCCTGCTTCTTGGAGCGCAATGCGTTGCTGGTGACTGCTTGCTCCACGGTATCCAAACAGTCGACAAGCACAAGACCGCTGCCCTCAGTGGCACTGCAGTTTCGCGGTAGCAGGGCCATGGCAGCGACGGCTTCGCCCGTGCTCGGAAGCGGTAAGGAGCCCTCGACGTCTTCGACAGAGCGGAGACAAGCATGGATACAAGCGAATCACGGCGAACCCAGCGAACCGAGCAAGTGCGGGCAGCGAGTGGCGCGGACTTGAAGTTAGGTGACACCGCAGCCCGCAGCGCCCAATGTGGGGCTTTCGGCTCCAAAGGCATGCATGCGTGCAGTTGGTCCTGTCCGCCACAGACAGTTTGGACGCGCCCGAGCTCGCGTGGGAGTCGCAGGCGACACCCGCGCCACCCCTGCGCGCCGATGTATTGCGGAAAAGCCTGTCGCATGCCTAAGGAGAGCGAAAAATCCCGCGAGGGAGAGTTGGATATATCCATTGTGCGCAAAATAGCGTTCGATATAAAAAGTTTTAAATGCATGTAATTTTTACCAGAATTATACAAGGGTTCGATATAGGCAATATGTCGATATATCCGTGTTTGATATAAGCGGGCTTTACTGTATATACTATTTAGGTATCTATAAAACATGTAGTAGGCAAAACATGTTAGCAAAGCCAGAACAGCTTTAGCTTTAACAAAATTTCGCATGATCGTGAAACGTTGAGCGCGAGCATGTTGCAGGTGGTTCATGCCTAGTGAAGACTAGAACAGCCATGCCAAGAAACCTTTTTCTGCAAAGGGCTCGGGTTTTGCCCTTGTGAATATTGACAGGCGCTGTTGTCCTGCCTCAAAACATGATTCTCGTGCCCCGTCTGAAAGCTTGTGAAAGCCGTTGCCCACAGTTCAATGCACGGCAGCACACTTACTTTCCACCGTGTTAGAGACGACAAAACTACAATGGTTACCTCTATGATCTCCAATAATCGGTGCTGGACTTCTCTATTTTACCCTTACATTACTGAGTAAATGCTTTCGAACTGATGCTTCGTCTCCTCATTCAAATACATATTTATGAGTAAGCCTTCTTTGGCGACTACCTAGTTAAAATATGTCCGTAATAGAAAAGTCTAACGCCTTTTACGTGCACAAAAATGCGTTATTGGAGAAGCTAAGGCATGTTTATTATAACACATGTTTTAGATGAATTCTAGATATACAATTGACAATAAACCAAAAGGGTGATTTAAAATCAATTTCCAATCGATTCGAGAAAAACAACAAAAAATACGGGGATGATTACAACTTTCTAACAATAAGAAGGAAAAAATCCTGCCTGTACCTTACATTATTGTGCTGCTAACCTTTCTGGGGAACTATCTCCTGCTCCCGTCGAGTCGCTGCAGCAGATTCATCCACAGCAGCTGCCTCGCTACGTCGGTTTTGTTGAGCGCCACTTCGACCTACTCTAGCGTCTTACGCCGTGCGTAGTTTCTCGGTCTTCCCCACCCGCGACTATTGCCTGGTGTGCCGACACCCACAGAAATGTGTAGTGAAGCTCTTGGCCCACGCGGTGACGTTAACAATGCATGTTAAGAACATTGTACTACCCATCACCCTTTCTCGGCGCACTCCCTGGCTCGCTCTCTGAACTTCTGCGCCGCTGATTTTCTCTAACGAATTCGGTACCGCACAACGTTTCGTGAAATATAAAGATCAAAGGCTTTGGCCCCAAAAAGCCATTCACTTTGTCGAGGTAGATGATGAGCGAGGTTGTAGGGCATTATACAGGGTTAGACAAGGATACCTGTGTTAACTTTATCGTTTGCTAATTGTAGCCAGGATAACATTGGGAATACCGCTATATGCACGAATTTCATCTGTGCAAATACCCTTTAAACAGAATATTTCCAGAATTTGACTTTTTACATGACCATTGCTAGCAGTTTAGTGATTTGAATTTGTGTGACACGTCAAACGAAACTCTTCTCCCACGAACAGAGTCAGCCATTTCTTGAGTGGTTTTTGAATATTCATAATGGATCTCCAACGATCAGTACAGTGTTTGTGCCGTCACGGATAACTAATGCGCAGTGCTGGTCATGACTCCTCGGTGTCCCTCGTAGGTGCACCTGGAGTTATATACACAGTGGACAGCACAATTCTGTCTTTTTATCGTCCGTACAGACATCCCCAGAGTCGACGTCATATTCCTTTTCCTGGAAAGCGTGCACTGCGTTTCTATGGCAACTTCAGTTGTAACAATACTTACGAACAGTGGAATAACTGCAGTTCTGTAGACCACGTTCTTCGAAGACAAACAGAATGAACCATTTGTCTCCGTTGGGGGCAACGATGTTAAACTTCCGATAGATATTTTGCGGAAATTAGGTCCACAACATGACCACTGTACAGGGATTGATTGATGCATCAACAGCAATCACATTGTTGGGATTCGCCTACACCACTTTTAAATAGTTATAAAAATTACTAGGCCGCATATAGCATGGTAAGTTTAGTATGAACCAAATGCCCATTGCTGCTTCTACATACGCATTATGTTTATTCCTCAAAATACGTGCCAAACGTGTGAGCCGGCATAGTTTTCTCGTCTTTTATGGTACGCTTTATTTTGATGCTTTTGTTGTATTTCAAATCACCGACTAAAGCTTGCAACAAAATTCATGGCAGGCTACTTTCATGCACGCCTCTAGACCAAAGACCAAAAGCGGCTTGCGCGAGTGCCATGCTGGTGATCGGTGGCGCCGCTAGAGATAGAAGCTATCGAGGTACGTATGGTTGGCAGATACTATTCGGTCCGCCATTCAAGTCCGCTGACAGGAGATCCAGTGGCGGACTCGCCCAATCGTACGCCTTATCCCATCTGGAACCGTAGACTCGAAGCTGGCAGCTTTCGTCCGCGGCAAACAGTTCCTGCCTCGGGGTGAAGCTATCGGCTGAATAATGGATGACCAGGGAAGAAGCCTTCGGCGCCGACCATAAGGCATGGTGCTTGGCCATTAGGCTTTAGGACAGCCTGTTTATCTCTCCTGTCTTTTTTTTTGTTATTTATATGCCGGACGGGATTTCTGAGTTTCTGCTTCTCAATACCCGAGGTTATTCCTTTACCTGCAAAGTGCTTTCTTTGTTGTTGCTTGGCTTTCCCCCTTCATATTGACGAAAAAGTAGCAGTATTTCTGCACCCAAGATAAATGAACCGTGACGTATCCGTAAAAGATTGAGAGAAGGAGGCCAATTTGTGATGACCGCAAATCCCGAGAGTATGCGAGAAAGTAAAATGGCACGGCAGTAAACACTTCCGTTTGCCTTGAATAAGTTTCGTTGTGGTTTGTGGCTTTTCTGAACTCCTACTTGAAATGTTGATAAAGTTAGTGCTGAAATGGGACTGGACCTGGAAGTTTTGACCTTTTGTATTGGGAACATTCATAGAACTTCCTGTTTCTAGCATGGATTAGGGTTCTTGGAGCCATTTTTCAAACCGCGTCTACACACTGCCGAAGGTAATCCGACCTGAAACTTTAAGATTGTGTGAACTGCTTTATGGTTTCAACACCGGGACTAAGGATCCCGTAATTGGACTCAAAACTGAGCATACAGTCATAGACAATTGAAACGCGAAAACGAACGTAAGAAGCAGAACACGCACAATCCAAGAAAATGGATTGTGGACATCAAAAACCGGCCCGCTAGTGGTAGATTGGGAAATACGCATTTCCAAACTTTGTTGCTATAATAAGGCAGCAGGGCAATCTGACTTGCATGGACAGAAATGCCGTATTTGTGTGGGTCTGGTTCATATTTTGTGTTCTCATTTCATTTCTCCATGACTGTACTCGGCATGATCAGAGGCAGCGTGTTCGACAGTGGGCGGTAGGTGAGATACTTAAGGAAGTGTTTAATAAAAGTACTCTGTGTACGGTAGTGTGTGCACCCCTAGGCAGAAAGGAACAGCAACCACAATAGGGCTTTGTATTGCTTGGAATTGGGCGAGTTGGTTCATTATCGTTGGAAAAGCTTGAGCTGGAAGGTACAGAAACGAAGGACGGTCGAGAGAAACACGGAAACAACGAAGACAAACACGGACAACAGCATTGTGTCCGTGTTTCTCTCGACGGTCCTTCGTTTCCGTACGTTCCAGCTGAAGGTTTTCCAGCTTAATAAGGCTGCCTTAAAAGAGACATGAAGACAAAAGAAAAATCTAGTTAGCTACAAATCAGGTTAAATAAAAAAGCTGCTTTGTCCCGATAACAAGGATACTGATTTTATCGCTAATTTCATATAATAATAGAGCTGTGAACGAAAACAGATGAAGCAGTGTTGACGCCCCATCCACTATCTGTTGAAGTCTGTATGAAACCACAGAATCTTGTTTTTGTGATTGGCGACCCCAATTTCGCCTTCTTAGCGGGGCCTTCAGTTCCGTTTGATCGTTTCACTTGAATGATAACGTGCAGTGAAAAAACTAAAAATGTGTATATGCGGGCCTGTGTTGCGTCACTAAAACGTGTTCAATATTTCATGCGTTTGAGTGTTAAACACGTTTCTCGTGACTGGAATAGAGCTTGGAGTGATGCCAGGGACTAGTTCTGTAAATTGAGCCAGTTTTTGTGTTGTCTTCATGAGCACCCGCGGTGGCTCAGTGACTAAGATGTTGTGGAGCTTAGCACAAGGACGCGGGTTCGATCCCGGCCGCGGTGGCTGCTTTTTTGATTGAGGCGAAGATGCAGCTGTGTGACTCGTTCAAGCAGCTTGGTCTGCTTTTGGTAACGAGCAAGAAAATCACGCGCTACAAGGGCGCGTGGAAGTATGGTGAAGCAGATAGCGAAAGGGCAGCGAACTCACTCAAGCGGTCTCTGAAGATGTGAATATTGCAGTTTACACTGTGGCCGAGGTTCAGATGCAAGAAGACCCCAAAGAAGGGGTTGTGGTTCATGTTTGATTGCACTAACTGTTTACTGGGGACAAATGAGAACAAGGGGAAACATGTACTAGATGAGCGGAAACCATCAACTGTATTATTCATCATGTACAAACGGTTATACGTGCATTGCTGAGACTGAGAGAGCCATGAAAAAGTGAAATGATTGTGGCAAACCGGGAAATCTGCTCGCCAGCAATTTTTTCCGAGGTTAATGAAAGCTATAATATGCACAATGCAGACCGGAAGGTTGGCGATTGTTGGGGTCAAGATTCACTTGCCTTGCGGCTAGCTGAACCGCGACGGCGACTCGCGGCTCGGGCAATAGACTCTTCTTAATTTGGGGGGGTGAGGGGGGGGTAGAATGGAGTGAGGGAAAGGTGTTTGGCGGACGGGGGACTCTGTAGTGGAAGTAGGGAAATACTGGCTTGTACAGTTGGCAGTGAAAATAAAGGAAATATGTATATTAGATAAAAGGCACTGATGCCTTTACTGGCTCGATTATTATGCAGGGCTCACTTAAGCATAAAAATGGCAAGATCTTCAAATACAGCTAGACGAGAAGAAAATTGGCGTGTAAGACTGGACAGGAGGTCATTTTACAGATATGCAGTCGCCACCAGTTATTGCTAGCTATGTGTACAGGGAGCACGACAGAGCACCGTAGAGATGGAACAAAGTATGACTAAGTACGAAGGATTCCAAGAGGAGTAATATTTCTGGCGCCTTTGTTTCAAAGTACTGTACTGCCCTGAAAAATTTAAGATAGCCTGTAGAGCTACTTCTGCACTAGGGGGGGGGGGGGTACTGTTGGCCGCTAAGCCCCCAGAGTCTGCGTAAACACGACGGATGAGGCAGGGAAGACGATATGGGCTGGGCCTCTTTTGAAGCCAGGGAAGCAGAAGGTAAAATACATTTGGAAGAGATGATTAGGAATGTGGCTGAGTAGAAATGGGCCCCGGGACTGCAAAGGCCCGCCTTCAAAGTGTGAGCCCTCAATGGCGGAAGAGGACGGGAAAGCTGACGACAAATGTAGTCGGACAAACGCACTGCAAGGATGGTATGGACGATAAGGAAGAACCAGAGAAGGTTTGGTTCATTTATAATAGTTTAGGTTTATACTGTCACAAGATGCGGCCTACAATCCCCCATGGTGCCAAGGCCCACCATCAACGACGATGACGACGAGAAAAAATTTGTGTGCGGGGCTCAGCTAGAGGGGGCTCCCTTATGCCTGCTTGTAAATAGAACGTCTCATCTTGTAACTGCATCGCTTCACCTTAGACCATGGTTCGTGTCGTCTGCTGTGCCGCCACTGAACAATAACATATATTTTTATTACGTTATGAAGCGCCAGGACCCCATTATAATATCTCGTATTTCGCTTACACTTCCCGGTTTGGAATTTTATCAGCAGACTAGAAACATATACTCTTTTAGAAAGTTTTTTTGTTAGGCAACACTAGTAAGGTATAAAGAGACGAAGAAAGAAATAAGAGGGTTGCACAGTTAACCTGCGCACGCTACACGAGGCATAAAACGATCCTGTGGCGGAATTTAAATTTCGATCCACGTTTCAATCACCAGCACCGGGAAACCAGAATGGCCCATGGAAGCGACAGAATGGAACGGGCCATGGTTTTCTACCGGATGTGGCGACGGGAAAAACGGGAACGGGAAATGCAAATATTTTTCCGCCTCACAACAGTATCCTAGACAATGACAACAAAACGCTGAATACAATGGAAATGGTTTCAGCCCTACGAACAGAAGAGGTCCGTTGATTGCCCGGGAAGCATGCGGTGCGCGTCTACACTATCACCGGAAGGGCAGGCTGCAAGAGGCGAGTATAAATACGGAGAATCAAAAGAAAAAGATTCTTTGGATATCGGAATATTTCCAGATGGTAAGCGGAACAAGGAAATAAATAAAAAAGGGGACGTATTCAAGGAGGACCGCTTGCCAGGCGGGCGCTATCCTTCGATTCCTTGTACTTCGCCGACTGTTCGGCATTCCATTAGACCGCTTTGTATTTTTCTTCTTTGATTGAGCGTTCTCCAGAAAATGCGCTCACGTGCGCTAGCAAGACAGGGAGCTTTAACACAAGCATATAAACGATAAGAAAGCCCAATTATAATGCTCGCCGTCCGCGTAAAAGTCAATAAACGCGTGCTCGTCAATTACGCTGCTTGATGTCCGCTGCAGCCAAATTCAAACTTTTTTGATCCTTTAATGAAAAAAGAAAGTGATACTCAATGTAGTCTGTGATAGAATGAGCAACTGATAGGTGATGGAAATATAAGGGATGAAAGAAAGAATGGCTAAGTTAGATGGTCCATTATGCCTTTCTCGTATAGACATTGCAAGAGGATAGATGTCTATGGAGCTGTTCCCCTTCCTTCATGAACTCATCGATGTTTTAGTGCGAAAGCGCTTATAACGTACCTTTGCGTGTTTCAGGTCAATTTCATGAATTTATTTTAAGGGCAAAGTACTTTAGGGGCCCGTCTTTTCGTCGTAGCTCGTCCGTGGTCACGCCATTTAGCCACCGCAGTGACGCGGCGTAACGGACACAAACAGCGTCCTGCGGCGTCACACACCCATATAGAGGCTGGGAAAAGATACCCGCTAGAAAAAAAAACTTATTAGAGAGTTTTAGCATAGCGTGCTCCGTCCGCTAACGCTACGGCGGCGGGTAGCGGGGCGCGACTGGGGAGAGCAAATTCGTCACGGTGGGGTGGATTAGTTCCGCGCGGCCTGCCTTCGCCATGCCCGCTCTTTCCCTCCGCTGAGGGGCAACCTCCTCGCACTCCCCGCGCGCGCATGCGCAGTCCGCTCCCGCTACCCGCTAACCTTTGCGTAGCGTACGGGAGCCGCTATGCTAAAACTCTCTATTATCAAATTATCTTGGTATCAATGACGCAACGTAACAATCAGAAACAATTAGGCAAGCGCAGCGCCTGCTGTTACAGAACTAGCCGTGTCTGAAGGCTAGCAGTTACAGACACGCACAGAAACACACAAACAATTTCAAGTTGGTTACGCACAAGGGATTAACATACATACAATTGTAAAAACCGATGTAACTACCAATACCCCTAAGGACACAGGTATAAAAAACTGGCAGGAATAATAACCCTTTTTTGACACCTCTAGAAACCAGGTAGACAAATCTCGCCGAAAATCTTCCTCACCCACAGAACCAACTCACCTTCCCGAAAGGTCACGATGCGCTGTCTGAAAAAGGTAAAGAAATACCACTGCGTACGTAGCCTGTAATTCTATGCAGTGGCCCTGCAGCGATTACGCCACGAATTATGACGAATAGTCTGCCTAGGTGAGTGACAGGGGAATGGTCTCTTAATTGATACCGTGCAAGCCCCAAACTTGGAGCGGCACGGTGTACGTTGCCCCAAAAGCAATGCGATACAATGCAGCATGATAAAGTATGTGCGGCGGATTCCGGTTGGCCGCAGTTGGGACAGGAAGAGTTCTCTCTTACTCCCAAACGCAATATTCTATTTTTTGTGGGAAGAATTAGCGAAGCTTTTTGGCACTGAGTAGTTTTGGCATTCTCGGGCAGCCTACCTGAAGGGAGACGTAACCAGGGGAAATGTGGTGGATCTACTCGCCTGTCCGACTCCGCATTAACAGTTCTTTAGCACAACCTGGCCGGTTGTTCATTCACAATATCGGCATCAAGTGCGTGAATTTCTTTAGCTAGAGTAATGACGGCCTTGAAGGGTCTCGATAGGAAAGCTGCACTGGGGTGCAGGTGGCTGGCCATAGTTTGGCAAAGAACTCGCATAGAGGGACCGAAAAAGTAGGGAATCAAAGGTCTGCCCCGAGCCTCTACGTCACTGAGAGGTGAAGATACGAATCTGTGGGCCAACAACTGGCTCACGACGTCGATGCAAGGAAGACCATTACTCCTACAGCGGCGTGGGAGGCGCAGGGCATCTCCCGCTACACGCGCGGTGCTTCCATCACAAAAGAAAGAAAACATGACCTTGTGCGATATGGGATTGGGAGCCAGCATAATGCTGGAGACAAAGAAAAATTTGGCGTGAAAAACGCATTTAATAAAATCTTATTTCTCTGAGAAAGAGAAGTTGCAAGACCGTCCCCGGGTGACATTCTTTTTAATGTCATCAACTAGATCGGACTACATATCTTATGAAAATCTATCTTGGCTGAATTTGACGCCGATTATCTTCCCGTCCCGAACAATTTTTAAGTTATGATTTGGGGCAAGCGTTGCATTTCCCAGACGGAGGACAGCACTTTCAGTGACATTTCACTCTAAACCTGAAAGGCGGGAATAAAATTCGAAGTCGCCTAAGATACCCGCTTTTCCCACGAATCAGCCTTCCAGCCAAGAGTGAAGAGAATACTTGGTTAAGAGGTTTATGTAAGCAGAATCATCTGAAATTCCTGGAACCGCCGGCACTTGTCAAAGATGTCCCAATTATTTACCGCAAAGAAAACTGCAGGTACATTTGAGGCCAAATATTTGTAAATATTCGGCAGTCCCCTCGTCAATTTAGTTAGGAAAGCTCATTTGGTTGGTTTTAATGACCATAAAAGAAAAAATGTGACCGCCGAAGAACAAAACGCGACGCATTAAAAATGGAGCAGAATGGCGCACGTGCGAGATAAAATCAAGTACAAAAAGAACAGAACTCCCACTGGTGTTGTTCCAGGCAGAAGAAGAAACAAAAGGTAAAGAAGAGGTTGCGAGCTGCCCCAGGAGAAGGCGTGCGAGCACTGCGAAGGCAGGAAAATTGAATTGTGCGGAACAAACTTGTGTAAGATGCATCAATGGAGGAGTGAGACAAGAGCAGAAGAGCGTGAGGGGTGGTAACAAGGAGCGCAGAACGGCGCCACAGCCCGTTCGGCGAATCACTGCTCAGCACTTCCGACAGCTTTCCTGTTGAGGGGAAGTGTTTCATTTTTTGTGAAGCTGGTTTTGTGAAGTCGCTTTTACGAAGCCAATATCGGGAAGGCTGTTTCGTGAAGCCTTTGTAGCGACTGCAACAACTTCGGTAAGTGGAAAAGAACTGTATTTACATTAAATACACACAGAACACGTCCGATCGCCGCCATCGTTCCTCATCGTCCACTTCTACTCACACCTGCACACACTTCTTCGTCCTCTCAGTAATAATGTTTCAATAACCTGCCCATGCTGCCAAAAACCAGTTATGCGTGGGGGATAGTCCCAGCCCCCGTATTTGCGTCTTTGCTTCCACTAGCGTTGTCGTTTCCTGCGTGGTCCGTTTCCAGTCATCCCAGGCAACGGTCGCCTCGCTGGTGGCTCTTGTGCCGGTATTTCCAAGTATGCAGTTCATTCCTAGAATGTTCTATCGCCGGAGACTGCATGCTTCCGTGGTTATGACCAAGACGTCTGCCAAGCACAGCCTTTGTGATCCAAATTCTTTCTTCTACGTTCTTGCGTCCGTACTGCGTCAGCATAAAGGCTCATCCTCCGGTGGAGTGAACTTTGTTGTCATGTCTCATCTTGTATTCGCGTATTTCGTAACCCCGCGTTTCTTTAGTTAATGTTTCAACCAATTCAACAACATTCATGTCAGGTAAACGTTGTTTACGGGACCTGTCGTTCTCGGACATGTCAAATCTGGCTTGGTTTTCACTCATTGACAAATTTTGCAAGGGCCAGTAGTGCTCTTCTGTGCAGTACCACGTGCGGTACTTGCTTTCTGTAGGAAGCCAGGGAGTTGATTTCGTTCTGAAGTCTTTGCGACCAGACTCGCTACTTTGAGAAGGTATGCCCAGCTCCGTGCTAGAAGCATATCTGATGTGGGAACCCTTCATGTTGCCCGGCGGTTTGGATACGGTCGTTTAACTGCAGGTTGGTGCAGCGAGGTCAAGCACGACGTCACAGCTTGCGTCCTTCTCCGCAGGCATACCTTGCGCTCCCAGTTGAGGTTGCACGGTAGCTGTCGGCATCTTCATATGTATCTCGGTGTTGTCGGTAGAGTCCTCGATACCGGTGGATGGATTCGTGCAGTTGCTTGACGCTTGAAGATGCATGTCGTCCCGAGAAATGTCACCGTGCCAACTGACGCGGCGTTGCTCGGTAGAAGGATTGTTATTGCATGGCGATCGTTCATACTTGAGACAAAGTGCCTGGAGATCATCACGTGGGAACTGTATCGCTTGCTTCAGTATGAATTGCCTTGCTGCAATGTAGTCCCGAAACTCACCAATGTCCATAAACTCCTGTTCAGATTCAATACCTGTTAGAAAAGATTCGATGTCGTTGTCGGTCTTCCGGAGTTCGCTGGACTGTTGGCCTAGGAGAACGGTAAAGTGTAGAATGTCGTCGTTCGTTGTCTCCGTCCTCAAAATGGCAGCCTTTGCTTCAGAGGTGAGCTTTGTAATAATAGCGTGCTGAGCACTTCGTTTCCAGTATAGCTGATCTCCGCTGGGCTCCGATCGTAGTTCTGTCATTACGAAGTCGGTGTGAGTTCTTTTCAGGCATTGGTCGCAACCGTTGCGTACATACCATCGTTCGTCAATCCCGCGGGATTTCGGCACCACTATGTTGCCGCGACTACAACGCTTTCGGTAAGGGGAGGAGAACTGTATTTACATTCGAACAATCACAGAGCACGCCCAATCACCGCCATTGTTTCTCATCGTCCTCTTCTACTCACATCTGTGCTCACTTCATCGTCCTCGCAGTAATGAAGTTCCAACAGCCTCTTTTGCTAAGCCCCCCGCCCCCATTATGCAGTTTCTAACTCGCTTTCACTATGGCACATGTGAAGCAGGGGGAAGGGGGAACGCGGGTATACTGCCGTTAAACGTGAGGTTACACTCTGGTGTCAACTACGCCATGCGTTGCCCCTTCTCACCAGCCTCTAGCCACAGTGGCAGTTGACACACGGTATGACAACCTAGGATGAGGGCGCCGAAAATAGGTGGCCAAAAGAGGATCGAATCAGATAAAATGAAGCACTCCACGGGTGGCATAGTATTTACCAACCTTACTTTAGGGGTGCTCACTACGGAGTTGCTGCTTTTGTTCTCACTTCGGCACACATTTTCGCATTAGAGCTATGAGAGGTTTCAAACACGTTTGGAAATTTTGTTAACAGACAGAGCCACCTTAGGCAAGATTGGGTAGAAGAAACTGTTTTTTTGTCTTTCCTTAATTAAGGCATATACTAATTTCTTGTAGCATTTCCTTCAAATAAGCGGTGTTAGGTTAACTGTGTTGTTGGCTCTTACTGTACATGTTCTTCGACATTGGCGCCAACAGTGTAAACAATATTTCTTCGGAGACAGACAAAGACAAAGTTAAGTTTACAAAAATAAAGTTATTTACGGCAATTTATTGACAGCTCTGCTCTTTAACGCGTCACAAATTGTAAGCCCATGCAAGAAACTGCCCCATCTCTAAACACTCAACTTGTGTTCGTGTATTCAGGATCTTTCATCTCTAAAATGTAAGCGTGAAATAAACACACATTTGTATAACGGCATTTTATGGCTGATACGAAGAGCTTTTTGTAGCCCTTCGCGTTCACCAAAAGAAGTACACTCGTTTAAGGTGCATTTTCCCTCTGATACAGTAGTTGAGAATACCATTTCCAAGCAGTCTGATACGTTGGCTAACCTCACATCCCGCAATGTGCCAATTATCAAAGAACCTTTCTGATTGTTCGCTTCTTAAACTTACCAACATGCAAACTTCGTAGAGTGGAGCACAGCCACACACGTTTTATTTAGGAGATTTAGGGCATCAACGCACCAGAAATAAACCGCAACAAGAATCCGCCAAATCATGTTGAGCTCCGACAGAATTGGAACAGCAGAGGAATAAAAAAGAGGAGAGATTTCCCCCGTAAGAGAACGCCGTCTTTAACGGAGCCGGCAACGGAGGCAGCTGCAATAACTTTTGTGGTCAGAAAGAAAAGGCAAAAAACACGAGTGTGTGCTGAGGCCATAGACTACATTGTCCAGACAACATCTGCCTTGCGTGCCTTCACTTGCACGGTGCGCCCGAAGATGAAGACTCCCCGTTTCACCGGCTGCTCGAGAATTTTCTTTGCACAAGTTCCTCACCATACCTGTAATCTGGTGCAAGGCCTTACGCCCTGAACGCTTTGTCCCCTCAAAAGAAGCAGCCTATACGGCGGCTATAGCCATTCTTCGCTCCTGCTCTTCCATTGTTCGTTTCTATTGACTCGCCTTTCCGAGAACAAGCAGCGAACGGGGTCTGGCGCACCACAATATTGCGGTTGCAGTGACGCCGGTACTATACTTTCATAAGGGGGGTGGGGGTTGCTGGAGGGAATTTTTTTAAATTTTTTATGTTTGGAAGACTTTAACCTATTAAATTCATAGTTTTGCTCGATAGAAAAATTTTTTTTTATAATAATAGGAAAAAAAATGTTTTTGTTAGGCCCTGCTTCTTCTTTCCAACTACATCACGTCACAAACAGTGCTAACGGACCTAGTGAGTTCCTAGTTTACCGTGTATGAGTGACAAATGTTCTATTTCCAAAGGAGCAATACTAAACAGGCCTATAGAACCAATACCGTTAAAACCCGATGTAACAAAATAATGAAGCCAAAAGAAACCGCGAAATATTTCGGTACATTGAGAACTTCATAACATCGGGACTGACATTTATAAGCAGCTCATTCTATAAATTCGATGTCTAAAGGGGGGGCCCGCTAGGTGGCGCAGTCCAGGTTTCATAGCCGCATATCGTGCTCCGTTTTTCTTTGCCCCTGCTTTTGCTGAGGGCCTTGCCCGCCCGCGCAGTTATTACCCTTCGTTCCACGAAGCCTTCAGGATCATCCAGCCACCATAGGTGTCCCGGTCCGACGACGGGGTGGCCCCCCAGGCCCATTCAAAAGTCCGAAGCACCGCGTCGCCTCGCTAAGACTACAGCGTCGCCCTGGCAGTCCGGGAATGCAAGACAGCACCAGGCCCCTACAGCCGATCACCACCGACGCTTCGCCGCTCTTCCACCCTCCTGCCTCCGATGCTGCTGCACCTTCTCCCATCACACTCAGTGCTATGGCTGACCCCGCAAGCCAAAATCTTGAAGTCGTCTCTGCAAACGCCGCGATGCCTGCTCCGAACGCTGTGAGTGGCGCCGACAGCGCAGGGCCGACGGCCCCGTTGCGGGCGTCTGCGCTCCTCACCGCAGATTGCGCCGCCATAGTGTCTCCGACGATGACCTTGGCCGCGAAACAAGTCAAGAGCCCTCCTCCCCCACCAACCGCGTCGCCGCTGGACGCTGCCGCCGGTACTGGACCTTTCATAGCTACACCTTCTACCGTGTGTTCCGTTACCCAGTTCTTACGTAGTGCTGCCTCCTCCTATGATAGACAAGAACATTCCATTAAGCCCGCCGTGCCTCCGACTGAAGACGCGTCGGCCGAAATGGATCTCACTCAGCCGCCAGGAGATGACGCTACAACGCAATCTTCGGAAAACGCCTGGACCACTGTTGGCTTCGCCCGTAAACCCGCTTCCACCGCCCGATCCCGCACCGAACTGATCCCTGTCGGCATCCAACTTCCTCCAGGCACCCTTACTCCCAAGCTACCTCTGTACGACTTGCTCACCGCTATGCCTCCGCTGCACAACTTTCCTCCCAGACAAGTGAAGAAATCACCCTCCAGGCGAAGCCCACTCAGAGCCTTGTGTTTCTGAATACTCACTCCCCCCTTACCGCTCATCTCCTACTCTCTCTCTCTCACGTTCGGCTTCATGGTAAGACCATCAGCATCAAACCTTATGCTCGCAGCCCTCCCATCTCCTGCCTTGGTGTCATCCATAACGTCGGCGGCCATTTCACTCCTCCTCAGATTATGCAGGAACTAGAGTCGTATACCACCGATATTCTTGCTGCACGCATGATGGGTAGCACCCAATCACTTCTCATTACTTTTGTTGGCACCGTAATCCTCCGCTTCGTATATTTCAAACGTGTTGCTTTTCGGTGTCGCCCCCACAAGCCTAAACCTCCCACATGCACCCGCTGTCTCGCTCTGGGACACCGGGCTCACCAGTGCCCGCAGCATTGTGCTCCGGCCAAGTGCCGCCGTTGTGCTGCCCCTCTACCACCTGACCCTAGCACCCACGTATGCTCTCAGCCCTGGTGCATTCATTGCAAGGTGAACACTCACCCCTCTCTTGACCCTACCTGCCCTTTCCTCCTCGAAAAGCAACGCGCATGTGCTAAAGCTGCGTTTGAACGCCGCATAGCTTTGCGCCGGGTCACGCAGGACACCCCTTGCCTTCCGTCCTCTAAACCTGCATCTGACTCACCGGTCACATCCCAACCGGGCCCGTACGCTGCTAAACTGAAAGGACCGTCGGTGCCACCGCCCGCTTCCTCCAATGCTCCACCCTCACCGTCCTTGATTGAGGAAAACCGTCACTCTTTCGACCTCCGACTCGCGATGCTCGAACGCCAGCTGCGTGAGCAGCAGCGGGTTTCCCAGGAATTGCAACAGCAGATTCAGTCTCTCACCGAAACACTCCAAGCAACCACCACCTGTCTTACCTCCCAACTTGCGCAGCTCAATCAGCACCTTGCCACGTTCACCACAGCTCCCTCTGCAACCCAACTCATGCCTTTGGCAGACTTAGTCGAAAGCACGTCCACCGCCCAGCACACTCGATTGGTTCAGCTCGAAACCTCCATCCTCAAAGTTCTTACCGCGCTGAATGCCCAATCCGAGCAACTTAAGTCATTTGGTTCCATTGCTATTTCTTTACAAGAATCACTCCCCCCGGCTAAGAAAAAGGACCGTCCTTCTACATCCACCGCTACCTAGATGTCCAGTGCTGAGGGTTTGGAGGTGGTGCAGTGGAACTGCCGAAACTTACGCAATAATAAGACGCCTCTCCATCAGTACCTCCTCAACCGCCATTTTCTCCCTCATTTTCTTTTGATACAAGAGGCCCGTGCCACTAGTGCCATCCCAGGTTACCGCGCCCATCATGCCGCTACAAGCACGCCGCTAGCATCCATTTATGTGCGTGGCGACATGCTCGTGGAACCACTGGACATACCCTGTACCCTTCTCAAATATTTAGTCGGCGTGGTCTATTATGATCCTTCTTCTAAAATCTCACTGGCCCTTCTCTCTTTCTACAACCCGCCTGTAACTTCCTCTTTATTCAGTGCGCTAGGCAAGTTCCTTCACTCACTTCCGTCCACCACCAATCTAATCCTTGGGGGTGACTTCAATGCACCTCACACTCTTTGGGGCTACCCGCAGACCCTCAAACCTGGCCGCCTTCTCCACTGTCTTGTACAGGAACGCCACCTCACCCTTCTTAATACTCCGGGCTCCCCTACCAGAGCCGGCACTACCTCACAGCGGCCCACGACACCCGACCTTACTTTCTCTCGGGGGCCCCTTTCAGTTCAGTGGCGGGTCACAGCGGAAAACCTCCTCAGCGACCATTTTCTGATTCATCTTTCCATATCCGTTTCCCACATCCCGCGACGTCGCCTCGTCACTCACATTGACTGGGACGCCTTCCGCACGGCTCTGGCCTCCCACTCTTTTGAGTCGTATGAGAACTTGACGTCGGGCATTGCCGCTGCGCTTTCGAGCAGCAGTCGTCGTGCTCGCATCCGTCATCCAATCCAAGACCCTGACCCTCACTTTCTCCGTTTATGGCGCCGGCCTAAACGACTGCAGCGCTCCTTCCGCTCCCAACCCCAAAATACTCAGCTCGCTTCCAGAATCGCTGCTCTACGAGACGAGATTGTTGCCCACTGCGCTTCCCTCGAACATTATCGATGGAGTGCTCTCTGCGACAATCTCGACTCTGCTTTGCACTCACGATCGACATGGTCTCTTTTTAAATCTCTCCTAGGCACTAAGCCCACGCTTGCTCCCACTTTAGCTAAAGCTCTTGCTCAAGGAACAGCCTCCGATCTCTTCAACCAACTAGCCTCTCTTTATCTCCCGCCCCCTCTTACTCCTAGCTATATGGACTACTCAGGTGAACCTAATTCTGATCTGGACCGCCCTTTCACTCTGCGGGAGCTCGAGGCGGCCCTGGTTGGAAATGCTAAGCGTTCTGCTCCTGGAGAAGACGCCATCACATACACGGCTCTCCGCAACCTCCCCGACAATGCGAAAGAGTTCCTCCTCCAGATTTTTAATCAAGCTTGGGACAGTGGCAGCCTACCTAGCTCCTGGACGTCTTCCCTTATTACCATGATTCCAAAACCTGGAAAACCTCCTTCCATCGCTAACCTTCGGCCTATATCCTTAACGTCATGCGTTGGTAAGACCCTTGAGCGTATGGCTCTGACTCGCCTCTCTGAATTTCTCGAAAAGAGGGACTTCTTCCCTCATACTCTCATCGGATTCCGTCGCCGTGTCGGTGCTCAGGATATGTTTTTGCTTCTCCAGCACACCTTTCTCTCTTCCACCCCCACCCAAATCCACGCTCTGGTGACCGTCGATGTCCGTAAAGCTTTTGACGGTGTGTGCCATGACCATATCCTGGCACAGCTTGCCACAATGTCCTGCGGCTCCCGCATGTACTCCTATCTCCGCTCCTTCCTCTCTCACCGAGTGGCTCGCTTTCAAGTCGACTCTCATCTGTCCGACCCCCACCACATCACTCGAGGCACTCCTCAGGGTGCTGTTCTTTCCCCCACCCTTTTCAATATTGCTATGACTCCTCTGGCTTCCCAACTATCTGAAATCCCTGATCTTCATCACATTTTTTACGCCGACGACATCACCCTTTGGTGTTCATCTGGCTCTCCGGGCCATGTGCAGAGCACCCTGCAACGTGGCTTGGATCTCATCGACTCTTTTCTCACCGCTGTTGGTCTTTCCCCTGCTCCAGAAAAGTCCGAGCTTCTCCTTCTCAACCGTTCCTCTTACCAGCGTGCCCACAATTCCCTCATCTCTCTCCATATTTCTGGTTCTCCCATTCCTGTTGTCACCAAATGCAAGGTTCTTGGTTTTCCTTTGCATGCAGCCAAGAACATACAAGCCCTACACAGCGCCGTCGCGACCTGCCACTCGGTAACCCACCTTCTACGTCGTGTGGTCACTCGACGGGCGGGTCTTCACGAAGCTAATGCCTGCAGGGTTGCTCACGCCCTTGCGCTCAACAAGTTCTTATACTTTATCCCTTACATCTCCTTCACCAACACTCAACTCAATACCCTTGAGACCGCCTCGGTGGGACTCTACAAAGCAGCACTGAACCTCCCTGTCACCACTTCTACAGATAAGCTTTTTGCCACAGGCCTCTTTCATTCCCTTCGCTCTCTCCTCAATCTCCATCGAGATTCCCAGATTTCTTGGCTCTCCCTTACCCGTCAAGGTCAATGGTTACTGGTTCAGGCGGGTATATCTCCGATTCCCGTCTCCCCCATTACCCCTCCTGACGCAATTTCGGCGCCCAACCTTCGTATTCTCCCTCTCCCGTCAAACATGTCCCCTGTCCTTCATGCAGGTCGTCGTCATGCGGCCGCGCAGCATCATTCTCCTCTTTTCGCGACCCAGGGAATAGCTTACACAGATGCTTCCTTTGTGGCGCCTCGAGGCTCGTGCGGTTACATTCTGTACCACCCTCACCTTGCTGAAGCAGAAACCCACACTAGCGGCCCGTACCTTCACCCTCCGGAAGCAATGTCTCTTGAGGTTCTCGCCATTGCCCATGCCCTTCAGTCCTTTGCTTCTCTTCCCCCCGTCCCCGAATACACAGTCTTTTCTGACGCTCACGCCACTATTATACAGATACAAAATCGCTCACTACCTTCTATCCTTCAACAGGAGGTTGAACGAGCGGTCTCCGCTCTACAGCCATCCATCGTTTTCCTCCGTTGGGTCCCTGGACATTCCGGGATTGACGGCAATGAGTTGGCGCATCAACTCGCCCGCGAAACTCTTCACCGGGCACCGTTGATCCCCTGGCCCGGGCCCTCGGAGGACGGTGCGAGGCTCTCCCTTCGCCGTACCATCAAGGAGGTCTACCTTCAGCTCCGTCTTGACAAACGCCTCTACCCGCCTCCTCACCCATCACTCACCGTAACGGAGGCTCGTCTGCTCCGGCACATCCAAATGAATGCCCTGATCACTCCCTCCCGCCTTTTCCTCTATCGCTATAGGTCTGACCCCTCTTGTCCCAACTGCCCCACTGCTTACGCTGATCTACCTCATTGCTTATTCTACTGCCCGGTGGCTCAGCTATCTGACTCCTATCCCTCTCCATCCCTTTCCATCACCACCTGGACCGACTGGCTCGGCTCTGAAGGAGAAGAAGAACAGCGCAGACTGGTCGCCCAGGCGGTGGACATGCTCGGCCTGTAACTTCGGCCGAATAAAGGTCTTTTCTCTCTCTCTCTCTCTCTAAAGGGAAGCGAATTTCCGCAGCAGCAGCTATGGTAATTGCGGCGGCGGCGGCGCTCGTCTACCACTAATTTTGCAATGAGCTAAAATTCTGCGGTGAAAATAATACAAAAAAGGGTAGGGGTTGTGGGGGAAATGAATTTATTTCTTGGGAAAAAAGCCTGGGATTTTCGCCAGCGCGCGCCTCGTTTGCATTGGGTGGGCACAGTTTTGGTAGCACGCAAGCTCGGTCAACGCGTCCTCGGTTCCTTCTTGAAATCTCAGAACAAAGATCTCAGCGAATGCGGAGGCGCCGGGAAAAAGTGCGAGTAGTAGTAGCAGAATAACTTCTTTTTGCAAAATTTAGGGCGACAGGAACGGCTGAGTGGAAGGGGAGATAAAATTAGAAAGATAAGAGAGCTCAGTCAAAACGCAACAAGATGTTAAGGACCCCAACAATCCTAACACTGCGTGGAAGCCGCAGCAACCAAGGCATCCAGGTACTGCAGCGGGGCTCGGTGGACAAGCACATCCTTTTTCGGCCGAAGAGAACACCAGCCGCGTCCATTACAACGTACAGCATAACGGGCCAGCAAGTCTCATCATGTTCGCCGGCGTTACAAGAAAAGAGATGCGCCAACAGCAGCAGCTGGACAAGACGCTAGAAAACTGCATGAAGATGGCATCTTCACAGTCCTCTTCCGATAAAGAGAACCCCTGCAAGTTTGTTTGGCAAAAGGGGCCCCTGTACCGTCGGTACGCCTTACCATCGGGCCGCCTCATTCAGCAACTTGTAATTCCGCATTATTTCAGAGACGCGGTAATGAAGAAGGCTCATGAAGGAGTACCAGGTCATCATCGCTTCCTAAAAACAACTAAAAGAATTCTCCGGGAATTTTATGGGCCAAACATCTACGCCGACGTCTGAAGATGTCTTAGGACCTGTCAGCCGTGCAAGACAGGAAATCCAGAAAGTGAAGTGGGCGTAGCTCTTATGAGAAAGCTGCCTACCGTTGGACTGTGCGTAACGGAAAGTCTGTTTTCAAGCACAACGACAAGCCCATAGTGCACATACGGGCCACGATCAACATAAGCATCTGCTCGGAGGTCAAAGTTTTCAACCTTGTTTTGGCGTCTCTGCAGTGAGGTGTCGTGGTCTCCAGACGGTGCTTACTGCCGGTTCGCAAAATCTGTTGACTGTGCAAACATTGTTTTGTTTTCTTTCCCTGCCCCACTTTTCGCCCACCGGTGTCTTCTGAAAGAGTGTGTGTGGCTTCACCCCAAATCAGTTTCCAAAGCCGGGGGTAGTGTAATGGTGCCGCCAATCCCCGAAGGGGTATGCTTGCAATTAGAGGACAATAATGCCCCCGTGCACGAGCGCGTGAGCGCATGGAACGCGACGGGGACCACCATCGGTCGGCGGAAGCTCGGTGTGAGCTTGGACAGCACCGAACGTGATCGACACCCGCCGACGGCGCCGGCGCCCGTGCTCGCACCTGGAGGTCGCCAGTGACCGCCGTATAACAGGGGCCAGTAACGGGGGGGGGGGGGGGTAATTGTGATGATCTCAGTGTTCGGTGGTGGGAACCACGAGACGTGTACACGGGGTCAATGATGACAGAGGCCACAACACGAAGGTGAAGCAGCAATATATTGCAGAGAGCGGGAGCACGGGGATATTCAGAACAGGACAAAAAAAGAACAAAATTGAGAAATAAAAGAATGAAACACAACGGGAGAGTTCGCGTGACGAAGCTTCCTTGTCGCAGTTCGGTGGAAATTCGTGAGAAGGCACACAACGTAGAGAAAACCAGAACAGCCTCACTCATGTAGTCCGTTGTGACTCGGTGGCGAGTGGCTCGATGGTCCCATACTGACCCGAACGGAAGGCGAAGCCACCAGGCGCAGCAAAAACGCCAGGAGAGGGATCCCGGCGCTGTTGCCCGGTGCAGTAATGGATCCGGCTGGTGACCAGGAGGGAGCTGGCGATGTCCCGGCGCGGTCGCACGGGCGTTGTCGATGGGTGTATTCGCAGCTGATGCAGGCGCACCCCGAACGCTCGTCCGCCCAAGAGCCCGGCCGCGTTCCTTCTCCTCTTCCTCTTCTCTGGTGGCGCATACCCATTAGCGAGTGATTGCTCTTGTCTCCTTCCGCTGCTTTTTTTTCTGCGCCGGTTTCCTTCCTGGAGCTCATCACATTACCTCCGGCTTTAAAAAGTGTTTTGGGGTGACGCCACACACGCACTTTCAGCAGCCCACGGTGGGCGAAAGGTGGTGCAGGAAAAGAAAATAAAGCACTGTTCGCACAGTCAAGAGATTTCACGCGTATGTGGGGCGTTCGCTGCCCTCGCTTAATTGGGACTTGCGCGGGACTGTTGCAAGGTGCAGGACGGAATCCCGCCCGTTGTTTTTCTCCTTTTCCATTCGCGTTTGCCGCGTGTGTAACGTTTCGGTTCCTTCCCGTTTTGACCAATTTGAGCTGTTTTCGCCGCATAATACATCGCTCCTACGTTTCCCCTTCGTGTTGTGGCCTCTGTCGCCATTGATCTTGCGTACACGTCTCGTGGGTCATAACACCCGAATCCTGAGTTCATCACACGGGCGCACAGTAAAGCTGAAGTTACCATCTTGCTTCAAATGAACGGCCAAAGATATCAAATTACAGCGGGGAGTTTCTATCCCTATCTACCCTCGATACCGCCCATTTGGCAATAAGGTTACATAATTCCCAAAACGAGAATTTGTCTGCCCCGACCAGCTACAGAAAAGGAACAGTAGCAGTAATTGAAAAAAAAAAATCCGCTAGCAAAAGACAAGGGCGGTGGTTGCCTCGGGCAGTATAAAGTCAATTTCTGGTGCGCCGGTTTCTGGAATCTCAGCGGGCTTTATTCTTTCCTAGAAGTTTTTACATTTTTGCGGCATGTTCAGCTGAAGCTGTCTCGGAGAAAAGCTTTGACCATATTGTGCAACACCTAATTACTTCGGCCACACTTATCTTTAGTGCTACCTTTTCCACCGGCTGCCTTACTAACTTCAAAAAAGCTCTCTTCAGTACTGCTTATCTTGTATTAGAAATTCTCCGGCTTCCTGGAGGCTTAGGAGGCGGGACTCTAGAGTATAAGTGTTGGAGGATAAAAAGAGTATAAATTCGGAGGAGACCACCGATACATTTTGATTTCCTATGACGCAAACAGCATCCGGCGCCCCACGGATTGGAAACATCGTTGTCAAAAACATAAATGTCTACAAACAATAAAATAGGAGCTATGGAGACGAATGAACAGATTAGCTCTACGGAGTATACGTGGCTGCCATTGTAGAATAGCCGACTGTGAGGCAACTGTTCTTTTGCAATGAAAAACGCCGGCGATTAGTGGGCTTGCCCTGACACGAAAAACCTAAAAACAGCACTGTGGAAGATGCCCACAGAATGACCAGATAACAAAAAGGAGTGGTTTAGCTTTCGTTAATCATAGTTGATAGCGAAGTTTCACTGCCTTGGCTGGCCCATTGCCGACGTGTGGTCGAGGTGTGGTTTCATAATAGTATAAGGACATGTTTGCGATGAATATACTATTTATTCATCTTTCTTTTCATCATGGCGATCTTTAAGCCTCGCCGCTGTACGAGCGATCCCAGTTGAAAGTTCCTCTTCCTCCATCGCACACGGCTCTGCGCCGCACGTGGCCTCCTGGCCTTCCTTCTAGGCACGCGCTTGTCGCTGCGGCTACGGCCTCCTCGCCTTGCTCCGCCAGGTGACGACACGAGTCTTGCGCACATCTCCGTTCCCTCCTTGCCTCTCTAACCCTACCGCCTCTCTCTCCCCGCCATCGGGGCGCTGCTCCATGCTGGGCGCTTGAGGAAGGGGCTGTGGATTGACCTCTAGCTCTCAAGGGCAAATCTGGTCACTCGCGAAGACTGCCCGAGGTAGAGTATTGTAGCTTTCGCTAAAGACGTCTTGGTTAAGCAGCGCTGTCAGGCTTGGTGTTTTCTCCGTGGGCAAGTTACTCTTCGCGAAATAATTAAACACATCTTTTTATGTAGCACTTCAGTAAAGAAAGATTGGTCTGTATTGCTGTAGCATTCGTTACCTAGGAAGCTAGTTTAGCATTGGCTGAAATCTCGATTTCATGCGCTGAGCATATGGAGAGAAGAGATGGGATAGCACACGATTTAGCCTCGTCCCACACGCAGGTAGTGTCGTCTACGTGAAGGCGGTCATAGTCCAGCGTTACTTTACGCCCCTGATCTTTAAAGTGCTTACCATACGGCCACAAGTTTGATAATTTAGCCGAAATTTTTTGAAATAGTCACCGCAGCTTAACAATTTTTTCTTTCTAGTGTAGAGCAGTTTCGAAGCACTGACATTTTGTTCATTGTAGGAAAAAAGTTGATTATAACAGAGCGTGGCTTATCCGCTTTTTTCTTACCTACTCTGTGCACCCTTTAGACAGTTTTCGTTACAACTTCCAGTTTTTCGCGAAAAAGATTTATAGACTACCTGCTCTTTTAAAGTGAAATATTTGCCATCTGGGATTTCAGGAATGCCAAAGACGATCAGATTGCGGCGTAGACTGCCATCGTCGAAGCCATTTAGTTTTATTGGTTGTTCATGTACCACTTTTTTCAGTCATCAAACTAAAATTTAGGCTGCTGATGTCTTCTGTACGCTGTTGTAAAACTTTAAGCGTGTCATTCAGCTCAGTTGAACGCGTGTTCATTTTCTTTTCTAACGCCAACTGTGAGGAGAAAATCGTTGTAATGGATTCTTGAAGAACCGTTCGCATGTTATTAAAAAGGGCCTTGATTTCATCGGAAGGTCCCAGGATTGCTTTCCACGTTTCCGGCTAACAAAACCAAATTATACCACAAACATCTTGAACCATTGACACACACTTTTCGCTGCACGGCAGCAAAATAACATACCTATTATCACTACGGAAGCTACGAAAATCGTGTTTTGAACGAACGTGCACAAAAATGGCGAGACGAGTCATTGTTGCGTCTTCGGTCCTCCCGGTGTGCCCTCTGAAGCCACGCTTACCTGGCCAGCTACTTGTAGCCTTGGTGGTGGCGCTGCAAGCAGTGTGTGACGAGGTGATTGAGTTGCCAAGCCGCTCCTTCAATACGCACCTACGGGGTGTTCGTCGAGCGGTAATTCCCCAAAGCAGCGTGACTGACTGCCCGCTGGTGCGCACATGGCGATGAGTGGCAGCGAGACCTGTAGAAAAAGGGTCAGAAGAGTCATTGTTGCATCTGCGGTGGTTCCGCCGTGCCCTCTAAGGAGGCTACGGAGATATAGAGGCCCTAAGATACGCAGGCCCTAAGACACGTTTTTTACTTTTTATGAATTTTTACGTACGCGTAACACACGCCTGTATTAAATTGTTATAGCGGGCGCAATGCCCTGGGAACAACCCTCCAGAACGCTTGAGCAGCACAACCACGGTGGGTAAAATCCTCAGGTCGTACAATCCTCAGTTCGTCGAATTTCGTGCACTTCCTACTGATAAACTATCAGATGGCAGATATTTTAACGGTTCTTGAATGCGTACTTGAATTTATGGAAACAAATGCGAGGGATATTTTTTAACGCAACAATCTATTGCAAAAATTTATTTGGGGATTTTGTTTGACTGCCTTAATATATCTAAAAGCACACAAGTTACGATGACGTTGAACGCTATTCTCTACGACCAATAAGTAAATATCGCGGCTTAACCTTCAGGGAAACGTAGATGCAATAAGGCACATATTGAAGCATATATTTAACTCAACTTTTCATAAGTTTACACTGATAATGTAAGCGTAAATAAGAAATCTAGCGAGAAAGAAAAGTATCGCGGTCCTGATAAGTACGCTGTGTTAACAGTGACAAGCTGAAATAATTGCTGCAAGACAAAATAGACAATATTATGGTGCTTGGAACTACAGAGTACTACGTACCTCGAAAAACTAAAAAATAGCACAAAATTTATACATAAATGCAATAAAGGCAACGCTACGGTGAAAGAAACGTTTATTAAGAATAAACTTTCACATGGCCATGCCATCACGTGTCCCCATCAAGACGTTCCGACCTGGCGCAGAGCCGATCTCTTGTTTGGCAACCATTCTTCCCTTACAGCACCTCACAAACTGGCAGTTGCACGCCACTGGCGGAAGAGATTCGACAAGACTCACGAGCATCGAAATACCTGTGCTCGGATGGAGGTCAATTTCTTGTGTAGCGAAATAGAAAATGCCGCACAGTGACTTCAAGCGAACGGGGAAACCCACCGCAGAAACTTCGCCGATGCCTCCGACCCTGAGCACTGACAGCAGGGAGGACAGAACGAAAATGAAGCCAAGGAAGCAGAAACGACGGAGCGCGTGGGCGGGGCGGAGTGCTTGGCTACAACGGTGGCTGAAGCGACGAATCGAGGCAGGAAATACACAACTACAACATTGGCATGGAGCAAGAGAAGGCAATGTCGCGTCATTCCAACCATGCTGACAGTCCAGGTGGAATCTGACACTATTACACTATTACACTCTTACACTATTACAGATCTGACACTATTACACTGGGTTAGGTTACAGTGTTAAGAAAGGGACGAAACTGCCCTGATTGTAAATTGTTTTCTTTTATATCCATGCATCGAGTATCACCCCATTCTTACTCCCCGTCCACTAGCCCTTTCGTCGCCCTGCTTCCCTAGTCTCATTTATCGATCTCTCTATCCCTCCCTCTTCTGCAATTTGCTTGCCCGTGCCGTTCACTGCCCTCGTGTTCAGTTTTCTCTCGACTATTTCTGGGGTAAGGGGCCATGCCAGCTGTCTTTTCCGTTGGGATTATCTCTCTTTTGCTTGGCGACCTGGCTGAGGATGACTTTTTTACTCCGATAGCCGCTGCGATAACGAATATAAAAAAGAAGTGATCCGGGGAAAAGAAGCAAGTATAACAAAAAAATATTAGGGAATCTTGCACTCACGCGCAAGACTTGAACGGCGAAGCTGTTGTAGGTGAGCATTGCCGGACACATCGTTTTCATTATTATTATTTTTTGTTTTTTGGCAGTTTTGGGGCTACTAATCGTCGCATATGCATCGAAGAGGTCATTGCTGTCTTCGTTGGGAGTCGTAGATGCAATGTCATTCTTCGTCAACCACCTCTTCGTCATCGACTCGAGGCAGTGGTCGCGGGAATCTGCAAGTCGTCTCGCGAAGGATTGGCACACTCGTAGCCATGTCTCGAATCATCCGTGATGGTTTCTAGAGCATGCGGCGGATGCGGTGACCTCTCCTAAGCAGGGTGTTGTTTCATCTTACAGCATTGGCGCTGCAGATTATTTTTTTTTAAACCCACCTCGGGAGCCTAAGACTCGGTGGTCGCCACAAGGCACGCGCTGACGAGCGCTGGACATTTTTTCGCTCCTCGTGGTTATTGCCAGTATTTTTTTTTTGCTAACGCCACTGCGCATGCTAGGACGCCCGGCGGTCGCCTCGGGGCAGGATCTCACGTGCACTCGCATCTTCCTCCACGCCAATGCGCATAATCACTATAGCTTCTTTACATTGCCTGCGATTGAGGATTGATTAATATGGGAGTGCTGTACGCGAACTAGGGCCGAAGTTTTGTAGCGTAAGCTACACTGGCCGATGTTGAGCAGTTTCCGCGTGGACCTTGAAGGGCCGTGCTGCGCAAGCGCGAGGAGCATTGAATTGGATTGGATTGGATTGGATTGGCTTGGCTTGGCTTGGCTTGGCTTGGCTTGGATTCAATTAAGTTGGATTGCATTGAATTGGACTGGACATTTAATCCAGTTGGAGTACGGGGGTGTAGAGAATTTGGTCTGCACATTCGGCGGTATTCGCATTCCAGAGGAGTGACGTCACAGCCGCGGCAGAAGCACTGGCGCCGGGGCGTGCTTAGCTCTGCGCTTCCGTTGCGCAGTAGCCAAGTCTGACGCTGAACCGGAGCCGCTTGATAGCCGTTTCGCGTGGCTCCTGGAGAGCCGTGCTGCGCATGCCCGAGGAGCAGGGACTGGACTTGACTGGACTGGGTAGTATTGGATTGGATTGGATTGGATTGGATTAGAAACCGGTTTAGCTGCAGTAAGCAGGATAATCAGCTAATCTTAGACAACCAGGAAACCTAATAATAACCAGCTGAACATTAGCTCACGCTACGTATATCCTGGCATAGCCGAGCTAAGCCACTGCTAATTTTTTTTCGCAAGTCTAGTCTAATGAAAGGAACGAGTGTATCAGTCCTGGAAAATTCTATGCGTGTAGCGATGGGTATTTTTTTACCGTGTTTGCGGTTGGCCATTCCGAAACAATGATTCTTCAGAATGGGTCGTGCAAAGGAATTTGTTGTGGACGGAGTGTCACAAAACAACGTTACTTTCAGCAAGTGCGAAATATTATTCGACTTACTGCCAGAGAGAAAATGTGGTGGAGAAAACGCAAGTAAAAAAGAAAAAAAGCAAGAATCTTAGATAGTTTGTTTCTTATTAATTTCTTTACGATTCAGCCTTCCTATAGCACACGAAACTCCTAAGAATACGACAGTGTTCAGCGCTTTGGGTGGTGGCCCGTTTTTCCTGTACTGTATGCTGTTGGTAGACTGAACTTGTAACAATTAGGGCGTCGCTAGCTAGGGAGAGGACATATATTGGTGTAAAATTACAATTCTGCTTTAAGACTCAGGTAGTATTTTCTTTTTACTCTACAGGAGGAATATCAGCATTGCACGGAAAAACGAATGGTACAAGGAGCAAATAAATACCAATAGCGGGATGACTTAATGCACCCGCAGTATGAAAGCTATTCTGCGTAACAAGGTCACGATCGGCCGCCAGGGGGCCAACACAGTCGAACACGGCTTGTTTCGGCTCCCGTTTTAAGCTCTTCCAAACCCGATCTACCGCTTCTGGCCATTCGCTGACTACACCAGTGGGCTCCTTACATCACCGGGAACCTGCGGACACCCCGTCTGGACTTCTCACTCACCAGACAGCTCGGCAACGGGACCTTCTCAACCGACCACGCCGGCCCCACTGCTAGGCCTCGCTACCAGGCCTAGTGAGTGCGGTCGCCATCCTCCCAAGCCGGCGCAGCGCGGCAACCTGCGCCTCTCCTGCCACGTCGCCCGCACCGGGCGCGCTCAGCTGTCCGAAATAATGCCTCACGAAGACGCAGGTACCTCGCACAACGCTGCCTCTAACGTGAACGCCCCTGGTAACGTCATTCAGCCAACGGACACTCCTTCCATGGATTGCGACGTAGACACCTCGCACAACGCCGCCGCACGTGCACCAATGGACACCACCAACGCGGCGGCCCCGGCAACGCCACTCAACCAAGTGACCACCCTTCCATCAGTTACGACGCCCTCAGCGGGCGCACTATTCACGCTCCCAGCCCATGGTTAGAGGCTGTGGCCTCTCGCAAGTATAAACACCGCAACGACAAGCTGGAAAGTACTCCAGAGACTCCCAAACCCACCCCGACCAAGCTCCTCATACCTCCGCCCAGAATTCCATCTACCCACTACGTCACTGTTTTCCGGCCGCAAAAAGGGCACCGGGTTCAAGACCTCTCCAATCACGACATATCGCAAGGCCTCTCCCAAGCCAGTGGAATCCAAGACAAGCAATTTCGTGCCCTCATCACATTGCAAGTACAACCTCAACAAAACTTGTTTGTGATTGGCACACCAGACCCGTATGTCGCCGACAGGCTCGCGCAACTCACAAGCATCCCGCTCCGAACAACACAGATGGAAGTCACTGCGTACATGAAGCCACCCCCAGGGACGTCACGGGGGGTCATACACGGCCTGCTCGACGATATCACTCCTGAGAAGCTTCTGGACTACTTAGATACAAACCGCCCATACCGGATTCATGCACGCCTTATGGGCAGCTCCAAATCGGCACTCCTCACTTTCAATGGCACCCGAGTGCCTTATTACGTGAAATTCAACTGCGAACTGATCCGATGTCGCCCATATCGGCGTGTCATTCAAGTGTGCAAGCAATGTGGCGAGATGGGCCATCGGGTAGACGTCTGCCCTCATCCACAACGACAACTGTGAACGAATTGTGATACTTCAGATCCAGCTGCGGACCACACCTGCCAGCCCCAATGCAAATTGTGCAACGCGCCCCATATCACTGCAAGTAAGGACTGTCCAAAACGCCACCTTCCTGCCGCTCCTAAGTGCCGCCAAGATTCAACCACTCCAAACTCGAAGCACAGTCCCCTCGACTTTCAAGAGGACTTTCCGACCCTGCACCCCCTCCAAACAAGACGGCCACCGCCACAAGCATCCCAGCCAGACATCCAACCGGTAAGCTGGTCAGCCAAAGTTTCTCACTCTCCTTCTGCTCCATCCACTCCCCACTCCCCACCACCTGCCTCCCCGTTCACTTTCGCTCAAGTCATTACACACATCCAACAGAAAACCAACGAGGTCCTCCAGCAGCTCTCTGAAATCACCAAGCAAATCCAAAACCTTGCGGCGAAACCCCTGCCCCCTTCCCCACCACCATCCATCGACCTGGAACGAATACTCGCCAACATGGAAGAGAAACTCTCTCAAACTGTCAAACAGATCACAGAATCACACACAGCGATGATTACCCCGCTATGCGAAGGACTCCAGACTCTCACTGACAGACAGGCCAAGCTAGAAATAGCATTCCGAAGCATCTCAGAATCACTTCACTCCTCTCATCTCCCCAAGAAATCCAAGCATCACCCGTATTATGACTAAACCGCCAGACGACCGACTTTCCATACTACAGTGGAACTGTCGCTCCTACAACAAGACATCTCAGCTAGCACTTTACCTCACCTTGTCTCACTCCGATGTCCTAGCGCTGCAAGAAACTGACACTCCTCACCCTACTCTTCCTGGATACCAAACCTACACGCAAGACACCCTTCATCGGACGGCAGTACTGGTGCACAGCTCCCTTCCTGCCCAGGCGCATTCGCTCGATCAGGACATCCCCAACACGTTTGTCGAACTGCTGCCCCGTCAACCACTCCACCCGAGTACGTACATCCTAAACATATATAGCCCTCCCATACAGAACTTCCACGCGATCGAGGAACTTCTCCACGCTGCCACTCGAATCTCGCAACGTGATCCCCTCCTCGTCCTAGGGGACTTCAACGCCCCTCACCCTGCTTGGGGTTACCCACGGGCCACAAAAAAAGGTGCAGCCTTAATCCGAGCCACACACAACCACGACCTTGTGTTACAAAATGACCTTTCTATGGCCACTAGAATCGGCAACAGTGTCACTCGTGACACCATTCCGGACCTCACATGGTCCCGGAATTGCCCTCATACCAATTGGACCTGTCACTCGGAAACCCTCGGCAGCGATCATTATATCATCACCATACAGCTACCGGTGCACAAGAAACCGCTCAGCAGAGGCACTGCCAAACTAACAGACTGGCCCTCCTTCAGAAAGGACGCCAAGGCCCTTCCCCCCATTATGGATGATCTCAATGCCTGGACGGAGGCACTGGAACAAAAATTCAAGCGCTACACTCACGAAGTGACACTTACCGACGATCACCCAGCAGTCGACGGCCACCTGCTACATATCTGGGAGGCGCGCCGCAACCTCACTAAACGCTGGAAACACCAGCGCCACAATAAAACCCTCAAGAAACGCATTGCCCTCCTCTCTATCCAAGCGAAGGAATATGCCTACACGCTTCATCGGCAGAACTGGTTCTCGCTATGCGACCAACTCAAAGGCACGCTAAGCTCTAAACGTACCTGGCACCTACTTCGCCACCTACTTGACAGCACCACCTCCCGTACCCAAAGTAACCACCAAATACAGAGGCTTATTCGAAACAGCTCTCTTCGCCCGAGAGATTTGCTCCATGCAGCTCAGACGAACCTCTTCGGCGCGCCCGCAACCTACCCCTCTCCCCCCACTCAGACTTACACCGGCAATCCCAACCCTGCACTCGACGCCCCGTTCACCATGGAAGAATTACAGGCCATATTAACTAATCTGAAACGTAACACCACACCTGGCAAAGATCGTATTACAAACCGCCTCCTTCGTAACCTCGACATCCTTGACCTCGACTCCCTCTTGCAACTGTTCAACACTCACTGGATGAAGGGCACTCTTCCAGAGCAGTGGCGGCATTCGGAAATTAATTTAATCCCAAAACCCCACAAACCTGTTTCGCTAACATCACTACGTCCGATCGCCCTTACCTCATGCATTGGCAAACTGTTCGAGCGACTTGTACATCACCGCCTCACCGACTACCTCGAATAAAAGCATTTATACCCACTGACAATGTTTGGTTTTCGCGCCAAACTGTCAACGCAGGACATTCTTTTACAACTTAAGGAGCAGGTGCTAGACCATCTCAGCCGCACCACGCCTCGCACCATCCTTGCGCTGGACGCAAAAGGCGCATTTGACAACGTTACTCACCAAGCGATTCTAGACAACCTCAACGCCACCCACTGCGGGTCTCGCACCTTCAACTACGTTGCAGCGTTTCTCCGAGAGCGCACGGCTACTATCAAGCTCGGAAGTCTAACCTCGGCCATCATCAGAACACCCCCTAAAGGGACACCGCAAGGATCTGTAATATCCCCCCTACTTTTCAATATCGCATTACTTGAACTACCTACTCTTCTGAACAAAATACCCAACCTTCAACATGCCATATACGCCGACGACATTACTTTCCGGACTACCTCTGGTTCCAGTGGAGAACAGCAAGATGCCCTCCAAAAAGCTGTAGACACCACCGTCAACTACCTACGTCCCAGGGGCCTGACCTGTGAACCTGCCAAATCAGCCCTTCTCATCCTGCGGGCCCGATCACGTGGCCGCCCTCCTCCTCCCACACCTGATCCCCAAGTGTCGATTCAAGGCGAACTTATCCCCTCCGTGACCACCCTCCGCGTCCTCGGCGTCCCCTTCCATCGGGACGGCACGGGTACAGCGCTCATTCCGCAACTCCAGACATCCATTACTCGCCTAACCCATCTTATCCGCAGAATCCGCAGCCGACATCACGGCCTCACTGAATGGGAAATTTGTCGCCTGGTCCAAGCTCTCCTGATCAGCAAAATCACCGATGCCACACCGTACCTCAATTTTCGACCACAAGAAACCGCTAAAATTGAAGCCCTCATTCGTAAAGCATACAAAACGGCTCTTGGCCTCCCCATTTACACCTCTACGGACAAACTGCTCAAGCTGGGCATACACAACGTCCTTGGCGAGCTTGTGGAGGCTCAGCGAAACTCCCAACTTCAACGCCTCAGCTTAACGCCAACTGGCCATTTCGTTCTCCGCACGCTCGGCTACCCTGCACCGCTAAATCAAGACCGACCACAACGCCTCCCAACTACCATCAAGCACCGTGTCCACGTTTCCCCCATACCACGACATATGCATACCACCTTCAACAGAGGCCGTCGGGAAGCGCGGGTCCGCTATCTCATGAAGAAGCTAGCGGATGACCCCCAGGTCCGTTACACTGACGTCGCCTATGACTCCTGCGCTCGACACACAACTTTGGTCACCCTAAATCACGCTGGCCGAATCTCCACGGCTGTCACCACGCACACCAACAAAATACAGACGGCAGAAGCTCTGGCAATCGCCTTCGCAGCCACCACCCATGCCAAGCATCCGCACATCACTGTAGTCTCCGACTCACAGCAGGCATGCCGCCTCTACCAGGCAGGTCTAGCCCCACCCCAGGCCATTCCACTCCTCCAGCGTCTACCTGACGAGACCACCATTACGATCGTCTGGACTCCCGGACACTCCGGCCTTCCGGGGAATGAAGCGGCCCACGCCGCCGCCCGAACACTGCACTTCCGGGCATTCTCCACCGATGGTCAAGTGATCCCATCCCCCCGCACGAACGACGACCTCCTCCAACTTCCTCTTGATAACACGTACAATGCCCTTCTGTCCCACTACACCCTTACCCGCCGAGTCTACCCCCCTCCACACCACTCCCTAACCAACCAGCAAGCCATAATCTATCGTCGCCTTCAGACCGGTACCTTTTACAACCACGTCATCCTCCACCAGATCGCACCCACTATCTACCCCCGTCAATGCCAACACTGCGACACCCCACTCACCACATTCCACCTCGTATACTCCTGTCCCCACTCCCCTAACCCACCCCCCTTCCCCACCCCGGAGCAGTGGGAGACTGAGCTGACCAGCCCGGACCCGGCCCGCCAGAGGGCCTTGGTTTCTCGGGCCATTGAGTCGGCCCGGTCGAGAGGCATCCTGGACTAGGGACGCTTCACCACCACCCTTTTCCCTTTTCTTTTTGCTCCAATAAACATTTACTACTACTAACAAGGTCACGATCTGTTCCGCCCTCCATTTTCTGGAAGAAACCACTAAAAAGAAGCACCACGCTTCACCTACTTCCAATCAACGATGAAGCCTTAATGATGTCCTCACTCCACGAATGCGGAGCATCAATTTTAAACGTAAATTGCGACTGGAGGCCGGCAGAGCACCTCGCTAAAGAAATAAAATAGAATAAATATAAGGAACAAAAACAAACATCACATGACTGTTTATTGAAAGCGAAAAGAACTGCACATCAATCTCAGACCCTAGGGACAATACTGGCAGTGAAAAGGCCTTCGCCGGCAAACAATAGCCCAAGAGCGCCACCATGGTATAAGCTTTCACCGGTGCTAATCAATATGAATGTCCTCGGATGCCGTTTCGCTACCCAGCATCCGACCAACATAAAGGACATTACAGGAGGCGGTGATGAGCGTCAGCGCTCGGTGCACCCTTCAGTTGTTTTTCTCGCTCGAGTTGACGACAAATCTCCAGAGAATAAATTATGAACCGAGTGCCAGAGGAATGGTGCATAATGTATAACCCTTGTATCCGCAGCAAAGCGAAGGACCCAGTATTAAATTGTATATCAGCATTACCGTCCCAGCCACTAACCAGGATTTATTTTCTGACTTATTTATACGCTGGGTTCGTGTGAAAATTAAGTACAAAAATCACTCACCACAGGTGACAGATCTAGTGACCTTACCGGGCTAGGAATAAAGAAACTTTGCCGTTCTAACAGAGCCATTGGACTAAAAGACAGGAAGGCGATCTTGAAGCTGGAAAACATGGCTGAAAAGTAATTCTTTCTTGCATCGCAACGGTGTAGGATATCAATATTGCACAAGCAGCGGGACGCGTCGGCCTCCACCCCATGCCCACAACCTGTAGACGAACAGAGAACAATTAGGAATTATATACATGTAAAATTGAGGGAAGATTGCAATGGTTTAAAGCATCAGTTGCATTCTGCGTTTCATTTCAGGGCTTACAAATGAGCCGGAACTCAGTAGCGCGGATGGAACTGTAGTTTGACATGTTTGTTTAGCTGGGTGCTATGAATGCGATCTCAAAGGCTTTCAGCAGTTGTAATACCGTGCTTAAAGCATGGACAGACACACATAATTGTGGAAAACGGTTTTCTCTGTGTAGAAGAACTGATTCTATAGGTTAATAGATTTCCTCGAAAAGCAGCCTTACGCCGCGTGTTTGTGTTCTCTATCGTCGTAAAAGCCACCCACTTTTATGCTCAATAAATGTTTTCCAATCCAATCATGAACCCGAGTGGCGTGTAAGTTCAGGTGGTTATTGTAAAAGAGTATATAAAAAATAGGATGGCTGGTGTGAAGGGCCAAGTTGTAAATAAAACATGTTTAATAAAAAATAAACAAGAAAAGTGGCGTATAGGACCACGTAAGGCTATTGGCGCCATGAAATGAGGCGTAGAGACTGGATCTCAGAGAATAACTTAAAAACACGTGTATTGAAAAAATAGCTTCGTCAGCCAAAAAGTTAAGATCAGTGTAGTGTAAAATGTTTTCTGTTATATTATGGGAGCCTGTATCTGGAAGAATAGTTCTCCGAGGATGAAAAAGGTAAACGTATCGGCATACACAAAAAAGGCGCTAAAGTAAACATCCATAAAATTAGCGCTTAATTCAAAATCATTTAT
This sequence comes from Haemaphysalis longicornis, assembly GCF_048455015.1. NCBI lineage: Eukaryota > Metazoa > Arthropoda > Arachnida > Ixodida > Ixodidae > Haemaphysalis > Haemaphysalis longicornis. Next base: position 84,568,795 of record NW_027526361.1, read on the forward strand.
CTCACGGACAGGACAGTAGGAGGTGTCTGCGGAGAGCTTCGCCGTCAGTGGCGAAAAGCCAAATACGATACTATGAAACCGTGGAAAGCCTTTTAGGTACTCGAGTGTTTCACAGAGCGCTAGAGTGTCTACGCTTCACGTTTCCATTCACTCATTTTTTTTTTCGCTTTCCTTCCACCGCATCCTGCCCTTGTCTCTACACCTTTGCAAGCACCGCACGGGGTCCTGTGTGTACGAGGGGAGATGAGAGGGAGCGCGAAAATGGACCTGACCTGTCTCTGCTCTCGAAGTAATGAAGATTTGTTCGGTGGCTCCTCGCTCAGACAAATTTATCAACTGGCCACGAGCCAAGTACCACTTCGCCATCGACAAGCCACCGCACCCACCACCGCCGGCGTTGCCACCTCCGTTTTTTTCTTCTTACCCTTGGTGCGGCAAGTTGTATTAAGCTCGTTTTATTTTCTTTAGTCTCTTTCTTGCACGGGAGTCATGAAGCAATCCTTCTCGCTCTTGCTCTCTTGGGTGTCCAGGGGCAACCAATCAAACGGCCCTTTCCCCCTTTATCACGTGGCTTCACCGCATCCTCTGCTATCGCCTCTCCTTCAAATGCTTGGCTGGGAATCGCGGACTGCTCTGTTTCTCGCCAACATACTGGCAATCTTTGCTACCATGACGATGCTTATACATTATGCTGCCGTCAAAAACTCGCAGAGCGTGTAATTTCCCTTTGGAATCTGGAACCTTTTCCTTGGAACCTTTACTCTTCTCAATTTTTGTTATCTCTATTTACAAGACAGCGGGAGATAGAGGTGAATATTACATTACTTCAGCTGATGCTGCGATTTGGAGGAGCCCTTAGGGATGTTCCTCAATATTTGTTTTCGAATCCCCACGATGGAGTGCTTTACTCACGGAACATGTTGAGATCCCGGTTCAGCCAACGGCAGCAGCTTTTCATTATTCAAAACCAGCTGTTGCACTTGCGGCCGCGTTATTAGACACAGCGAGGATACGGGCTGAGAACTATTCGAGCGAACTTGCCGGTTCGCCGTTGCATGTGGTCACCAATGCTTGGCTCAGTCTTCACGACCGCACAATTTTAAAACTCCAAAGCACCATTCATGATTTTCTAAGCTGCTTCATGGATTCTTTGAGGTCCGTGAAAAACGATAAGACAGTTCGAAATGAAGCACAATAGAGGGAATTTCAGTAAGTTTTTTTTTGTTTCAGACATGGCACGGCACGACGTCACTTCAATGTATAGTTAGCCACATCGAAATCAACGGATAGGGGTACGCGCAACATGTAGGCTTCACTCTTGAAGTTGCGAAGCGAACATATAATGCCGCCCTGCCTTGTTTAACAAGGGTAGCAAATATCACAATTTAACCTGCATGTTGTTGAGTGTATAAACTGCTCGTGGGTAAAAAGTGAGGCTCAAACTTTTCATAGTATTTTTTTAGATTCGCAAGGGCAATCAAAACACCTGTTAAGTGTCCGGCTATGTTTACAAGTATATCTGGAGTGACTGATGGGGTCTCGATAAGTTTCACAGCGAACCCAAGTCGGTATGAAAGCTGTGCAGCTGGTATTACGGGAACTTGTTGTTGGTAAAACTGAAGAAATAGTTAAGCAATTGTGAAAGCCCGAGGGTTAAAGTGATGTCAGGTCGTGGAAGATGAAGGTGCACACCTTGCACCATGAGTAGAACAGGTGCATGAAGCGGAGAGTTTTGAGTGTAGGGAAGATCACAGTGAGAATAGTGTCAAAAGACGAAGAAACGAAAGCGAACAAACATACGCAAACAACATGTAGCAATAAAAATGTGTTTGATAATAGCAAGGCTTTCGCCTTCAAGGCCCGTAAGCAGACTGAAGTTCCCGGGAACATTTTCTATGCGAATAGTAAGTGTGGAGGTTCCCATGGCAGAAAAACTCCCACCTCCCCTCGCGGGAACACCTGTGTAGATGCGACGCATACGGGGTTCCGTTGTTGTTTCCGTTAGGTTGATTCTCCCATTGCGTAAAACGTGCCGTGAACCCCCTGCCGCGGCTATGACGCAACGTGCCGCGGCTATGATGCAACACAATCCAACACAATCCACTTTAATCCAATCCAATCCAAATCCAAGCCAAGCCAAGCCAATCCAATCCAATTGAATTCAATCCAATCCAATCCAATTCAAGCCAATCCAATCGAATCCAATCCAATGCCCCTCGCGAGAGAGTGTTCGCTATCGGAGAGGAGAGCCGCGGCTATGACGCAACGTGCCGCGGCTATGACGCAACACAATCCAACACAATCCACTTTAATCCAGTCCAATCCAAATCCAATCCAAGCCAAGCCAAGCCAAGCCAAGCCAAGCCAATCCAATCGAATCCAATCCAATGCCTCTCGCGAGAGAGTGTTCGCTATCGGAGAGGAGAGGGGGTGAGCGGCGGAGAGCGCAGCTGGCGTGGCGAGGAGATTGGGGCAGGGGCGGACAACGCCGACGACGACGGCGCCGGAGGGACAAGGCGAGTGAATCAGATGCTCTGCATCTAATAAGGAATGTCCCAAGAGCCATTTTGAAGAGCGCTTCTTTTTTCTGTTTGGGTTATGGGAAGCACTTGAAATGAACCATTGCTCGTGTTCATGCCCACTAAACAGCCGTGCGCCCCGGCAATCGGTGTAATGTGCCAGACAGGGTAGCGACGCTCCGTATCAAAATAAAAAAAAACACAACGGAGAAATGGAGCATTGGGTGGGAAAATGAGGCGAAAGCATTGAAACCGAAATAAAGAGAAAGCTGGGCACGCTCTCGAATCTTCTTTATCTCTCCCTCCCGCGAAGCACAGAAAGTGTGTCTTAAGACCGGCCCGTCTATGGCCGCTCTCTGGCACGTTTGGCCAGCATCCAGGTTCTGGCAGTCATCGATCATTCGATGAGCAGCCAACATTCGGCCCCCAGCTCTTGAATATTTCTTCGGCCACGCTGTAAAGACGCAACAACGGCAGCTACCCGGCTACCAGATATTCAGTTTACTTTGGGCGATCGATGTTCAGAAAAAAAAAAAAGGCGGGCGGAAGGTACGGGGTACCCGCTTTTTCTTTCGGAAGCGGTATTCAGCTGAAGCAGGGCAAGCCACTGGCCACGGAGAATTCGTATTCTTGTGGTCGTTGTGTTCGGAAAGAGACCGGCCGGAGTGGGGCCCCCGTGTATTCGGGTTTCCTACGGTGAACGGCAAGCGTCTGGCGGCAGAATATTCGTGTTCTTCGGGAAACCGGTGTTGCATAGGAGACCGGCCGATGTACGTCTCTAGAGTGTACGTTTTTCATTCGGTGAGCGGTCTTGAGCAGAATCACAGCAAGCGACCGGCCGCAAAGTATCTGGGAACGGGTGCTAAGGAGGATATCAGCCGACGTAAGGTCCCAGGTTATCTGTCTTTCTTTCGCTTAGCGGTGTTGAGCAGAAGAACGGCAAGTGTCTGGGCGCCGAGAACCCATCTACTTCTGGAAACTGGTGTTTGGAAAAAGACCGGCCGATTGAACTCCTGTTTTTCATTCGAGGAAGGAAAGGCGGCTAGGGGGCAGAGCGATGCAGATACAGTGTTCATCGTCTCGTTGTTTCTGCGCTTTTAATGAACGAACTTCGTTTGTCAAGGAGTAATGATTGGCACCAGGTGAACCGGAAACGCGCAAGGACTGACTGGACATCACGAGTTGACTTTTCAGAGCATCGTAAGACTATTTTTTGTCACACGAAGACTGTGCTACACCTAATGCGGAGCTAAGCCTTGCCGCCCACAGCGCTACCACGCCTCGCCCGCCGACCTCGTCGACGCACGAGCTCGGGGCCATTAGTCCCCTCGAGCAATACAAAGCATCGTAGAAGGAAAGGACATTGACCCAGCAGACTTGTCCAACCCGGGAGGGCCGTGGTTTGCCGAGAACAACTGGTCTACAACACAGTCGAGCAGGCAGCTACCATGCAGGAGCTCATCCGGCGCGACTTCAAGGACTTCCCAACAAATAAATGCAAGGGCACGCAAAAGCACAAGTTTCCAAAAATTTTTCTGACAATAGTACTGAAAAAAAAAAACAATGTTCCATTATTTTGTCCGTATATTTTGGATGCTAAGCTCGTGGATTTGTAGACTCAACTTCGTGCCCTGCGCTCTTTCTTCATCTGCTTTTATGACTGCCTATTTAAAAACAAGGGTTAATTGAAATTTGCTGTAACAACACAGCGTCGTCAAGGACGAAGCCAGGATTATATTTATTTGCGGTGTTTGAGGGTGAGTTCAGCTTGCCCTTGTGGCGAAGACTCCGAGGAAAAGTGCCCCTTCGTGGGCATTCTTTTAGCAGGGTAAAAAAATTGTTTTCCCGGAGTGTGAATTGTAGCAAAAAAGCAGTGACACGCAGCTGTTGACGCTGCTGAAAGGGAGAAAACGTGGCCACTGGTTCGGTCAGAGTGCAAAGCATGGTTGGGGCTGTTGGGAGGGACGTGCGAGAGCTGCCAGGTTACAGTATAAAGCTGGAGAAAGTGGTGTATACATAGGGCGGAGCCGCAAGTTTCCATAGGAGGGGTTGAGAGCCTTGCACATTCAAACTCGACCAGTGAAATATTATGTTTTATTCGTTGCAGAATGCAAAGTTTGCAGCATTCACCCTGCCGCTGCTATGTTTTTGGTTTGAAAGAAATTACGAAAGACCACTCTTAGTGTTCTTTTGGATAGAACTGCAGCCACCAGAAGCAAAGCATCATTCGCAACACGCATACATTTTTAACGAAGTAGCACATTTTAGGAAATTAGTTTCTTTTGAGCTATTGAGTAGCGTGCAAGCACCTTGTGAAAATAACATCAAAAATAAATTAGAAATGAACGTATTTGTTCGATCTCTCCTAGGGTCAGCTCTGTGAAAGATCATTAGAAAAGCTGATGGAGCAACAATTTCTTTCAAGAAACATGGTCAAAACTTGTACATACCTTTTGTGGGAAGAAAAATATCTAGAATGTTACAGACTGTTGTGTGAATTCCCAAAACGCTCCATTAAAGCATGCGTGCCGCTTCATAAAAGAATGCCGTGCGGCGGCCATTCTTTTTCTGAACATCGACGGGCGAAACTCAACTGAATATCTGGCAGCCCGGTACCTGCCATTGTGGGTCCGAACACGGGCAGCCGGAGAGAGAGAGAGAGAGAGAGAGAAAGATATATATATATATATATATATATATATATATATATATATATATATATATATATATATATATATATATATATATATATATATATATATATAAACTTTATTTTGAAGCCTGCGTCCAAAGGACTGTTCGGCTCCTGGCGTGTTTTTAACGTGGTGCACCAGCGTGGTCCAATAGAGCTCTTCAAGCTATTTAGGGGGCGTGACCCATGCCTACTAGCAAGTAGGGCGCTTTGTGGCAGGAATTAGTTGCAGGGAAGATCTCAGGGTGTTTTTTTATATTTGGGCATGCCCAGAGGGTGTGTTCATTGTTGGGGTATTGGTCGCAGTGTGAGCAGTTTGGTGTGCCTGGAAGCTCGTCTATGTAGTGTTGTATGTGTTGTGTTGGTAGCGTGCCCGTTTGTGCACGTCGAATGAGAACAGCGTCAGGGCGGGGGAATTTTGTGGGGTAGAGGAGGGTGGTTCTCTGATCTCTGACGTCACGTAAGTACTTTCTACGAGTCTGATGCATTTCTCGGCGGTGCTCTTTTGGGTCATAGAAGCGAGACCAGGGTATTGGGCTGCCCGGATCAAAGACAGCAGCTAGGGCTAAGGCATGGGCCTTCTCATTCCCCTTTACACCTGCGTGTCCAGAGAGTAGTATGAAGCTCGGGGTGGTTACGTGCGATGCTGGCGAATGTGTAGCCGGAGAAATACCGAAGTGCTGGTGGCCGAATGTTCGCTGTTCAACGTATGATCAGTGGTTCCTAGAACCTGGACGATGTCCGATCATGCTATAAAGCGGCCATAGACGGGCCGGTCTTCGGACACACTTTCTGTGCTGCCTGGGAACACGCATACAAACTCCTGGCCCTGGGTCGTCAAGCACGCGCACCAGAAAAGCTACATACATGTTGTGATGGGACATTCCTGTGCCCACAGAGGGCGCCGCAGTTTTTGGATCGAATTCGAATTTCAAAACGGCTGCACTCTCTTCCTTCCGTTTATTTTGATAATGTCTTCTTGTCTTCCATTACCACGAGCAAGGCAGACACGAAGAGGGGGAGAACAATGTTGAAAGTGTGAGTACGGTAAGCAAGACTATCTGGCGGGCACGGAATAACGCAATTAAGCGCCAGCGCTCGGCATAATTCCAATAAAACCAAAAGACTCTCTCTTCTCTTGTCGCCGTCACTTCCTCGTGTTCCGCAATCACGAAACGGCGGAGCTGAACGTGGTTCCGCCAACGCTGTGTGTTCTGCCGAAGGGGCAAAATAAGAAGCGGGTGAAATCCCCCGTGCTGAGTCTTCGGCGCTGTTAAATCTCGCCTGGTAGTCTATATCAATCCTTAAACCTCCTTGTAACTCTCCTGTCCTTTTGGTGCGTAAACTGCTGAAATGAAGACCTGACAGGCACATTCGACGTCTAAAATTGTAAGATAAAGGTAGAAACAAAATAGCGTTTTGAAACCTTCCGCATCAGCTAAGCGTTCTTGATAATGAAGAAACTACTATTATAAAGTATCTGGAAACTGCGAGGCGATAACAAGGTAGTCCGTTTAACCCGTTATTTGCTCAGTTTAAAATAAAAAAGACGAGCGCAGTTATATTCCCCAACGGGGAGAAGTTGCGTTGAGTTTGCGCTACTTCGGAACACCATTGAAGACACAAACGTCATTCACTATTACACACCCATGTCACTTTTCCTCATTTTTTGCCTCGTTGCTTTTTGCAGCGCATAGTACGTCGATTGAAGTGTATCTTCAGGACACGTGTTCTTTAAGGTGCCAGCATGTGCGGTGTCCAGCTCTAGCCCTTTGAGGGTCGAATTATTTCGCCAAATGTGACCCTCCAGGGTTGAGTTTTGTTATTGCTGATTTAAATTATTCGGATGAATCTATTTCGAGAAATAATTATCGTAATTGTTTAGAGACATAAAGTGACAAAAAAATCGTTTGTGTTGTTACATATATGTGGTTTCTTCATGAGTAACACAACAAAAATTCTAAATGGAAACAAGAGAGTAACAAGCCGGCACCTTTTGAGTGAATCGAAATAAGATAGACATCAGGCGCAAGAAGCGGGAAGCGCCTGGAGGACGATACCGAAACCAGCCGCTGCGCGCGGGCGAGCTGCCGCATGCGCGAGCGATATACGGCACACCACTCCTATAAAATACAAAAAAAACGAGAAAAGGACCTCATCAGTTTCGCAGGCGCCCTTGGTCTGTGGCAGGCGCAAGAAGCAAGAGGCGCCCGGGCGCCCGGTGGGCGAAACCAAGCGCGCTACCCCCATTACCGGGTGCACAAGCGATAGCCGGCGCGCCGCTGAAGTAAATTATAAAAAAATAAAAAAGTCATTGGCGCAAGAAAATAATTTGGCGTGTTTCCGCACTGTGGCAGCACATGCCAAGCAAGAGATGTTCGCGAAAAAGGCGCGCTTTTCAAACATACAAGCGATGACGTACATATACGTTTTTGACCATTTTGAGGGTGTTTTCAGAGGGCGTATATGTACGTCCGTGACCCTGAAAGGGCTACAGGCTGTTCGTCAAGTAATTTTCTTCCGCGTCCTTTCATTGAAATGGTTTGCCCGCTCTCCATTGCGTCGGCTGGAAAGAGCAAGTGATCTGAGTACACGTAACATCCAGGGTTTTTAAAACCGGCTGCGCTCTCTCACTCACACGTGCTTCTCTAGCCGCCGTTTATGCTGGGGTTATATACGTCCGCTTATTCGTTATGATATTTCCGCTGGTATTGCGGCCCCCCAATCTAAGTACTGGATGTGTTGGTAGACTTCGTTCTGCAAGAATTTAGGATTTTGAAAAAAAAAATTAAAAGGGTTGCAGGGTCCCTTTAAGGTCCTTGTTTTCTCAGTTTTTATGAAGGGAATAATTGCTGCGTTTTTTAACAGCGAAGCTGTTTATCAAATCGTAATTTTTTGCGTCCGCAGTTAAAAATACCAAGAAATTGCCGAGCGCGCGCCTGTCAGCACGGGCCTCGCGGTGACCGTCTGGAGGCTACAAAACCAAAAAAAAAATTCCTAGCGTTCATGTGTGGGTGCGCCGCGATGCCTGCCCAACGTCCCCTGCGAACGTGTGTCAAGCCAAGAATATCCATTTGGAGAGATTGGACAAGATTGGCCAGAAAATAGAAACTGCAGCGTTCCTCGTAATCACGGCCACACTTGCTCGGAACGAAAAAGACAAGTCATAGTGGGCGCCCCCAGCTAGAACGTGATGCCCAATGATCTTCGTTAAAAAACTGAAGGTAGCTCACACTTATATGGCACCAATTACCCAGTAAAGATCATTGGGGCAGCGAAGAAGGAGTAAATTGTCGGCAATCGTGGACTTCGTGATGGTCGTGAACACTGGGTACAGCTTCGCTACCTTCACGTCTTACGCGTTACAGGGAGCTTACTTTATTTTGTCAGGCCATGGACACTTTTTGTGTAAAGCACTTTTGTGACCCAAGGTTGAGTTACCTTGGGTCACATCAATGTTGTCAATCAAGTGACAAAAAAATCCGCAGAATACATAAAACTTCTTTCCATAAAATGAATATGCTATGAGAAAGCGTTTGACTCAGTATACGTCGCAGCCGTGCTAAAATCATTAAAAGACCAGCTGATAGAATAGACCTACATAAGGCTTATAGACGACATACATAAGGCGTGTACGGGCAGGATAAACTTCACAAGACAATGGATAAATTACCGATCCGAAAGGGAGTAATACAGGGAGATACCATATCGCCAAAACTATTCACAGCATGTCTTCAGGTATTCAGAAAGCTTGACTTGGAAAACACAGCATTAAGGGTGAACGGGGAATACTTGAGTCGTTTGAGGTTTGCTGAAGACCTCATCTTGCTGAGTAAGAACCCGCAAAAAATGATTGATGAACTACAATGAGAAATAACGGCCGTGGTGCTAAAAATAAATATAAATAAATCTGCAGTTATAAGAAATAAGCATGCCGAAAGCACGCTCTTCATCTTAGAAAACGAAACGCTGGAGATCGCTACCTAAAATCACTAAAATCACTAAAACAAGATGACTACCTCGGACAGATGGAAAGAGTAGGCTGTTGATGCTGATTGATTAATTGTAGCATTTAACGCGCCGACCCTACACAGGCGATGAGGCGCCGTAGCGGAGGGCTCCGGATTAATTTTGACCACCTGAGGATCTTTACGTGCGCCGAAAACTCGTACACACGGGCGTCAATAGCTTTTCGTGTCTATCAGAAAAGCGGCCGCCGCCGCCGCCGGGAATCGAACCCGCGTCCTCGTGCTCAGCAGCGCCATGTCTTAGCTACTGAGCCACCATGGCGGGTAAAAATGTTGATGGTGATGATGTTCTATTCATTGCATGTTTCAAGGAGTACCACCAGTTTGTTTCATTAGAAACAGGTACGTTTCAATCAGAAAGCGTAGAGTAGAAGTATGAACTCTCTTCCACGCCTTCCCCGATGCGGTGAATGTTTGGCGGCTACGGGCTACACATTGTAAGCTGAATTGGCTGGAAGGATCACCGCCTCCAGGGGGCTCATCGCAATCTTTGTGAGTCTACTGATCAAAATTGATGGGACTTTCTGCGCTGCCCTGGAGTGAAACTTCTGGCATTTTGTACTACATGTGGCCTTTCCAAACTTTCTATTTTAGTGCATTCAACCTAGAAATTCATCGTTCGCTCCAAAAGAAATCGGATCCGTTATTTATTTTATCGCGTCAAGCAAGATTTGAGTGATGGCAGCTAAGTATTGATCAGCTCATCAAGTGCGACAAAGAACGATCCTCGATTTATTAAGAGAGAGGTGGTAGCACTGCTTTATATTAGTGAAGTACGCCAGGCACCCAAATTTTAATCTGAATATGCATCTATATCAAAGTGTATGCCGATGTCTATGGCAATACCTGTATTTTTGTGGCAACAACAAACGACGACCGAATTTCTGGAAATGGGGCATGAACTGCGGACGCTTACACAGTAGAAAACTGCTCGGAACTGATCTGCCAACATTGTTTTTCATTATGATCGCGTCATGTGTTCTTACTTATAAAACCACGTATGCATACTCCACAGCAACGGTCTGCATTTGTTTTCTCTTGGAAATTCTGAACACAGAACAAATACAAATAACGAATAGAGAAAATTGTCTTATTTATTGTTCTTCTACTGAGCAAGACAAAAAGTACATGTACGGTAAAAATACTACCAAAAAGTGCAATCCTGCATCGCTCTACCCTTTCGCATTTAGCTTTTGTGTGCGGAATCTGTATTGTACACAAGTGTAGTAGCACTCGGAACACTAACGTTCTATTCAATTATGCTTGTTTCTTTTGTTTGTAGAAACAACACACTGTTGCACTTTTGACAGGAAAAGGTCAACCTCGCGTCGGACCACCATCCGGGCTTTCGCTGTGTCGCCAAGGACGGAAGCAAATCCTCACAAAGTTCTCTTTATACCGTTGAAATGCATAAGTATTTATTGAATTACGACAGGCAAAGATTTATTGGGGCGTACGGCAATCGTTTGTCTTCAAAAGCTTTTAGGCACGCACAAACGAAATCTTGTCGCTCCATTGGAAATACCCGCACCGAAACACAAAAATGTATTTATTTTGTGTTGCACTTTTTCAGCGCTCCAGAAATAATTGGTTTCCCCGTTCATGATTTTTTACTATAACTGACTAGGCACGCAGACGAAGCCTAATGAATTTACTCTTCTGTCGTACTTTCGCTGTGGGCACAACAGAAGATCCCATTCGCCAGAAGTAGCGCTACTCCTGAATACTACTTCTGGGCGATGGCACGCCTGCCTTTAAGAAAGATTCCTAAAAAAGCTCTGAAAACTACGAACACCGAAGCTTCTGATAGCTACCAGTGAAGTTTGTTCTTCGGTGTATTGCGATCTTTATTATCCTAGCCTATGCCATCATCCGATCTTTGAAAGTTTAAATAGGAATTGCTAATCATCGGGCAAATCAGGAATAAAATTACTGATACTGGAATTGATTCGTCTAGACGATGCGTTAAGCTTTAAAACATAAACATTGAATTTATTATTTCACCCTGTTTATTTGCACTCTGTTTTTTTACGAAAAATACGTAGTCAAAAGCCTTCATTAAGTCAGTCGGCGCCGTATCTCGCACCTATATAAATACGGGAAGATAGAAATAAGATAACCCCCTCTCAAAAAATTCTCCTTCGGACACCAACGTCTTCAGCGGACGCGTTTGTAATTAAAGCAACCCAAGAGAAAGTAAAGATAGCTTACGTGTCCCGTTTCAGCCTATAGGTGCGTACGGCTCAAGTTTCGCCGCGCGCATGCAGCGCCGTTTCCTCCCCTGGCGGCCTTTTCTCCCATTTCATTGCCGCACACGGGGTGCGCTTTTCCGCAGATTCGCTTGGAGTACGCTGCTTGCTGCTTCGCCGTGATGAAAACTAGCGCGCCTAAGAGGAAAAGACAGGGCTCTAAATATTGTTGTGTAGTTGGGTGCCACAACAGCGTCGCAAACACGAAGGGAAAAGAGGCCATCGTCAAGTTCTATTCGTTTCCCGGCAAGTGGTACGAGACAGACCGCCGAGTAGCCTGGATTAGGGCTGTGCGGCGGAAAAAGTGAGTGACCGTTTCTCTGCCTTTCTCATGTCATTCAGTAGCTGAACTGCACTAAATTACCTTAATTTCTAATAGCTCTGATGGCTCCCAGTGGCTCCCCCCAAAAAACACACGAATATGCAGCAGGCACTTCGTGAACAATGCAAAGAGCGAGAGCCAGGCCAACCCAGCCTACCTGCCGACTCTGTTTCCGGATGTTTACAAAAAGCGGCGGGTAAGCGGTGAGAGACACTTATGGTCAATATTATCTGATGAATTATTTGTGACTTGGGGAGGTTTGTAAACTTCAGTTTTATGTGGACCTCAACACCCTTCTCTAGAATCTAATAGAACTTTTCTCCATTGTAAACAGGTCTCCCAACTTGCCGAACATTGCTCGACTGGCCACGGGTTGCCGTTGCGAGGTCGACTTCATCAGCCAAGCACACCTCTGTAGAATAAATGATCCTGACCTCGCAGGGCAGACCACCCATGAAGTCTGTGATTACTGCGTTGTTTGAGTGTTGAGGTCGTACACAGTATGCATATGGTGAAACAGTGTCCTGTCAGCACTCATATTTCCAAGAAGGGCCGCCAGATGCTCCCTTTCAATGTTCGCGGAGACCGTTGACACCAGACTTTCCACCACTATCTTGGCCTCTCGCTCTACCTCTGTCATCTTCATGGCCTTTAGAACACTGTTCAGTGGGCAAACTAAATCTTCATAGCATGCCATGACATCGGTGGGTGACTCTGGCCTTGTGTTCTTGGCACACGTGAGGGGTCCAGCTAGAAGAAAGAATTCCGGTCAGGTTAACAGTGGTCATTAAAGACAAACTTACACTATTAGCTCCATCCTAGTTTTTTTATATACTTCGCAATGACCGAGCTTTATTACCTTTTAAGCGGCTATACAGGCATGAGAATTTCTGAATCACCTAGTTTTCTAACTGGAACTTTTACTTAAACTGATTTATCCCTGTAACTTTTGGAGGAAGAACAAAGTTTTACACACATTCTTTGTGTAGAGAGGCTCTAGAAACATTCAGATAGCTCTGTAGACGGCATTTTTTCTCAGCCCCTTGCAACTGCATAGAAATTGCGATTTTGGTGTTACTTTCACGACGAATGCAACGCTGCTAGCATGAAACTAATCAGCTTTCACTCGGTTTAACAGTAGAAATATGAGGAGGATAAGTTTTCAAGTTCACGAAACCAGGGTATGTCAAGAAAGCGGGTTCGGTTCCCGGCCGCGGCGGCCGCTTTTATGACGCAGGCGAAAAGCAAAAACGACCGTGTGTTCGAGATTTCGGCACACGTTAAAGATCCTCAGGTGGTGAAAATTAATCCGGAACCGTGCACTACGGCGTGCCTCGTCGTCTGTGTAGCGTCGGCGCGTTAAACCTCATAATCAATCAATCACGAAACCACGGTGAAAAGAGGAATCGAGCGAATGCATTCCTAATCAAAATACCTGGGAACAGGTCCGCAATGGTCTTGTTCACGTCCCGCTTTGGTTTCTTCGACGGTTTTCCCCACTGCTGGGGTCTGCTTGTGCAGGTATCGTCAGTTGCCTCATTCACGTAGGCGCACACAGCCGCGGCATGCTTACAGCGGCCGGTTATTCCCGCCTTGCAAGAGCACGTCCCGGAGGCTACGGACCGTGTGTGAGCGCAGATCTGCATGCGAAAAGTCAATTTCGTATCACCACCTTTGTGTACTTAGCCTCTGAGCGCGAATACATTCGACAAGAGCGGTAGAAAGAACACAAAAAAGAGAAAGAGCGTTTACCTTCAGACGCACATCGTAGACGACGTTGTCTTGCACTTGTGAAACGCACTTGGCGTTCAGCTGATGCTCGTCTGCTTGTATTATCTCCTCCACCGCGAACACATGTTTCACGAGTAGCTTTCCTTTCTTCAGGGTCGCCTCCCTAAAAAATAGCTCACAGTTTTCGAGAGGAAGGAAGCCGCAGTAGAATGCCAAGGTGTTAGTCGCCATTGAAAACCAGCAGCGGCCGCACGGCAGCTCGGTGCGCGTACGGCAATCTAGGGCGGTTCTCCGCCGCTCGCAGCGCTGCTAGTATCGCTCCGGCGCGCCACCTGGCCCAGCCGTACGCCCCTATACAATGACAATGAAAAAACCATACGAGTTCGCGTTATTCGTGAGTTAGGGCCATTTATAAATTCCCACAATATTGTTCCAAATAAAACGATAGTAGAAGTTGCATTTAGAAGAACAAATTTCAAACATCTGCTTTGTAAATAGGCTTAAGACATATGCAATAGTCGTCATCGCATACAGAACACAGCAGAAAAAAAATGGCTTGCGGTTACCATACTCGCTAAAGTATATTTGGGCGCAGCTGCCCAGAGCTCACTCGGAGTTCTGGCGTAAGTGGTGCCAAGCCTCCGCTCTGGCAGCTCGTTTAGCTGCAGCGGCTGATGAAACGCGCGACCGGTTCCCTCACTCGCCGTTCAGCATTCACTCCTGATGGCTGCAGTGTGCTGATGCAGCACTCACTCAGTGGTTCTCTCGACGGCAGCTATGGTGAACCTCTGTGACGGCGGCACGAAGTGCGTCTCAGGAAGAAACCGCGAACTGCGTCTTAAGCGAACGCGCGTCATAGTCACGCGCACGCCCCCCTCAGTTTTCGCCAAGCGTCACGCCGTTGAGCGCCTCGTGCGGGCACAGCATACTGCCCCCTCCTCTCCCTCCCTCCCCCCCCCTCCCGGATGCTTTCGGAGAGCGCTGGCTCGCGCCGCCACGGCGAACCGCCCTCTCCTCTCAATTTGGCGACACTCTCCTCCTTTGCTTTCTTTCACTACTCTGTTTTCCCATCGTTCGCTCGGTCAGGACGACGCCGATGCGGCTGAGCCCAGGGACGGGCGCCAAAGTGCTGCACCCTAAAAAGGCCGACCGTGTGTTGACTACATTTCGAGACATTTCAGTTCGGCCAGACGCGAAAATCGGGCCTAATGCGTTCCACATACTGATCATAACAGAGCATTTAATTTGTGTAAAACCATGACCATAGGTTCCGTAGGTTCATGAGACGTTCAACCTAAAGCTTGGGTTATGCTTTGATTGGATATCGAAGCATAAGCCCGACTTAACCCTTGCTGTTTCAGTGGGGAAAAGGGAATATCCAGTTGACTATGGCGGCATTGTCATTTTGCGATGTTAGATACGTAACATAAAGATGGGTGGGGTCATTGCCGCGATGAGCCAATTGTTTCTTCAGTTCAATGGCATCGGTGAATTTGTACAAGCAGAACGCTCTCCTCGTCATTGACATCAAACACACAATGCGCGACATAATTGAAATGGTCATTACGGCCACCACCGCACTACATTCGCTTCTGCTAATCCTCTACTTCAAGTAAATGCAAATCGCTTTGGCACTTCATATACTCCTTAGTCCTACATGGTGAATTTTTCAGACAAGCAAAGTTGTACGTTGTATGTAACGTCCGTTTGATAAATATCACGCCAATTTTATTCGCAAAAGCCAGCCCCAATTTTTTACGACAAGAGTCAGTCGAAACATGAGTTCTACATCGC
This sequence comes from Haemaphysalis longicornis, assembly GCF_048455015.1. Taxonomy (NCBI): domain Eukaryota; kingdom Metazoa; phylum Arthropoda; class Arachnida; order Ixodida; family Ixodidae; genus Haemaphysalis; species Haemaphysalis longicornis. Next base: position 84,584,130 of record NW_027526361.1, read on the forward strand.
ATTTTTATGCAGTGACTTGGGAGTTCCCCGTAGGGGAGTTTTATTGTTACAACACGTAAAATACATGAAGCAGTGCGGTGCAGGTTCTCTTCCGCATTTACAGAAACACACCATCTGATTGATTCCGCAGAAAAATTCATGCATTCAAAAAATATTTTCCTCAAAGAGGACGAGTCAAAGAACTATTCACAATGTTTCTATAGACAAGCAGCACTTGGAAAAAGTGTCTACGTTTTACTTCCGGGCCAATAAGTTCGTTCTTTTTGCATGCTGTTCTTTTGATATCTAGATTTCTTAGCGCACAACGCGGAAGCAATTTATATTTTATTTTTCATACGAAACTCCTGAGAACCGAGGAATATATTACACATAAGACATAACTTGAACCTGCCCAATTTATTGCGGTTTTTCACTTGTTGCGACGAATAATTATGGGACTTAAGAACGAATAATAAATTTCCAGGGAACGCAGAGTTTGCCGACTTTCTGTTCGGCTGGCTCTTCCTTTTATATACGATGAAAGCACTCCCTGCATTGGACGCGTTGTCTTTTCTGCTTAATTCGTAGCTCTGCTGCTAAAGACTGAAATGTCGCTTTCAATTTGGAAAGAAAGGGGACGGGGCGAATAAATAAACAAAAACATAAATGCGGAACACTCGTCGGAAGAGGAAACGCCAGACTACACAAACATAAAAAACAGCGGGAAAAAACCGAGCTGCCATGACTGCTTCCTCGCGTGCACCGCCGCAGCTAATCTCTTAAGCACGTTAATTGCATTCCGTGGGGCAAGCAGGCAAAGTTCAGTGGGAGGGCGCAACATTTAATTCGACGTTTGTCACGGAAGAAACCAAAGTCAAGAAAGACAGAGAGACAAAATACTGTTCAAGGCACTCGCCAAACCCAGTAATTGCATCCCTCTGGCGCGAATTGTTACCCGACCAGTCATCCACCTGAAAGTGAAAGCCCAGGCTTCCCGGGCGCGAATCAGGGTCAAATCCGGTCCGAATCAGGGCCGGAGTATTTAGAACGGAACACGAAAAAGGGTCTGAAGTACAAGAAATGTAGTCACTTGGAACCAGTCGGGCTTGTTGGTTATTGTCAAAAATTCACAGCGCAGACACACGAAGGACGAAGAAGAAGAACGTTACACCACAGCGCTTCGGGGGGAGGAGCAGGGGAAAAAACTTTATTTATCATTACCCATCACGACCACATCTGTTGAGTGTACGGCCAGTGTTTTACAACTTAGGAAACACCACGGCACCCTTGAGAGAGGGGTATGGAGAAGGACGTAATAAGTTTGCCAACAAAAATCACTCAGACAATTGAAAGAATGCTAATCGCACTTCAACACCGCTGTGCTCCCTAATTATTTCTTGTCTTGTTTTCGGCCCAAAATTACAGACCTGACTCAACAACTTTCGTTTTTTCTTTGTCAAAAACAATTTTTTCACCTGCCTCACCTGAACAATACGCGGCTACAGACCGGCAGGCTTGCGTCAACGGGCTCGAACAATACAATCTGGAGCAGCTTTAATTAAATTCGCAAGGACCTGACGCCCTCCTTTCCATCTGCGACTGCGCAAGAAAAGCTCGCGACTTAATTTATCTATTTGCATGACTCGGTGATTATTTGTGCTACGCGACTCACAAAACATACAAGACAGAAGAAACATACAGAGCGTTTGGCGGGGGTAACAATGGTGTCGGCATGGAGTTAGTAAACTGGGTCGAATTTAAGCTCTCCAGGTTAGCAGCGTCACTACAATCGATCCGTGTTTGCATATTAGCCAGTACCCTTTATTCTTCAAGCTGGCTGACCACTTTGACCCACTATATGCAGGTGGCGACGGCCTGCTGCGGCATTCCGCACACGTTCCAACGTTCGCCCTATTTCTCTAGCCGAGGTTCACTCCGTTGTCTCAAACAATATTAGAACTCTCCAAAATGAGCAGACATTTTGCCTAGCTGCCATTTGTTCTGCGCAGAGGAGCACTCTAATAAGCTTCGCCCAGCTAAAAGCTGAAAACAAGGCAGAGTAAAGGATGAAAGAGCGGTGTTGCGGAATTCGCTGTTTCACAAGTACACACCATTTTTCCCTAGTTACATTCGATGGTCGGTGACAGAATTCATGAATTAGCATACGTAGTGCTCTGCCTGGCTCTTACCTCGTGAGAAATCGCTATTCTGCAACAGCTGACCAGAAATGAATATGTATACATGCATTTGCACGCCAGTGATTGGATAATCGTAGCCACCAATCTAACAGGCTCCGGCTGTTTGAAGGAAACAAAAATACCTGGACTATGCCCGAGTACTAGTTTATATGCCAAAATCAATCAATAAGACAAGGGACAGGTGCGATGTTCATTATGTAGTTGAGAATGCAAAATGAAGAGTAAATGAAGCATAAAATGAAAGGCAGAGATACTGTTGACCCTGATGCGTGTTGATTTATTTTGAGCCCATTAGGGTTTTGTGGTTGTTTTAGTTCGTGGATTCCCCTGCCATTGCAACCTGCACTGCTGATTTTAGGCTTTCAAGCTTTTTTTCAGTTCGGGTACAAATTAGAAGTTTTATTACGTGGGTTGAACTAGAGCTTCGATGGCCTTCCACCAAGCCCCTCATCATAACAATTAAGGCGCGTTCACACTTGCGACGAAAGCGAGCGAAAGCGACGGAAATTCCGTCGCTTTGTCGTGCGACGACCGTTTTTGGCGAATGGTCGCGACCAATTTTTGTCGTCGCGCGACAAAGCGACAGAAGTCTGGTCGCTTTCGTCGCAGTGTGAACGGGCCTTTAGTTAATTTTCGTCACTGCTGTTACCCCCGCCAAAACACGACCCAGCTCCCGCTAACAGCGGCAACGTTTCCAAACCTTCAGCCGAGGAAAACAGGTTGGCTGTACTATACAACCTAAAAAGCAAAAAAAAAGCAGTAATTTTTGAGGATAACCATCTATGCATCGTCCTGGTTTATTTTACAGTGAAGCTGTCTGTGACTAGCAGCCAGAAGAATATCTCCGAGAACAGAGCGATGTAGAGCAGAATAGTACGCGATAGCAGCGCCACCTTGGGATGCCTACTCAAATCTCCGTAATCGTAACACCGGAATTGTCAAAAAATCCTTAAAAACACGGAAGAAGAGGTCCTCGTTTTTCATGTTTAATTGCAGAGCACTTTAGGGCCACCCCTTGTCGTCGTAGCTCGCTCGATGCACCCAAGTAGAGCCACGTGCACGGCGTTTCGTCATAGCCGCGGTCGTCGCGACTTAACCGAGATGCTTCGAAAGCTAAGCGGTTTATATAGTCATAAGCGTTCTAAACTCGTGAACTATAGGCGTTTGCAATACAATTCCGTGTTTTTTAGCGCAAAGAAAACCGAAGGTATATTTTAGGCAAAATATACGTAAGTAACCGGCAGCGCTCGCGTTCATTTAGTCAGAAATGCTCGTTGGATTGGTTTTAACGATAGTAAGCGACAAAACCGTGGCAGTGCAACGGCAGCACGTGCGGGAGGAAAAGCGAGAACAAAAAGAACAGAACTCCCGCTGGCGCAGTTTCAGGCAGGGGAAATTTGATTTGCATTGGGTTACGGTAGCAGTGAGCGGATAACGGCGCTACAGCCCATTACGGCGAATCACGGCTCTGCACTTCCGACAGCTTTCCCATTGAGTGGGATGGCTTTCATTTTTTAAGTGCGCACTTTATAAGCGACCCCAAACCATCCACCGCCGGCGGCGGCGGCGGCGGCGGCGTCCGCAGTGCTCCTCTATATTTAAAAAAGAAACAGCATCCGGCGCCAGGTTTCGATCCGAGGACTTTGCGGCCGCAGCGCGACGCTCTACCGACCAAGCCACGGACGCGACGCTGATATCAGTGTTAGTGACGCGCCTTATATCTTTAACGCATTCAAACTACGTCGTCAGCGGCGTGCGTTGGCGACTCAGCGGCGTTATAGCGGCTTGATAACTGCGTGGTGTACACGTGATACTACAAACCCGATGGAAGAGATGGAAGAGAAGGCGGCGAGGCGGTGGGCTGCGGGGGCCGCGCGCAAGCGCCGCAAGCGGGCCGACAACCCTGCATTCGCACTTTCACATTCTCCCCCTCGGGGAAATGCGGGGGAATTTTTTTATGTAAGGCGGCTTGCATTGCCCCATTGAAAAAGGTCTCCGCAGCCATGCATTTGTACCTGCAAGTTGAAGCCGACTTTAAGGGGATTGCTGTAAGCTTGGACTTTCTAAGCTGGCTTTGCCACATTGCGTGTTGCACAGTGAAGCATGACCATCTACGGAGGGAGTATGATTACAGAAAACGGCTATAGTTCTCGCGTTATCGACATGATACTGAAACAATTTAAGTGTCGATTAGCCTCTCAGACGAATATACCGTCTTGCCGAGTTCGTGCATTGTCATAATTAGCTCACAGTGAAGTTGTTAACGTTAGAAAATGACTGTCTTCTGTCAATAAATGGACGTCAACGGAGGAAGTATTGTTACAGAAAGCGGCCGTAACAGTGCTTCTAATGGAACTGTCTCAAAACAAATTAAATGACAATTAGCCGCTAAGGTGACTCTAACAATACGCCCACCCGCTTCGCTGTTCATCCTTCTTCACAGAGTGTAAGGGCACTGAATTTTTGTCTAAGAAAAGCTGGTAACGAAAGCCGCATGTCGAGCTTTCTAGCGCCTGCAGGAAACACTTGCTAAATGGAGGAGACGTCCTGAGGGATTGTATCTACGTTCACAAGCTGTTTCTGGCTAATAGCGCCAAGTGGCCGTTTCGACAGGTACAAATGACCTATGCCGTTCTCGTATGTTTCTTTTAGCTTGCATCATTCATCTGAACGTGACGCCCGTACATATTGACCGCCCGTTAATATTAACGCGACCCATTGACGCCGACACACCCATCGAGCGACCGCTGTACGCAATAAACCTTCGTCCCATGTGCCTCGAAGATAGGGTCAAATGGTTGATGCATATCTTCAAAACACGGAATGAGTTTGGTATGACGTGTATACGAGCGGCCGCGTACATACAGGGGCGTTTCTCGACGTCGCTATTTTTAGTTTCTTAGATAATGCACGGCGACTAGCGCGGATACAATTGTCTGAGCATCACGTGTAGTTCAAAAAGCCGGTGCAGCATCTCAAGATCGACCACTCATTCACAACCCCTTTTCGCCGTTGTCGGGGTAGGGGCGGGGGGGGGTGCTCCTATCACTTTTTTGCGAACGATTGCCCTACTGCATAAGAAAGTGCTCCTATCACGAACCGAACACGCTTTGTGTGCATCGCGTTGAGGGACCCTGTGTAGGTTTAGCGCTGTTATGTTCATGTCCGCGGGCTTAAGAATAAGCACATTACCTTTCATTCCATTCAATGTTAGTACGAACTCCTTTTAAAGAATAATTAAACGCACTTTTTGTTGGAACACCCTGATACCAAGCACACATTACGGCTGTAAGAACTGCAGTGGGAGCAAATGTGTTGCGACGTAGAGTGATTCCACCAATATGCGTTTCCGTGTGGCCAAATGCCTTGCAGGGGGAAAGAAGCCGAGAGGTTGAGGTGGAGAAAATACGGCGCCATTAGGATGTGAAGAGGCCTCGCAGCGGCCCTCCTTGACAACAGCACCAAAGGGCCGCATTGGCAGCCTCGTTGAGAATGAGACAATGACGTTGTTTCTTCCCTTTGCTGAACTCCCGTTACCTTGTTGCTCACTTTCGCCGGGAGGCGTATTCCCAAACCATATCCTGTAGGGGCCCAGGCGGACAACACACCCTTCAAAGGGTGACGTCACAGCTTGACGTCACTTTCTCTTCTTGCGCGACTTCATGCGACGTGGATTTTATTTTTCTCGTTTTGGGTGGGGGCCGGTGGTTTCGCTCCGTGCGCGAGGCTGGGGCTGCGGCGCTGGGGAGCTGACGCACATTTAGTAGAAGTTAAAGGCACAACTACGTGCAGCGTACTTTCGGTGTTTTCTCGCGTGGCGACGCGAGCCGACGCGCGAGCAACGCCGATGTCTACGCTCGCCAGATATCGGCGTCGACGCAGCTTGAGAGAGCAGTGGAAAGCTGGCAGCAGCCGTCGGGTTTTACGTCCTTGTCGTGCTTTGGGATCATTCCTTTCAGCAGGAGAGAATCGATTTCTTTTTAATTTGCGGTTATCGGCTGCCTTGAGACAAATTGCAAGCCATTTCTGTTCGAAAGCGCTCATTCATTTGTGGGTTGTTTGGTTTTCATCGGGGAGATCGGGTATTTGCGATAGCTTTTTTTGTGTTAAATAAAGGAGCTCTGGCTACGTCATTTGTAGTATTAGCATGATGGGGCTTGGTTGCAGATTGGTGCGTGACGATCAAGCCTTATCAACGCCAGAATGCTAGCGGCGCATTCCATTCCATTCGTTGCTACCATGGCTTGCGTAGGGAAGACCGAGGTTTTGCGATAGCTTTTCTTGACTCAAATAAGGGGGCTGTGGTTACGTATCGCTTGTAGTAATAGCATAACTGCCCTCGGATCCAAGATGGGTGCGTAAGGAACAAGCGTTACATCGGCTCAAATCTCTCAAACATGACCAAAGCAAAGCACTCGATAATATTTGTTGGCAGCCTCTGTTAGGGTACCAAATTCTTGGGACCCGCGTCTTTTCCTGGCGTGGTCGAGCGGTTGCGCGCTTGTCTGGTGGCGTTTTGTTCTCAAAGTCCATGGTTCGAATCTTGGCAAAACCTCGTTTTTTTGCAATGAGGGTTTCACCGGCTTTTCCTTTTTTTTTTCAATGCAAACAAAGGGGGCCAGAGTGCCTTGCCGTTTAACCTACAAGTGACGTTCGACGGTACCCTCAGTGTCAAGGCAGCCCCGAAATTTGCTTTGCTCACCCTTTGATTTCATGAAGCTGCAGTGGGTACATAACTTCAAGGTTAAATCCAGTAGCAAGTACCGTTGTGATAAGTGCGTCTTAGTTCATCATCATATCTAATTTTGTTCAGATTTGACGGTAATGACACAATTATAAAAACGGATCAACACGCTCGCTGATGTTAACAGCAGATGAGCGAACGACGTACGCGTGTGCTTTCGACCGATTGGGAGCAAACGTTCTCTGCTTCGGTACGGAATCCAAAAGGCCACCGAAGATTAAAAAAAAACATTTTCGTCTTCGCTGTAATGATCGAGATGTTATCTTTCAGGAACGTAAACTATGACCACATGTACGTGAAAAAGCGTCCGCCTGCGCGCGCACTTAGAACACCGCGCCCACCGCTAGCTTAACTAGGAACAGGATGGAAGACGAGCGTCTGCAGGCTTGCAGGAGAGTGCGTAGAGTGAGAAGCGATAACAGGTATGCAAAGGTATATATACTTTGTGCTTCAGCCTCCCAGCGCGTACGTCATGTTCGCGCACGGAGCGAAACCATCGACCGCCGCGAAGCAGCGCGACCACAAAAGACCAAAACAAATTTTTGTCTTTACGTTAATGAGAGTGCTTTCCGGAACGTATAGGTACGAAAAGGATAAAGTCCTAACCACATGGACGCGAAATCACGCGTTGCGCGAGCGTCGGCGTCGTTCGGCGGCAACGCGCAGACACGCGCAATCGCGATTGAAGTAAATCGCGATCGAGTTTTCGAATGTGCTCGACGCACTCCCGCTCAGCTTATTTTAGTAACGTTGCTCCCGCTGCTACACGGCACGTTTCAATCGCGATCGAGAAGTTGCACCGGTTGCATTCGTGCACGCCAGATGGTGCTAACAATCTGGTAACTACGTCTGGTAACTACGCGCGGCCGTTGGTATACGTAACTATGTAAATGTTACCGCACGCTCGCTTGGGTCAAGCTATTTGACACAATTTGTGGCGTTAGTTGAAGTTGTCACCTTCTGTGCCATACTGAGCGGGGACGAGAGTACCGCTGCTTTTGTTCGATCGCGCTTGGAAGCCTCGATAGCGCTTGAGGAGGATACGCGTACTGCCGCTGTTGTCTCTATGGTTTCTTGCAAGGGATATGCACTACCACCGTGTTTTTGTCGGCGTTCCGAAGCGGCAGGACCTCTGCCACACCTTGCTTGGATGACCTAAGGCACACTATGTAGTCACTAAAGTCAATACTAACAAAACCAAAGAAATCACAGTTCTACCATGAAGTTAGAAAAAAATGGCAGAATACGGCTAGTTTGAGCCACTAGAAAGACTGAACACCTTCGGATATAATTGTAAAGCAGCCTCAAAAATTATGCTCTCGACAAAAAAACGAAATCAAAATACAGAACTTTGGTCTTCTAGGCGGGCTGAGTGAAGAGCAGCGACCTATTTGGAAACTGTTAATCCTGTATCGTGATCACAATATGTAAACCCAAGTGGTTGTCGCCGCCTGGATTAGCTTCTTGCCGACATGAGGCTAGATTTTAATCAGTTCTACGGCTCTCTTCCGCGATTTTTGGCAACGGGAAGCTACTTTCTTTACCACTTGTAACCCACGCTTTACTGATAGGCGGTTCACTGATTGTTCACTTGTGGGCAACCAGTGACCAACTAATTGCTCATAAGTCAGTGACCTCTGCACTCTGTTGTCTTAGAACACGATGAAGAGGTAGTGATGAACAGAAAATTATTGGATTCCAAAGTTTGGTATCTTCAGAACAGTTTGCTAACAATTTGTCATACCCAGCTTTCTCGCTCAAAATTACATCCTCTCGGGAACCTAGAGAATCCACTTTAGGAAAATGATATTTGGCAAAAAGCTAGAAGTCAACGTGAAGATTAAAACGCTAGAAGAAGATTTCAGGTTTCTGAATATTTGTTTGTGTAATTCGCTGTCAAATCTAACTCCCCATGCATTTCTATGGGATAGTTCCCATGGCTCAGGAACCCAGTCGCGCAACGTGCGCGACTTCAAACTGTGCACAAAGCAAGTATTCACCCCAAATATTATCTGTGCAAAAGAACTTTTCATTTCGCTAAAAAAGTGCAGAGTAATCACTGTTGAAAGGACTGCCATGGGCGGGAAAGCTGCACATGCCATATTTTATCTACAGTCCCGAACAACGTTTCAAGCTAGTAAAGCGAATAATGGAGCAAAATATTGCTCTGTCATCCTTGAATTAGAATGTTCGTCTGAGGTCGCCAATGCTCCAGATCTGGCACGATGGTTCTGAAAGGATTCATGCGCTGGAAGATGAATTCTCGAAAGGCAAACTCTGCGGCATTCGATTCGCCGACACTCGCGTGCGTACGTCACTTAGTTCGCTGCTCGCTCGCCGATTGTGTATTTTTAGTTCTTAGCGGAACCCAAGTTGGCTCCAATAAACGTTTGTTAAGTGAAGAAACTTGCGTCGTGCTAGGCTGCGTGACGATATTACGTAGCGCTGTTTTACTACTTAATTTCTTCGTCATCCGCACGTAGAAAAAGATTGCGAACATCGTAGGCGAGTTGCATTGGCAAGAAGACAATTCCATAAAAGACAGAATAAAAGAAAGTCGACTATTAACGAGAACAAGCTTGTCACGTCCTCCCTGCCAATTATATCAATAACATTTACCGGCACGAACGCAATGTTACAACTGGAAAATGTTCGAATTCACAGAATTACAATTTCGGGATCATATTTATTTTAAAGCATGATTCAGCCTTGACAAAAAAGAGAGAGAAATTGATCATTACGACCGCTGTCGTCTTGACTGAACAAATAAAAGCAAATACGATACGCCCTCAAAGAATGCGCTCTTATATTTTTTACAGCGACCGCCAATTGCATGCTTGAACAACAATGCAAAAGCTTTAGTTATTAATTTTCACCAATATGAATGTTCCTATTAGCGAGCGTCTATTTGTTGCTGGCAAGTTTGGGCTTCACTCTGCACTCTGCTCGTTCACTGCACAGTTCACCGCACGTTCGCACCGGCGGTGCCAAACAGGTGCAATTGCAGATGCTGTAGTGTTTGCTACATAAGCGGCAGTCTGGCAGCCGCTGCTCCAGACTCAGGTAATCACTCGGCAATGTCGGTTTAACCGCGTTCAACCCTAACAAAACTTATGGCTGAAATTCTATGTGGGTATCACATCCGAGACTCAAAACTCTTATTTTGCGATGGAGCCGTCAACGCTCGGGAGAAATACATTTACCCATACTTTTCGCGTACATTGTTTGCCACGTCGATATCATGTGCTAAAAAGCTTCACTGGTCATCTACCTTCACATAGTGAAATGATTCCAAATTTTTTTTGGAAATGCAGTTATGTATCGCCCCGTTGTTGGTCCGCCAGATTATAGTGTAAAGGTCATGCACCGTATAAGCAAGCTTTTCTGTCAGGTACGATAGAAGTTATTAAAGAAAACATTGTCGCAGGGCAGCGAAAACATTTACCTATTGCAAAACCATCCGGTTCCAAGAAGACACCAGCTGTCATTTTGTGGACTCTGGAAAAACCTTATTAATACAATTTTGTTGATCTACAGCCTGCTTTAACTAGCTGTGCTAATAGAAATATTATGCCAGGCACACAAAGGACGAATGACATTTGTATTAAAATGCTCGTCCAGTCTGCGCATTGAATTTTCTAATACTTATATCGCGTAAATATAGGTTAAGAAACAAAACGTTACTTGCGTAAGAAAAACATTGGTGAGTGGGATTACTACTTGGCAGGGTTCTTTCGGTTTGAGAGTTCTTGTTACATATTTCGGTAAAGGGCGCTACACAAAAATACCAATTTTTGTTTTGTCTCCCCCCCGAAGTGCCTTTAGTTGAATATGCTGCCTGAATTGCTGAGAATGACATTCAATGAAGTAAAAATAGTAGTGACTGCAGCGTATACCTCTTGTTAGCAACTGAACAAAGCGTTAACGTGACGGGGCCTCCCATAACCTCCAATAATAGCGATACTGGTGACAAGACGGTCAGCTACACATACCACATAAACAAATTTTATTTTTGACAGTCAAATTACCTGAATGCCAATCAAATCTTATTCGGAGGTTTTGTAAAAACTGCCAAGTTTTTATTAGTGCAGTGCGTGTGCGAGATTTTCTGTATGAAAATATTTTAAATTCCGTTAGAACGTCAGGATATTGGCCGGCATTATATTAAAACAATAAAAACTGAAAATATTTGATCAACGAAGATAAATGTATATTTGGCGAGATTACTTTGTGTGTGCGTGCTTTTTTTGCTATACGCTTTCCTATTTATCGATCGGAAAAGATATTGTTGAGGGCGTCTTGTTCGTTTACAAATGTATATTATTTTCGTTACGCCGTTGGTTCAGGACCCCATTAATAATACTGTTATTTGTCACCTTGCCTAGTTTAAATTCCCAGTTTAATATCTATAACCGTGAGACTCACTGCCAAACCAGGAAAGTCATCAGCAAACAGTTCCTTACAGGGAACGAAATACATGGGATACAGAAATCCGGCCCGCCACCAAAACGTCAAGATTTCGCGCGGAAACCCCTCGTCGTTACGGGTGTAGGGCCCAAGGAAGGGCACAAATTTGCGTATTCGAAATGAAAGAAAATGTTTTAAACAAAACATCCTTGCGGCTGGAGTTTTCTTGTATTTTTCTATTTAAGGTGAGTCAGTATGCTCTCTCACTGACATTATGAATAGATTTTACTGCAAAAAACCTTTCCCATTATAGGGCACCTTTTATTTTTCCTTTACTTGAAATATTCCTGTGGGCTACAATGCAGACAACCGCACAACGGTCGTGGACATTTGTGAACTATTAAAGAGCCCGCTTCAAGTGATTTATTTATTTTGCCTTCATGGCGTGGGTGTTGGTGGGAACAGAAATCGGTGTGTAATTTCCATAGATACAAATGCTATAGTTAAAAAATACCTATAGCCGAGGATAATTAAGAATTTACTGATGAAATAAACATATGCGGCACGTACCCCGCATAAAGATTCGGGAAGAAAGCTGAAGGTTTATTCACTCGCACCACGTGCACGTTCACCCTTCATGAACGTCCATAAATTCATAGGGAAATTCAGCAGGAAAAAAATGGTACCAGTGAACAAATCACTGTCTGTGGCGATCCTTCCTTCGCCACGTGCATGGAGCGCTCATTTTTTCTCTTTCTACTAAGTCTCAAATGTTGATAACGGCGAATTCCAAAGTGCGTATACATACTAAGTGTGTGGAACTAAAACAACGCTTGCCACGTTTACGCCAAATTTTGCCTTTATGGACTCATTGAACCATTTGTTTGAAGCCCACATCAACATCCACGAGAATTGCGTGTAGAAGATGATGTCTACTTGTACCTGCATAGATACCGAGTTTTTGATACCCTCCTGAAAGGAATTCGACAAAACCTTAAGCACCGCAACGATTGCGGCATCAGCCCTGTCTGTATGTTCTGCTACTCCCTCTTTCTGTAGATAGTCTGTGCAGCGTTCGCGAACATTTAATTCTCAGTGAAATTGTTAAGAAGGTCGTGGCAATAGTATATATTAGCCGCTAAGCCCGGCAGAAGGCTAGGCTCCATGTGGACAAAATGACGATCCCTTGTGCTTTGCTCCCTTTCTCTCTCTCGACGCTGCTGGTTTTGCTATCGGACGCAGCGTAGAGCCCGCCGGATTCCCTATCAGCTGTAATGTAGAAATAAATCTTTATATTTAAAAGCAACCGGTCATTCCTTGCAGATAACTAGAATCATTGAAATTCCAGTCCTCTCATGACTGACAGCACTAGTTAGCAGGTTATCTTGGTATCTTCGTTTTAATTTGTGCAGAACCCTTGGGCTTTCTTGGGAATTCGATTTATTCGCCTTCGATGCACCAAAAACCTGTTCCGTACCAAACGTACCCTTTTGTCCGAAGATTTGAAGCATAAAGGTTTTCTTGTTTCCAGTTTAAATTTTCCCGCGGTTGCAATATCGATTGTTGGGAAGCTTGGCTTTGTGGCCTCAAATGCATAGAGGAACGCCCAAGAATGCGTAGTATATCACAGTTTAACATAAAATGAAAATATTTATAGGTTGTAGTTTAATACCCTTACAAAAATGGATTTTGAGTTTCAATTCTTTTCCTGTTGAGTTTTAATTGAATCAACAGAAACTTAATTCAAACTCAATTGGCTATTGAGATGTGTCAGTAGAAACTCAAAAGGATTTGTATTGAGAAAACGCAATACAAAAGCAATTGACACCAGTCTATTGAAACTCTTTGGAGAACCAATTGACAAAACTCATCAGGCTGAAACGTACACTTTGAAGGGCTATTTTTTTTCAGCGCTGCCCACTGTGTCTGCTGAATTAAGACTACTAGGTTACTTTTATGTTTTTTTATTATACATTAAATTTCTATTGAGTGCAGTCAATAAAAAGTCAACAAGGTTTCAATGGACAAAACTCAACAGAATATCAAATGACTTCGTTTAATTGAAACTCAATAGAGTTTCTACTGACAAAAATCAAGTAAAATTGAGAGTCGAGCTAGTTGGTGCTACGTTGTTTAAATATATACCAGTGTCCTTTTTTGTCCATGTTTTATGGTTCGAGCTTAATTTTCAAAGCTGATAAAACTCCTTAGGCCAGTAGCCTTTACCAGCAGCATCTTCGATTGATTGATTGATTGTAGGGTTTAACGCGCCGACGCAACGCAGACGATGAGGCGCGCCGTAGTGGAGGGCTCCGGATTAATTTTGACCACCTGGGGATCTTTAACGTGCGCCGAAATCTCGCACACACGGGCGTTTTTGCTTTTCGCCTCCATCAGAAAAGCGGCCGCCGCGCCCGGGAATCGAACCCGCGACCTCGTGCTCAGCAGCGCAACGCCTGGCAGCATCTTCGCCCAAATAATAATTATACCTGCTAAGTGGGGAAATAAATTATATTGGACAATTTTTGACTGCATTTCCTCAAATACTGCCGCAACATGCTTTGCACAAAACAATGGAAATAAACATTGACAAAACTCTAGTGACTCATCTCTTCTGGCACGTGACTCCCGCGGAATCGTTTCCTTGCTATAGCAGCGCATTTTCTTCTTTATACCTTAGCACGCATTGACATAATGAGTGAGCAATCTCCACTACTGCTGCTAAGCTTCCGCTTTAGCGGCAGTGGACATATTCGAAGTCAGTCTTCCGGGAAAGTTGGAGCGGAATCATGAAGCATGCATATCTCGCCGGGAAAAAACGGAAAGGCGGGGGGGGGGGGGAGGCTACACATCTCGGGTCCCAGTGCTGGGGACAAAAAAAAGTCGTCACTCCCCCTACCTCTTTTCACACATACAATGCTGTGATACCTTGTGTTCCGGGAAGGTAGGTGGGGAGGAGGTACATTTAAAATGCGATTCAATCTGCTACATCTACAAAAGGCATATGTGACATCGCATCCTAGTGCGATGATTCAGTGTTTTTCTGTGGAGGCACGATACTAACAGCGCTGTTTTGCAGAAATGAATACTTATCTCACAAACCCAAACGCACAAGAATATTCCAGTGACGAAATTGTGCCTATAAATACTAAAAAAAAAACAGCAAAACTTTGGTGTAAATCCCTAAACTTCGAAAAAAGAACAATTAAATTTTTGTACACAGCGACCTTTTAAAACAACCGAACGCAGGCTTGGCCTCATCGTCGTTCACTCGTGAACTTCATTACTCCAGTTATCACTCGCGCACCCCGCCGTGGTCTGAGCCCAAGGACGCGAGTTCTATTCCCCGTCATACATAACTTTCCTTGAGGATACCGTGAACTGTCTATGATAACAACAGTAGAACAGCAATGTGGAATGCAGAGAATTCCACAAGGAGCAAACGCGCATCTACGCTCTATTAAAACAGGTGAAAACAGTTCTTTCACTGCAAAAGAACTCCGTACGCCAGTCCAAGGCGCCGCCGCTCACACGAACTGAACGAACGAACAAACGAAGAAAACAATGAAGAAAGACAAACTGAAGCGCTGATTAACAACTCATCTTTACTGCACAGGGTCACAAAAAGAAAGAACGAGCCTGACACTGCTTCACGCCACTACAAAAAAAAAAAAAAAAAAAAGAGAAACCGAACAAATTAGTGGGCTGGCGTGCCGCTTGTTACACTCCGAACCGCTCTCTCGCTAACGATGTCAACACGTCCGCGGACTACGTTTCTCAAACACAAGCGCCTAGCAAATATCTTGCGCCCGCAAGCAGATCAAGAACTTTGAAGCTGTTTTCAAAGATTGGACTTTCCAGAATTCTTCCGTCCTCTCTCCTGCTGCAGTTCGCCGAAGCGGGCGCCCGGACACAAAAGACGTGCCATCCACCTCCACACCCGGCGATAACCAGTTCTTTTGGTTCCTCTGGCACCCTCCCACGCTAAGCTGAAGTGACCGCGCTGTCACGAATGTCTAGTATGCGGCGTTGCCACTGCCGCCAGTGGCGCTGACAGCCAACATTGCGACCTCGGCGGAGTTCGGTTATCTGCAATATAATATTATTACTGCTGCTAGAGGGGTTGGTAATAATTCTATAAAAAATTATTGTAAATATTAACATAGGACTCACAAGCCGCCGTAGGTTTTTTTGATATCTCGTGTCAATGTTTTCACGCTCAGTTTTCACAAGAATGCGTAGCTGTGGAATAGCCATCGCAAACCGACTTGAAACCAAGCCAATGTCGCTTGGTCGCAATCCCGGATGTGCGGGGTCCGGCGTGGTGCGGTCGTGCGGTCGTTCTCGCTGTTCTGTGCAAATTTATAGCTTTCCTCGTGTTGTTGGCGATTTATGTGCCGTGTGCGAATCTTTTCAACCAGCATCGAAGGTCAGACATTGCAGTGCAGCTGGCGATACATCGAATTTATTGAAGGAAAAGCCATCGTATGCGCTCTTCTACCCCCGGTGAACATCCTTTGTGTGTCGTGTTGTGTTTGTGCGCTGTGATCGTACGGTGAAGAAGCTTGCGAAGTGAGGTGTTACCATCCCTGTTAGCCACGCTTTGGAATCCGTCAATTTCACCATGCTGGGAGCCCCGCTGGGAGCGACGTTGTTATAAGGTAAGTTCATTCTTTCCGAGCGCTCCTGTGCAGTGCGCGTCAGGCTTGTCAAGGGCAAGCGAGCACGCGGCTTCGGAGCATGCTGGCGACATCTGCTGATAGCTGCTGGGTTAGAGATAGCTTGCCATTGCGCGTGCGTGGATCTCGGACAGGCCCTGGCCGGTCGTCGTTCAGCTTTGGCCTATAAAATTTGGAGACACCACCACCCGCAACGGGTGCTTCTTTTCTTCGTGCCAGCCGTGAGCGGTGACGCCGGAGATCAGTGCGTTATTTGACGCGGTGCATTATCACCCCAGGGACTTACGTAATCGCACAACAGGTTCGACCGAAATCCCTGCAGTGAATTCTTGTTGCGTGCTTTCCGTTTGGTGCGCTTGAGATGCAGAAGATTGGCGCTCGTTGCTTTATGCGATTACGTAACTGCCTGCGATAAACGCGTCAAACGGCGCGTCTATCTGGCCTGTCACCGCTCATGGCTGGCACTGGGGAAGACCAGTGCCCCTCGTGGGTGGTGGCGTCTGCAAATAACAGTGGCCCATGCGAAATGACGACCGGCCCGACCCTGTCCGAGATCCGCGCACGCGCAATGGCAAGCTATCTCTAACCCAGCAGTTATCAGCAGATGTCGCCAGCACGCCCCGGAGCCGTGCGCTCGCTTGCCCTAGACAAGCCTGACACACTGTACATTTCATCATGACAAATGTTGTGCAGACCTTCCTGAATGGCGATACTCACGACTTGGTTATTTTTCGGTATATGAACAGTGTTTTTATTCCCGCCGTCTCCAGATCGACCTAAAGGGTATGATTTCACTTCAGCCTTGCAAAAATACTGTACGTAAGTGTAACAAATTGAAGGGGGAGGCTATTGTACCGGCACACAACATTTTGACATCAATCAGTGTTTTATTGTCTTCCGCGCTGCTGTATTGCTTTCGCGTGTTCTATATTTGTATGTATCTTAAGCTAAAGATCTAACAAAATCTTTGAAGGCAATTGACGAAGGAATAAAATCCCAGATGCAGTGCCGCTACAGAACGGAGCAGCAGCCATGAATTACCTAGTACGAAGTGTCATAAAAAAAGAAAGAACACCATGATGAAGATAAATAAAATGTTTGACGAACGAAGTTAACGAAAATGAAAAAAAAATGAAAGAGGTTGAATCGAACAAGTGCCTGTCGGATCAATAACAAACGCACGAATACTGTGCCATGCAAGCACACCTGACAGCGCTAGGCTGAGAGGCAGATCTACCAGTCACAAACAGGATAGTGTGTTCAACCAGTTAGGAGACATGGCGGTAAAATATACTTGCAAGCTAAAGTGCTGGCAGCCAGCAATATATTTGCGTATAATTTGAACGATTGCTTGGAGAAAGAGCGTTCCCTGAGTGCAGAGCAGTGACAAATGTGGCCTAAACCGTATTTCATCCCAGCTAAAAAAATAATGCCCAAGAATATAACAAATTCATTGATTGCTTTTGGAAAATAGAGACTATGTATCCGCAGAAGGTAGGGTTTAAACCCAAAACATCTTTACACAAGTCTGATGTGTTACCTCGGCACCCTAAAGGCAAGCAGACACTTTGGCTTTAAAACCAATGCAGAAAAAAACCTGCTGCGTTAGTAGTAGTTGGAAACAGACTGCACACTGTTGTCATATATTAGTCTTTTACCACTAAGTGCCAATTCTCTCCATGTATCTTTCCGTGAATTTCTCATTTGCCAATTTTTGTCACAGGTGCTAGGCAGCTTGCGCTAGAACATGCACAGGCGTCAAACTTTCAAACTGATGAATACCAGTTTTGACTTAAGCACTTGCTCGACTTGCTAGCGTAAATTGAAATTTGCCATTGCTTCTAATCACAACCTGCTGACTGCCTTTCTCGGAGCAGTTTTGAATAAGTTGGGCTGAATGTGGTGTGAGTAATAGCAAAATCACTGAATAACATTTTGGCTGAATGTGGCATCAGACGTGCCACTGACTGATGCTACACCGGCATTGCGCGAGGGCTTAGTCAATCTGTTTTGACAGATGTTCTGCCTCTAGGAATTACCCAAATGATTGGTCGGCATGGTATCACTATACTGTTTTAGTGCTGCTAGTGTATAGAAAATCTCGCCAAGCAAAGGGATACAAGCTTTTAAATTATTTCTCATTTACAGAAACTGATGTTTTTCCCCTCACCAAACAAAACTGTTTCGTGTTCTCCTTGTGTGTAAACTGGCATTAGACGGCCTTGTTATACTGGTATACCCCTCTGGCATTGTTATGATGAAGGCAAAAATGTGGATATACCCATGTCTCATATGATCCCTTTAAGCTGCTGCTTAGTGCTACTTGTTTGGTAAACGTACTGCAAGGCACACACCATACTTCAGCGTTACAAGAGTGTAAAAGACTGCGAAATTCAAGTTATGTATTTTTCCTGTCACGTTCTTTTTGCCACGTTTTTTTTTCCATCACGGTTCATGTATTTTTTTCCACTAGTCGGTAAGCACAAAGTATTATGTGCTCATCCATTCATAAAGCCATTTGCGATGATTGCCTGATGTAGTAACTTTAGATTACAGTACCATATGATCCTAGTTTTTTTTAATCAAGGCTTGTTTTGTAAACAAGTTCATGCAAGTTGACAATTTTCTAATTTTGTTTTACGAGATTTCAAGCATTAAAATTTCAAAAAACAAAATCCACAGGTTGACAGGTATGCTTTTGCACAGGTTTGGGGTTTCTCCTGTCAGGTAGTGGCTCTACCAGTCTTTATAGGCCTATTTGGATTTCTTTTGGGCCTGAAAGATGTGGAAGACACGATTACGGACCCATGCGGGTGATTTTTTGGCTCCCTGCCGCCTTGAAACATAGTCGTTCCTGTAGATTTCAGGCGCCTTAATGCGGAAGGCATTCAACTAAAGGCATTCCACTCCCTACCAATTGTAGAATTAATTGATGCGGCTAGCTTGGCTTACGGCATTAAAATCTGAGGAAAGCTTATGCATTTGTTGAACTGCTATCTCCCTGCTTTCCAAACATACAAGCCAGGTAACTTTTAAAATAGCCAGGTACTTAAACCAGCATGCTTAATGAGAAGGGATGCAATCATCATTTCGTACTTGACTGGTGCAAACAAACAAGTCTGTTTCTTGTATTTTGCAGGCTACACAGTCAAGTAGGCAAGTGGACCCTGCGAGGCTCCAGCCCTCCCGTGATGCTTTCGTGAGCAATAAAGCAAGCTTTGCCATGCAACACCTCACTATTTCGCCTGCTCATTGGACACCTTGACGACAGTTTTTAGAATGTTTTTGCAATATTGAAGCAGACTTAGTATATATTTAGTACAGTTAACTGGACATTACTATGCAATTGTTGAAATAACTTGACAAAAAACTAACAGGAAATCAAACGGGCTGTCTTGAATATGCTCAGTAGGTTTTCATTTGACATTTCTCAACAGGAACTCAACAGGAGAATGAATAGAGAGTCAACACAGACTCAACTGGAACTCAACAGACTTTTCTCAATAGACTTTCAATTGACACGTCACAACAGGAACTCAACAGGAAAAGTGTATTGAGACTCAACAGAAAGTCAATTGAAAATCAACAGACATGTTGACTATAGTCATAGACTTTCAATTGAAACTCAGCGTTGAGTTTCAATTGAAACGCGGCGGCCAATTTTCAACGAGAACTCAATACAAAATTTCTATTCAAAGTCAATTGACTGTCAACACAATGTACTGAGTAAAGTCAATTGACTTTCAATTCAATCTCAATAACCATTTTTGTAAGGGTATTTTTATAAAGCCGTTCATTGCCCTTGTGGACCACCCGGCTGTCTTAATATGCTGCCTTCCTTGCGAGGAGTTCGAAAATATTCAAAGAATTCCCGTGGGTGGCCGTAAAGCAGGAGAAAAAAGAAAAAAGAGTAGAAAATTGTTACACAAAAGAGAACCCGTTGCGGAGCCAAGTTAGATATTTTAACACTGCCCGCTGACGTCGTAAATAAAAGACGCATACGTTCCGCATGAATTTTAAATTTAACGGTTTTTGTTCATACTAGGCGTTCGTAAAAGCCCCCGTTTCTGCACGTTGAAAGCCCATACAATATCGGTTCTGTGATTTTTAGGTGAACATTTATTATTTATACAGTTACAGGTTGGACTAAGATGGGCTGCGCACGAGGACGCGGGCTCCTGTATATATGTATATATGTATCCTCCTCTTCTCTCTCTACTCCCGTTCCTGTACAAGTGTGAATTCCCCATTTCCCACACCCGCAATCCAGCATGCGTTCCGGTGTCCACCCTTAGGTGAGACAAACTACGCCTGCTGGTGGTCTTTCCTTTTCATTTTGACGATAAATGCATTCATTCATTCACGCGAGTTTGATTCCCGGCCGCGGCGGCGGCTTTTTTGATGGATTCGAAAAGCTAAAACGAACGTGCGTGCGAGATTTCAGCGGAATTTAAAAATCAAGAGGTGGTCACAATTAATCCGGAGCCCTCCACTACAGCGCGCTTTCTCGCCTGCGTTGCGTCGGCGCATTAAACCCTACAATCAATCAAAATCGGGATCAAACTGTTTACAATACATATTAGTGAACTGAAAGACATGCAAAAGCTACTGAGTGCACGTAAAATATTTCTTATTATGGTAAAATCTTCTACCCATTCAAGCGTCGACTTGCACCGTAAGTACAAGAAGTCCCCATGTGCTGGTCCGGTGTATCATTTATCATAGTTTCCTTGGACTCAGGTCGAAATAACGGCACGTGTGAGTGTTCTTCCAAGCGTAGTCGGAAAAAAAGAGTCGTAATAATTTTTGCTGCGAATTATGTAGATTGTGCTCATTAACTTTGTTTCAACGCAACATCTTCGCAATTTGTGAACTTTTACAAGGAAAGTGCACTTTGGTGATAGTTTCTGCTTTCGCCCTTCTGTAACAACGAAAAACAAAACTCGAAGCACTAGGTATTTCGTTTCACCTGTTTTCTATTCCGCGTGTTGCTGCTCAAGTGGGAAAACGGCTGAATTACTGGAAAGCGCAAGAGAAAAGGAAGGCGGTATGGTTCCCAACGGTGATGCCTGTTCGTCTCAGGGAGGCGAGAAACAAACCACAGTATTAAAATCACCCGCGTTTAATGACCTTGTTTGCGCGCCTTCCTGAAGCATTATTTCTTAAGGGCGTGTAAAATACCTGGATAGGCCGCTTTAACCATCATTAACGTCACTTCAGCCTAACGGGTTGTTACAATGTCGCATGGAAACGAGGCTCCTGCTCAAAGGGATAAACCTAGTCATTAAGTACTGCGACATCGTCATGGAAGTGACAAAATATAGAAATCGATGTTATTTTCTGCTGAGACCTCACTAAGTTGAACGGAACATTATGTTCAGGGCCAGCAGTGTCATTCAGATGTAGTTAAGTAGCAATGCGTTCGTAACCAATTCATCCTGTTGCTGAAAAACGAATGATGGCGCACAAATTCTAAAAATGCCCGTCATAGAAGGTACAGCTACGACATGTCCGAGCGGGCGGAGGTACGGAGGCAATGATGCTTTTGTCGTTGTATACTGCGTCGATCTACTGCTACGACAAAGTTACAACATTCAAGGCTGGCCAACGGGCCTCGGTGGAATATTTTGGTCGTCACAGTGACGGTATATGCGCCTCAGACGAGGGATACCAACTGCATAATAAAGTCTGAGCTTGTTCATCCGTTTTTCCGTGTTTTAAAATTACTTGTCATTTGCTGTTTGTTTGTAATTGTCTGCAGCACCGTCGTGGGGAGGCGGCAGGGGGGGTACTGGGTGGGGGGGGGATAGCAGGCGGAGCGAAAACCTCGCGGGGAATAGCAGAACGCTGTTAGGGCGTAACGGGTTGCTTTCCAAGCGAGAGCAGCAGTACCCTTCTGCAGTATCCGGGAACGCCGCAGACAACAGAGCTTCACTCTTCAAAGGAGTGGCGGAACGCTGCAGTGAAGATGGTATTGTAATTTTCATACAGGGTTCAGGCACTCCACCGCAAAGTGAATAAGTAACTCCGACGAGGAGTTTTTCGCCTCTCGGTTTGGCGGGCACACGAGCCCAATGCTTCAAAAGGGAGGGAAATATGGTACAAAAGTTTTTACTCTACACAGAGTGCCCCACACTCCACGACTTCTTAGAGATGATCTCTGAGTGCGTACGTCCTGCTCTGTCTTTGCCGATGGCTTGCTTTCTCTTAATTGCTTTTAAGCATCGCCGTGTTTGCAGCGTTTTCTTGATCACTGCTATGTTATAAACACGAGTGTCAATTGTTTTACTTCTGTTAATAAATTTAGAAAGCTCGACTAAATGAATCTCGTCCCCCGTACTTGACACATTTATGTTATTACGTTTGGCAATTCTTTGCTTCGTTTTCTTAGTTAGTTTTCAAGTTTTGTTGTCTACATGTTGCTTCTCCAACAGCTGCTGCGGATTCACTGAGTGCAAATGTTAGGTTGCCATTTAGCCTGTGTACACTGACGTCGTTCTGCTCGTTCCATAGCGAGATTTTGTTTTGAAGAGTTATTTTAAACTCCTACGATGTGGCTCTGACTGATTCCATGCGGGGTTGGTTAGTTTTCACGAGTTTTGTTCTGTCTCTTCTGAGATTCAACCTTAGCTTGCATCTAGCCATCCTGTGATCACTGCTTCAAATCTAACTTAGCATCTCTACGTTTTGCACGATACCTGGGCTGTGACTCATAACGAAATCAATTCGGGACTTATAACGCAATCAATTCGAATCCAAATCGGGACTTTTCTATGTCGATTTCCTATTGTTTCGTTTGTAGAATAAAGTGTTCGTCAACCTACGGTTGTTTCTCTCTGCCAATCATACCAGTGTATCTCCTCGACTGTTGCGATTGTCTATTCCGAAGTTTCCCACTAACCTTTTTCCCATTCGCTTCTTACATATCTTTGCGTTAGTCTCCCATCACAATTGTGAACTGGATTGTTGCCTTCTCTATAGCGGATTCGACGTCCTCGTAGAAGCTATCTACGGCTTCATCATCATTGCTGGTTGTTGGCGCATAGGCCTGTACTATCTTTAGCCTGTATCGCGTGTTTAGCTTGATCACAACTGTTGCGACTATTTCGCTAAAGCGAAGAACTCCTTTACGTTCCCTGCTATTTTTTTTTTTTTTTGTGGATTACAAATCCTTCCTGTCTTTTTTCTTCTCTTGGGGTATACTGTAGCAAAGAATATGCCCGCTAGTAAACTACCTGAAGCATTTTTCTTCCATAGTTTCACTTAACCATATAATATCGCATTTAATATCCGCGAGCTCCTCATGTAGTGCAGCTGAGATTCCCTCACTAGACAAGGGACATGCGTTGAAAGTTGTCAGGGTCTACTTCCAAAGGCGGCCTCTCCTGGCCCATAGATTCTTAGTAGCCTCTGCTGTATCGCTGTTTTGACCACCACCGTTGACTGGTGCTCTACAGCTTCTGGAGACTGAGGGCCGAGATTTGGGTTGGTTAGTCAGAGGAGGTGGCGGCCAACTAAT
This sequence comes from Haemaphysalis longicornis, assembly GCF_048455015.1. Taxonomy (NCBI): domain Eukaryota; kingdom Metazoa; phylum Arthropoda; class Arachnida; order Ixodida; family Ixodidae; genus Haemaphysalis; species Haemaphysalis longicornis. The sequence goes on from NW_027526361.1 coordinate 84,607,656, forward strand.
ACACCAAAATAACCAAATCCCCCTCTAGCGAGGGAGAGCTCTTCCTGTCCCTAAGATCCTTCCTAACATAGTTGAACCTTTCTAGTGTAGCGCCTTAGTTTTCCGGGATGATGGTTACTTCCGGAGCAGGCAGCGCTCCATACCTGCATCGGCTGGCCATAGTGAGCCAGACAAAAAATAGTAAGAGAGCGAGAGCAGTTTTCCGCTGACGAAGTTGTCGCGTGGACTTATAGTGATACTAATCCAGCGTTTATCTGTTTGAATTTTATCCGCGCGGTTCTGAAGGATTAGGCTTAGACGCTGGCTTACTGATGAAGTTCACTCAAGTCTGGCCGTTGGACAGGTATACGCCACTGTCATGCTCAAGTGTATAGCAACGAAGAAATGGCTTTAAATTTCATTTGCATGACATTCGCATAACGGGTAGTAAAGCGAAGCTTCATTTGTCTCACTGATGCCGTTGTACACCGTTGACGATGAATGATCGTCGGTGAAGGGAAAGAAAAAAAAAAAACGCTTCCCGAGGCCGGAATATGAGCCTAAGTCCCTCGAGTTATGAAACCGGCGTCCATCCGATTTTTCCATTTCGACATTGTCGAAGCGAACGCCAGGCAGCAGGTACCGATCCGCGCCGTACACCCTAAACCCAAGCATTAGGCCTACGGAGTGCACACCCGACAGTTGCTGCGGGTATTCTAGAAAAGTGGTGCGTACCTTCAGAGTAGCATATACTTCCATATAGTCCATCACGAGACAGCCTCGCGTTAAACCATCGCCGTTGTTAGACGGAGGGGTGCATGATTTGTTTACATTAGGCCCCAGCAGAAGAAAGCCGGAAGGACACAGAAGCTGTGCTACAGGCAAGTGAGGTAACCCATGGACAAGTCCAGACGGGGCACTAAAATGGCTGCTGCCCTTCTAGTTAGTGCGCAAGCAGAGGTGCTGGAAACAGTCAATACCCCGTTCAAGTCAACTTGGCCTCTCCAGCTAACATACGACCTTGGAATCATAATTGACATCAACGTTAATGCCGCTACGTAGAATGTGACATACCATAAAAACTCAAAGCATTCCTTACGGCAATTTATCCTTAGGTCTTTGTTCTGGTTCTGTTTATTCCCCGGCGTACTGCTTATATATATATCAAAGGGGCGTTCGCAGGCACCACGGCCTATTCTAGCACAGAACCCTCGAGAAGCTGCGGCAAATACCAAAAACACGCGGCCCAGTGAAAGCCATCCGCCTGATTAACTCCCAAGAGCACCAGCAGCTCGCTCAATAATGGTACGTGAATTATTAATGGCATGGGCTCGTTCTATTATGCACACATAATTAGCCTGATTAGTTGTATACTGCTTTAAATATGTATGAAGCAGGAAATAATCTTGCGGCAGTAATTAGAGCATACCAGTGAATTGTTATTCGCGTGCACATGAAGCCGGAAATTATTCCACCTGCTGTTGTTACGGTGAAACTAAGGTGGTACGCAGTAGTTAGACCCACGCATAAGCATGCGACAAGGAGGAGGAGGAAAACTTTATTCGACTGAAGGGCTGGCAGGTGGGCGGGGTCCTTAGTTGACGACTTATACCCCTGTTACACGGGCGCCTTAACGGCCGTTAACGAAAACGGCAGTTGGCCTTAACGGCCGTTAGGTGGAGTCACACGGCAGTGCGAACGCCGTTGGAAACCAAACGGCGATCGACACCAACTGAGGTCGCTGGTCTCCGTTCCGCCGGCTTTCCTCCGTTCTCGCTGCAGCTAGGCAAGATGGCTGCGCCCAGCAACAACGTGTCCCCGATGGAAGCGAGCGCCCCTCAGCAAAAGCGCTTCATCTGGACAGCGTCGCTGACGCATCTGCTTATTAATGTGTGGCAGGACCACCTTGCACAACTGCGGGCTCAGAAGCACAATGCCCCGGTGTACCTGCGTATGACCGCGATGTTTAATGAGCTCGCAAGCGATGAGTGCGGGCAGACTGTGCGAGTCACAACTAAACAATTGAAGCACAAGATGGAGAACTTGGCACAAGCGCACAAGTAAGTTACCACAATTTTATTAGATTTTTAAGCCCGCGTAGCACCTCGTCCAGCATGTGCAATAAAATATGGCGCACCGCACTGTGACTGATCTGTCTCGATGCCGTAGGCAACGCCGAATCTTGCTTGACGTGGGCTCAAACGCGACTCCTTCATAACGCTCGTGCAGCAATGCTTAAATAGCGATCACAGCGTAGCACAGTAGGTTTATCATGTGTAGCCGTTTGCCGTAAGTTAGGCTTTGCCGGGCGAAGTTTGACAGAAATGTATTTTGCACCAAAAAGCCTGTACGATCAGTTCACACGAAATAAAATGTTGACCTGTGCATTAGCTTTCCTGTGGTGCGCATTGCAGTAAAGGTAAAGCTAACAATCAATAAAGGTTGAATTATAAAAGCAGTAGTGTTTGCTGTACGATCAGTTACACAAAATAAAATGTTGACCGGTGCATTATCTCCTGTAGCGTGTATTGCAGTAAAGCTAACAATCGCTAGAAGTTGCACTGTGAAAGCAGCAGTGTTTGCATTAAATGCACACACCACTGCACTGCTTTCTTGTTTTCTATGCAACCGCAATTTGCATACACAAGAATATTATACTAATACTATTAATTCCAACTTTTCAGTTGTGTATGAGCAGTGTGGTTAAGAGCACACTAGGCCGTGCATGTAAGGCATCAGAAGTAATTGAACTGTGGTAAAAAAAGCTGATAGGAAAGTTGGTGTGTAATAACATTAAGGCGCTAGTGAGACAATGATGCAAGACACGATGGGTTAAGCGCTCACTCGCAGTACTTGTTTATTTGAAGCATTGTCTCGTATGTATACAGGTGTAATCACTGGAAACATGCGCAGTAGAAAAAGCGAAGGAGAAAAAATCAAAAGTAGCTACAATCAAAGTGAAGTTCTGAAGAATTCAAATTTACTGACACGCAGAAGGAAAGATGTGCAGCAGATGCAATGGTCTCCTTTTTCTTCTCTTGATGTAAAAGGCTTCCAAGAGCTCCCTCGCTACTGTATTATCACTCCCGCCGATAATTTGAATCTGCTCAAAGAAAGGTCTTTCTCAGGCATGCTCTAATTTTATCACATCCTGAATTGTGCAGAAATTGCTAAATGTGCAGCCTAATCAAGCACATATCCCATAGTTGTTTGTCGACATTGTTTATAGGATAATAACATTCTATCTTGACTATCAGCTGATCTTGATGCCTATCTAGCTCACATCATAATTCAACAGCCTGCAGTTTCAACTTTCAGCACAAATCAAGTTCATAGTTCTTGTTTGTTTGTACTGTAGTGAAAATAATTTGTGTTTATTGCTGGGGACATGACAGAGTGACTCTCATCTGTACTTTGTTCTTATTTCAGAAAGGCAAGCAATGCTGGCACTGGGTCGGCAGCTACAGAGTGCCCATTTTATAAGCGGCTGAAAACCTTCCTGGGGAACCTGCCCATGAACGACCCAAGCCTGGTGCAGGAGAGCTTTCAGGTGCAACATGTTTATTTTGGTTGCATGCAAACATTGGAAATTGACTGAAAAACCAAAATTGGTTTTTGAACAACCTGGTTTGTTGCCGGAGACAGGTGGCAGCAATGTTTATTACTAAAACATCATTGCACAAACATGAGGCATTGTGGGCCCCTGAGTACTAAAAATTCACAAATAACTTGTCATAAGCATCACTGTCTGCGTAGCTTAATTATCATTGATTGACATTTACAACATACTGATGCCACAACAATTGTTACTTTTGGGAGTTTAGGGTGTACCACAACTCATCTAGAGAAAACATCAAGCATTGTATGTTTGTATGTGTACCACTTGCACTCAGCATGCAAAAAACAATAATCACTTAGATGCAATATTCGGTAACATCCTGTTTTTTTTCTTCTTAAGCTGGACATGATAGAACGGCTGCCAGAAGGTGCAGAAGTTGTGGCCTCGGGGCCACTGCCAACAGCGCCCAGCAGCCCAGGGAATCCTGATGAATCGAGTAGCCACGCTTGGACCAGCCAGGCCTGGACCAACGAGGCGGACAACATAGACGCGTCCGCTAGTGGACCATCGACAAGCCAGGTTCCATCCCCTGCACTCACAGCTGACCAAGGCCCCACCCGAAAAAGGCGGCAGCAGGCGTCACCACTTGACAAAGTTGTGGAAATACTGGAGCGCCAGGAAGACCGTGTCGTGCCGCGAAACTCGCAAAAAAAGACTACAAACTGTCAAAGAAGGCAGTCCGTCTCCATGAGGAGACGAACGCAATTCAAAGAGAAATGCTAGGCATAATGCGCCAATACTTTGCAGGCCAGCAGGAGCGTCAGCCTGACCTCAGCACTGAAAACACTGAATAAAGCTGAATGTGCATACGTGCCCTTGTTCTGTTCATTGTTCACATTTGCATGCCTGAAGCAGCTTTTCATAGTAGTCATGGCTTGAGTGACAAGATGTGTTTAGCCAAAGCCTGTCGGACGCTTTCACCTGATGAGCTTGCTGCGTTGCTCACACAAACCGGCTGTGGAAGTTCACGGGCTGCTACTTCAGCACTCCACTGTGTGTCGCACTGGTCACGCATGTGCTCGCAGACATTGTGGAGGACGCAGCAAGCTGGCACAATGCTGTTGACATTGTCAATTTCACACTCAAGTCCCTTCAAGACCCTGAATCTAGCCTTCAGTCGCCCAAAGGCATTTTCGACGACACGCCTTGCTTTGGAGAGAGTGTAGTTGAACGTTTGCACTGTGGGGTTGTTTGCACTGCGATGAGGGAACGGCTTCATCAGGTGACGCTGCAACGGAAAGGCCTGGTCACAGAGGAGGACTGCTCCTATAGGCATTCCATCGATGACTTGGCTAGGTACAGTGAAGATATCAGACCCCACTACTTTCGGTAGTATGGAGGCCCTGTAAACTGCTGCGTCGTGATTGCGCCCTGGAGACCCTACATTGGTGTACAAGAACTTGTAGTTTTGGTCAACCACAGCGAGCAGGATTATACTATACCAACCTTTATAGTTGTAGTAATCCTGCGCATTTTCTTTGGGCGGCGAAACTTTTATGTGGCAACCGTCCATTGCGCCGAGGCCCTGTGGAAAGCCTGTGCAGGCTTCGAATTGCCGCACGTGGTCTCTGACATTATTCAGAGACGGAAATTGCACAATCTGGGGCTCGAGCACATTTACGACAACGTCGCAAAACTCCCGGAAGATGAGGTTGACGGATGACCGACTCACGCCGAAAAGGTGCGCCACAGTCCTTTCCTCGGCCGACGTGGCGAGTCTGTACAGGGAAATGGCGACACGCTTGTGCAGTGGTATACAAGCTCGCATGTTTGTATCCTCCCGTGCTAGTGAGGAACACGAGCTTACAATGTACGCAAACGTGGAGCGGGTCACACGAAAGTTTCCCTTGAAATCTTGATCCGACAACGTCGGCACGGTGGTGTCATACCACGACGGCGGTCTCCAAAGCGTCCACACACTCCTAGGCCTGGGAGACAACGCCACAGCGAGTGCAGCCAGGGTGCGACACCGCCTCTCGGCCGCCTCCCGCTTCTTCTTGATCGACGCTTTCTTGGTGAGCACAGTTCGCAGTTCAGTCCTTTTTACAGACAACAAGGTTTCGTAGTGTGCAACAAGGAGAAGCAAGTCGGGCGGGCGATCACGGCCGCATTCATACACCGGCCGGCTAAGCGCCATTTCACGGCTGCTCTCGGGGACGCGTCGCAAAGACGCACCACGTTCAACACTTCACCGGCTGGATCGCGCGGACGGTGGATCTCGGTACGAAAGAAAAAAAGAAAATGCACAGTGCTGCGGTGCTGTGGCGATGGATCGCGGAATGAAGCGCTTCACCAAGTCAAATCAGACCACGTTGAAACCACAACCAAAGGCAGCGACGCCACGACCACGACGAACGCAACGCACACCACAACAAACGCGGCCATTTGCAACGCCCTGGTTCGGATTGGATCGGCTAGATAACCTTCTCTGATACTGTAGCAACAACTTTTGCGAAGAGTAAAAAAAAATACACTGTACAGCTTGCAGCGCAGAAAATAATTACGAGAAAAACAAATTTTTGAGTTTTCGAGGTAAAATTGTAAGAGTCACGTGATAAAACGTCCAAACGGAAGTGAACCGTCTGAGCATGGAAAGTGCCGTGTGAGCACAGCCATCACAGTTCCGTTACCACGGCCGTTACGGGGTTAAACTGCCGTTTGCGTTAACGGCCGTTAAGGCGCCCGTGTAACAGGGGTTTTAGTTGGCTCTACCCGCTGTCTCTGCCATTTCGGTCAGCCGTAACTGCCTATTCGGGTCAGAGCTAGCAAGTTCACTCCCCCACTGCTCGTAGTAGGTAGGACTGGGAATTGGTTTCAAGCACAGGTTATTCTGGCACTTCCAGACCTTATGAAACAGAATAGCGCATTAGCCGCAGTGATGGTGGGGTGTGGGAACGTGTTTGTAGACGGCGGAAGGTCACTTTTTGTTCTTTGGACAGCGAGTCAGCTCCTGGCGGGTATAGGCGTCAGGATAGCCTGTAGTTTTACGTTATGTCGCTGAAAGTAGTTAGAGGGTGATCTGCCCGGTCGTCATCCTCCAACGGTGCCCGGTGTGCAAGAACTCGGACGAACGCATGGGCTGCTTGATTGCCGCGGAGTAACAAATGGGCAGGCGTCTAAATTATTGATAGGTTTCTTTTGGATGGATTCTTGGCTAGAACCTGCTAGAACCTGCGTACATGGCGGGAAATTCTTCCCACCATGTACGTACGACAAGAGGCTTGGGAGTCAGTGGTGATGGTACTGGCTTGAGTCTGCGCAATGGCTAATCCGATCGCTGTCTCTTCAGCTTGGAGAGTAGTGCACTGCTTTAGACTTATGCTCGTGACGAGGGCAGTGGAGCTAGGGCCAACTGCAGATTTGGTGTTTGCGCGCGCGTAGTCTGCTGCATCCGTGTACACCCTGGTTGAAGATTCTCCGTATAGTTTTTCGAGGCTTGGGCTCTGGCTTGTCTTCTCCCTTCGTGGTGCTGAGGGTTCACGTTTCGTGGACGGGGGGGGGGGGGGTACTCGCAACATTTACCGAATGACCAGTGGGATGTCCAACATTGTTTCGATGGTTTGTGGGTGTGCGTAGCGTAGGCATTGGAGTTCGAGGTGTCCAAAGCTGTTAATGACTAGACGTGTTCTCTGCTCGGTGAGGTGGGTTTCAGTGAGTTCTGCTAGAGTGTTATGCAGTCCCCGTGCTCACAGTCGAGCAGTTGATGTACTTGTGGGCAAATCTAGGGCTTGTTTGTAGAATTTGTGGAGAATTGTGTTTATCTTCTGCTTTTCTGGCACCTCAAAGATCGTGTGGGGGTGACATAGGTTATTCGAGAAACAATGATCTCTTCCAACAAACATTGCATGTCTCGGTTCTGATTCGCAGTCCTTCGGAGCATCCTAACTATTTGCGCTGTGGTTGCTTCTAGTTTTTGAATTAGCTGGTTGTTTTTGCAATTATTTTTATAGGTCATGCCCAATATCTTATTGTTGAAGAAGGAAGGATACTGCGTCCGTCCAGTGATACCTTTGTGTCCATGGCTGCGTCGTGTCGCCTCTTTAGCACGAGCTATGAGCTCGGATTTTTAGGGGGCGTAGGTTAGTCCGCAACCTTTTGCATAGGCCTGAACTACGTTGGAGGCCTGTTGGAGGCGGTCTTGCATAGTTCCTGCCGATCCTTTGTTGATCCATATATGATGTCGTCGGCATATCCGCGATGAATATCCGTGGTTTCAGCCAGCTTCATGGGGAGATTAATCAGGACTATGTTAAACAATATGGGGGACAAGACCACTCCTTGTGGAGTTCCCCTGCTTCCACACGAAATCATTTCGGAACGGAGGTCTCCAACCTTAATGACGGCTTTTCGGTCTGTGAGGAAGTCTTTAATATAATAGTACATTATTATCCCGTTACCGAAACTGCTGAGGTTCTCAACAATCCTTCCGACGCGGTGCTCGTCGGTTACATCGAGCTGCCGGAAATAATAGGAATATGTTATTATAAATGCAGTTTGGTAATCCAGCGTTTTTTCGACCCCTGTGATTTGCTTAGAAAACTTTCTACCTCCCAACGAGACCGTTAATACGCTGTGTAAATGTTTTTATCGAGGTAAAACAATTACGAGCCATTTCGTGCGTTAAATGTGGATGAGAACCGAAGTTTTATAAATTTCGATTCCCACAGATGGTTATAGAATGTACACGTATTTATTTTTCCGGCTTTGTGATTACACAAAGAAACCTAGAAGGACTAGTGTTTTATACCAGCAGACAAACATTTGGCGGTATGTGCCTGAGCCTGTGCCCGAGCATGACCGAGCCTATATAAACATTTCTCAACATGTATCGATGTTTGATATTTTCGTCTCCACCTCACAGTGTGCATGACCCGTGTAGTACAAAGCATAGCATGCACTCGTACACACTGCGAGGAACCACCATGGGTTCGAGCTCACCACACTCACCAGATTAAAACGCCGCCGCGACAACTCAACACCGCCTCTATTGGGCAGGTGGAGTAGGGGCGACAAAGGGATGTGCCTACGGTACGGAGAGAAAACATTTACTCGACGCCAGCCTCCCAGTGGAAGATACAACTACCCTCTAGGTGAAAAGGGCGATGTGCGCAATGCACATGCGAGCGCGTCGTCGTCATGCTGGGCACGGCCTCGGCAGTCAGTGCAAAATCCGGGTAGCGGCGCGCATATTCGCGCGCACTTCGCCGCGCTGGCCAGATTGGCTCGCAGCAGCTAGAGAGACACAGTCTCTTCGCTTACAGGAGCGTACTACGCGGTATAATCGTCAGTTGTTTGGTACGGCCTATACTAAGCGTCAGTAAAAAAGGGGCAACCTGAATCACGAGCCAGCACACGGAGGTGCTGGCGGGCTTTAGCCGGCGCAACAGAGGTGCGATCGGAAGGTAAGAAATCGTGGCGGACCTTAGCTATCAAGGAGTGCGTCCCCCGATCCGTCTCCTGCGTAGTGCGCGGGTTGTAGGTCCCGTTAAAAATGGGCCACTGCAGTTAAGTTAGCAAAGAAGCAGGGCGGAGCGGCCGCCGCATAGCTGCTAGCCAAGGCTCACGCTACGGCGGCGGGTTACCGGGACCCGATTGCGAATGCGCCCGCGGGGACGGCGCGGAGGACGCCCCTCAGCGGAACTAATGCGCGGGCATGGCGGGGGCCGGCCCGCGGAACTAATTCACTCTACCAGAAAGAATCCACAAGTAGCAAGTAGAGTCCCAATACACGCCGTCGCAGCGTTGGCGGATGCTATACCCGCTATGCTAATACTCTCTAGTGTTTTATCGCGCAACGGTCGCTGGCGCCGACACGGCTGCAGGAATTCGAAAGCTTTGGCTTGGCCCTACGCAGTGGCGCAGGGGCGAGCTGGCCTTTAGCAAAGAGAGGGGGAAATCGCCTCGCGACTGCACAAAACCGAGCGATCGCTCAATGGTAGCGGAAGCCAGGATCCCCACATCGTGTTACCTGGGACATGTAATATCCATTTTATGGCCAGTGATAAGACTTTCTATGCCATTAGACTGTCATGTTCGCCTAACAGTTGCGCATAGTGCATTAATACAGGTCATCATTTCACGCTCTGGAGAGCAGCCGAATACCGTTTCCTAATATCCCTTGGAACATCAGAGTACGCCACCACGCTGACGACTGCAGTGCTCTCATAGGCACGCAAGCTGGACCTCCATCATTTTCAAAAGCCTCTCACTTAACGTAACCCTACAATATTAATTCACTGGGCTTTTCTCAGTGAGAGGATGAGCTGTTAAGCAAATTTCTAAGAAGTTGAAGCTGTTAAGAAGTTGAAATGAAAAAAGCGTTGTGAACCTACTTCGTATTTCTTCGAGTCAGAGTAACAATCCAAATAGTTTTCTTTTTCTTTGAGCAGACGTGGAACCAAAACCAAGGGTATTAATGTGGTGGAAAAGTACAAGTTACTAAAAGCGCCTCAGATTTTAGGTCTTCATATTGCACTTTTATTATAAATACGCCGTCTGCGCACACAAATTAATCTCAAAACCATGGGTAGTAGCACAAAGTTTCCGTGACTACAACAAAATGTGATTAACAGAGCGTTAGGGTGGGTACAGGTAAATTACAAACGTAAATACAAGCTCTCTATTGCCCCTAGACTTGTCTTGTAAATGCTCTCATTTGTTTACCGGTATCGATTAGGGACCGTAGTCTCACAGTCTAAAGGAGCTGCTGTTCCACTCACCCATGAAAAAGGAAATTAGACGTATGGGCGAATTGGTAATAGGTTGAACATCTTTAAGGCAGCGCAGAAGACAAAAACATCACGAGGAAGGAAGTAATAGGCAGGACGGCACTGAACTCGCAACTATTGTTTATCGAAAGGCAAGCAGAAATTTAAACGCTATAATCAAATCCCAAGTGAACTGCCGCCGCTGACGTCGTAACCGGAATACCAAATTAGCTCACAGTACGGGCCTGGCATAGATACTTATTATTAACTCTGAATGTTAAAAACGGAACATTCACTTTAAGGCTTGAATTAAGACGTAAGATAGCACGGTATAACCAACCATACCTTTTAAGCTTTTGAAGATTACAATAACTAATCCGCCTGTCGGCTGGGCATATAATCATAAAAACCCGTTCTCACGCAAGGGGGTGCACTTGTACCCCAGTATCCTGGCGGTTTCATATAGCTCCTATTGTCCTCTGAACGATCGCATTGCGCCTTCTTGTTTCCAAGTGTTCGCTCTGTTCACACATCTGTTTGGGAAATTTGTTGATGCCTTACTCACTTAAAGGAGCCATGAAGACAAAACCCAAGTTTGGTTCATTTAAAAGATTGCCTCGTTAGAATCATACTGACACAACTATTACGGAAGAACGACGCAATCGAGACCTGGGCCATGGCTGCCCTTAGCGGGAACGATAACTTTACTGACACGGTCTACATGATGATGATAACAATTAATAATCACCGGTTCATACCCGTCGGGAGATTTAACACAATCCCGCGCCCGCAACGTTTATATCCGGCCACAAGTAGAAATGCTGTACGGACGCCGAACAATCAATCCACCATCATAGCGTTTTCCGGTCCATAATGTCAATCCTGGTGGAGCTGCCCGCAAACGCTGTCTTTTTTGTCTCCAGCGGTGCATGCACCTTCTCGTAGCTTTCACTGCAGCCAAACGCCGCCAAGGTGCATAAGCCGACATCAACACTGGGCTCCAACCCCGCTGCGACGTCTCCAGTCGTTCAGTCAAGTAGGTATTTTGCTGAAGCTGTTGCCGTGAAAGTCTCAGCCGGTCATTGTACCTGCAGCATCACGTAGGTCGGTGGATTCTGATGGTCTTGTGCCTGTCTCGTGCTTGCGTTTTAAGAGTTTTCGATTTTGGCAAGCACATTTTCCTGATGGGAACCAAGTCAGCATATGGCTCGGCTCCTTTCGGACCAGGCGTCAGTGGCTTCTCGCTGGGACGAGAAAGGTTCATCAAGGGTGGTTTAGACCTTCCACCGTTAGCAACAGGGGAGGACTCATATTGGCGCTAAGGTGCACCCTCTTGGACTATTTCTAAGAACACAGCAAGGTGGCTTCGAGGAAGGTCCGGTAAGTATTCACCTTTCATGAAGTCGGGAACAAAGATGTATTCGAACACATACTGTTGACGTTCTAGCTGTTCTTTCACATCATCGACTTCACGTTTTTTGTCGTCTGCTCGGGTTGCTGTCGCTGAACTTTATTGCCGGCGACAGGAGCTTTATCATGTTCAAAAGGCTTATCATTTCTTCATACGCTCGAATGTGCGTGCTTTCGGAAAAGTGAAGCTTCGGCTGTCACGATGGCTTGTTCCTTTACGGACACTTCAGGGGTGCTAGTAGACGAAATGCTCCCGGTATCGATCTGTATCGCATTCTCCCTTTCTCGCAGGGGCAAAAAAGAGCTTCCGCTCGCCGCACGTCACATTGGACTGTACCGGTTTTTGCACTGCCGTCCTGGAGCAGTTCTTCTGCGGACTAGCTCTTGGGCTACTGTTGCTAGAAGTACAGATTTCCAACGTAGTGATGGACGGGAAACGGCAGAATGGGTTGTCGCTTGGTTTTCCTCGCGCGATGGGAGTGAACGTCGAAGACTCTGGCCACTGCATGTCGGACAAGACAGTGTGGTCATGGGACGTCACATGGAAATGGTTCCCAAGCCTCTTCAGTTCAGCCTGCGCACTATTAACCGTGCTAACCTGCAGCGTTGGTGGTACAACTTGCAAGGTTGATGTATGTTAAGTGGACGTGAGAGAGGTCGCGGTCTACACGATGATGATAATTGGTAATGACCGGTTCATACCCTTCGGGAGATTAAACAACCACTTTTAACGTAAACTTCGCTAGAATTAGCTATATAATCGGGAAAAAAGGGAATGACCATGCGATCCACTAGCTCATTTCCCGCAACAGAACCTATCATGTCATACCAGCCTGCTCTGCGATTGGCGGAGGGCGGCAAAAGCAAGCGCAATTTAGGCAGAGCTTATAATCGTGCCGAACGATGTTTTTGCGCCTAAATGTAATGTATATCCATTTTACAGCGTAACAATGCTGCGGTAAACAACAAAAGTTACGAAAATACACCTAAACATAGATGTACCCATGCGCACTGCTGTTGGTACTGGGCGCACTATGCTTGTTTTAGCTGCAAAGCAGTCCGACGGTTTGGAGTTGTCTTATACGATGCTGGCCGATTAGCGTAAGCGACGTTGCCTTACGCGACGCTGTTTGCCAAGCATACCCCATGTTTCACGAAGCGATTACTTTCTACCGTAGCAAAAAACAAGCCAGGTGTAAATACGGTCAAAAACAAAGCCACGCCGGAGTGCGAGTATGCTAGCGCCATCTGGGAAATTTGACGGCAAGCAAGGCTGCGGAGCCGAATGGAGCAGTGGAAGTTCGGTTGTATACGCGCCGTTACGACTTCATTGTAGACGTCACCAAACCACACGATTTGGCGGGAGAATCAGAATTTTAACCTAAATTGATTATTTCTGTGTAGATACGGTATCATTTACTGCCGCGCATGCGCTGGGGACACTATAAAACACTAAATCTTTCGAATAAAACCAACTGTATTTTGTCTTCATGGCTCCTTTAATGACAATCCCGTGTGCTCCCTTCTCCCTCGCTTCAGGGCCAGCTCAGCGACTCCATGGGAGAACCTCAGAGGACGTATCTTGCGTCGACCAGTCGGACACATCAAGCACATACATTGTTACGTCCTCTGCTGAATGTGGGAGCCGGAGTCCCGCGTCTATATCTACCATTTCATCTACCTTTCCGCCCTTTTTTACAACGACCGTAACTTCCACGCCTTCACCGCCAACGCGGGTTGGGACGACGGCTATCGTAAAATTGGTAAGTTAGAAAACAACCAATACTTTTACTCAATTGTGATTATTTAATAACATAAGAAAAATCTAACTTACTACAATAACAATTTTTATTACAGGTTCGAAATCAGTGCTGCATATGGTTTGCTGCATCCAAACACCACGCAAGGCTAAGCTTGAAACCACACGGAAATTGTTTCGTCGTGTTCTATATACTTCTTTGCAGATAAAACCACACTGGCATCTTCGGCTACCACAGACAATAGAAGCTTTAGTATTATAATTTTTGAAGTAATTAAATAGCGTTGAAATGGCGCTCGCACCTACAAAGTTGATTCGTGAAAAATAATAATTTACATAAAAATATACGGCACGGTGACTCCTTGGCAAAAACCGAAAGATGATATAATTCCCCGGGCGTAATTTTACGACGATAATATTTCTGCCTTCACGGGCGCTAGCCCATGAAGGAAGACAAAGGACGCAGGCGGAATGGGGAGTCAGTGCGCAGTTATCCCGACAGAACCCTTTGCAACTCTTATTTGTTGTTTCTTGTTTTTGTTGTCTCTGCCTTTGAAGCCATGAAATCCATACAAGCACTCCGCCATTGAAAGCGCGTAGAAACAAAGAAATGCAATAAGTTAAAGCCTGTACAGGAGAGACAGGAAATACAGCAAAAAGAATAATCCACGAGCCGCTAACCACGCATCGCTTCAATTCTGCTCACGTCTAGAACACACGACTGTTGCTTTTCCCTTTTACAGGGAAATACAGCCTGTCAAATTCCTGCCAGTAGTTTTCTTGTGTTCTCGAAGTCTTCCGTGGCCTGCTGGTTCCTTTGTTTGATAGGCAGCATAGTGCCCTTACATTTTTACTCGATGTCTGCGGCTCAAAGGAAGCCGCCACGGCAGAGAGAATAAGCAGCATTTAGCGATGCTAGCTGCCGGTAGCAATACATCCCTGGAAAAAGCCTTGCAATCCTACCGACCAAAGAACGCAATACAACCCCCACTTGCACGCTCCTCGTCCTTTCATTCGATGCCTCTATTCTTCCTTTCCTTAGCCTAACCTTCACCCGGCTCTCCCTCCTCCGCGTCGCTCTTCTATTCTATGTCTCTATTCTTCCTTTTCTTATCGGAACCTTTGGTCGGCTGCAGCAATTGTCCCAAGAGACGGGCTGGGTCGTTTCCCATAGGACTTTACCATCGGGTGGCGCATTTCCTCGACGTGGGTTTATGCAGCTGATCAAAGGAACCTTTTCCATTTTGTGCCTTCGCCTCGACGCAAATCCTTTCCCTTTATGCCCTTACCGTTGGGTTACTTCTTATTACCTGCAATTAAGGCTTAATTTTCTCGCCGTTACTGGGTAGTTGTCGTTGTTGTGAATATTTATTCATATCCCCTGGTTTTAAAAGCTGAGATTTTTGGGCTTTTAGTTCCGCCGTCGAGCGTAACTAGAAAAAAAAAAATACCGAGAGAAATACTGGGCGCTTATGAGCGTGTGCCACGAGAGGAGCGCCCGCTGTTGGCCAGGATTGCGCGTGGGCATTTCCCACGTGAGGAGCTTGCAAGAAAATACCAAGAAAAAATAGCGAGCACACGTGAGCGTGCGCCTCGTGAGGAGCACCCAGCGTCGGCAAGCTCGGCAATCGAGAACCCCCTGCCCAGCGTTCGTGGCGTGATCTCTCGAGTGCTTTTCTCCTCTACAGTTCACGTGAGTTCGCGACTGAAGTTGGGAGCGCAGACACCGAGTTCACGCTACAGACGCCGAGTTCGCGAAGCCAGTTGCGGCGGGTTCTAGTGCGTGCTAACGCGGTCCACTCTGGGAGAGATGTGAAAGCCTGCGGACAACACGATCCAAGCCTGCTAGTCACAGCGACAAGTTCGGAAATCCATGTGAGGTGCAGCTGGCGGGTCTCCGAAGAAGGGAGAGGGGCCGCCAGTTCTGCTATTTCGCCGGCCTTGCAACACCAGTTCAAGCAGCGCCTCTCTTGTGTGTGTGAACGGAATCAGTGCCCCGAATGGATACGGGAAGCTAGTTTTTTTAACGAGAAAGTGTTTATGCCGGGGTACAACAATGCCTCACTGACGTCATATCCTTCACGGAATTGACATCGCCAGAAACAGTTACACTGACACGGAGGCGCAATGTTTCGAGCCCGCGATCACTGTAACCGCAACGGGAGGTGTGAGATGCTCTGCCAGCTGAGCTGTGACTCACGCCAATGTAGCTCTACGAACGCGCATTTTATCCTTCGCTATAAGATTCTCTGTTAGGATGGTGCGGTCGTCTAGGAGAGGTGAAGCGATGGTGTGCGCTGTGATGCTTATGGGCGCCGATAGTTGACGCTACTGCTGCGGGCCGCGAACTCGGCCTCTCGGGTTTCACACGCTGAGCTCTTCGCAACTCCACAGTCTGCCGTACACGCCACAGAGCACGACCGAAGTTGTCGCCCCTTTCCCGAAGTGACCCGCCAGCAGGACTTCTGTCTCCCAGCACACCCACAAGACAGCTGCAAACCCGCAAATCATGCTCCTTTCGCTGCGGCGGACCGTAATTTCACCCAACGATTCGCTGACAACCAGTTCGGTTTCGTTCGCACGGTTTGCGAATGCTGCTGGTTTCAGTCGGATTTCCCCAATGCTACGGCCCGTCTAATCCAGTGTTTAATGTTGATGCGTCTGACGGTGCCATACCGATGAAATATAAATAGCCATCTGCAAGTTCACATCGATGCACAATAAACATTCAGCTGTTCCTGTGAAGGCACATTTCACTTTCGTGTTGTACCCTTTCCCTTGAAAGAGGGATCAACCACATTTTTGGCCTTTTTCGGCACTGTCTCTGCTGGGGGCACGTTCTTGCCTTCTTGCTGTTCTCGGAAGTCTTTCAACCCTACACCTCGCTGCATAAAAGGTTTTACCCGTCGCGGTGGCTCAGTAGCTAAGGTGTTGCGCTGCTGGGCACAAGGTCGCGGGTTCGATTCCCGGCCGCGGCGGCCGCTTTTCTGATGGAGGCGAACAGCAAAAACGGCCGTGTGTGCGAGATTTCGGCACACGTTAAAGATCCCCAGGTGGTCAAAATTAATCCGGAGCTATCCACTACGGCGTGCCTCATCACCTCTTTGGGTCGGCGCGTTAAACCCTACAATCAACAAATCAATCAATCAATCAATCAATCAATCAATCAATCAATCAATCAATCAATCAATCAATCAATCAATCAATCAATCAATCAATCAATCAATCAATCAATAAACTGTCTTACATATCTAATCGGTTGCTGTTCATTGCTGCGATATAGGTCGCTTTGTCATAGCACACAATCTTTATATATCTTGTTTGCCAAGCATATTTTTGTGTGTAGTTGGGGGGGGGGGGGAATGAAGGGTGGTTATACGTCGCAGCTGCATTTGAGATATGAGGCAAGCCGCAGTGGAGGGTGAAGGGTTAATTGAAACCGAACTGTACAGTTTTAACCTGAGTCAAAAGCTCGACGCGGGACTTCTTTGTGTCCCTGTGAGAACGGCCTCTGGTGTCGGTATCGAACTCGCGTCTACATGTTCACCACAACAACACCATAGCCACGAAGTAACCACTGTGGGTATCTATTATTTTCCAACGTACTTATTCATGGCGGGAATCGTTAGAAAACTTCATATTCCAGTACGACACACTTTACGATGATTAATAGAACTGAAGATTTCATCTAGACGTTCTATTCTGAGTGAAACATGGTAAAACAGCCCGGTAGCGACAGGACGACAAAGAGAATACACAGGACTAGCGCTAGTCCTTGTACTGAGGCCAAAAGACGCTTTTTTTTCATCTTCATCTTTTTAGTGACCACATGATAATTTGTCTTTTTTAGAGCGACTCGGTCTATGGCTAGAAGGGAGCAGATCGTCAACGGCGGCAGACCATGCGCAAATGAACACTTTTAAGCATAGGGAAAAAATTATCAAAAATACAGGATAGACGCACTGCCCCTATATTTTAATATAATACCCCGTCTGCACCGGGATTTCGAAATCCTTCGAACCGAATGCCATTTCACTCAAATACAAACTTTGGGCTGCTACACGATCTTTTTAATTGTATTTGGCTCAAATGCCATTTGACTCGAAGGAGCACCACCAACGAACTTTCAGTTTATCGAATGCCTTTATTAACGCGAAATTTCGTAACCTAGGGTGCAGTGTCTGCATGCCGTGCTTACAAAGCTTGTTATTTACGAATAAATCCGGGTTTTTAAAGAGTCTTAATATTTTTTCACTTGCTTTTACAGTAAACCTGTGTAGGTCGACACAATTTCGTCCGTCGAACCAAGAAACCCCGAAGGCTCAAGAAATAAATGTGGTTACGGAGGTCCCGGGACGCGAACCCGGGACCTTTACGCACTGAAACCGGCACAGTAACCACTGGGCCAACCCAAAGCCCTAGGGGTTCCGGGTTAGCGGCGGCGGGGAACAATAACATGCTGAGCCAAGTGGTAACAGAAAGCGCATCCCGTGGCCGGAGCCGAAACTGGGTCTCTCGCATTACAAAACCGGCGCCCATCCGATTGAACCATCATCGTATTCCGGGCGCACGAACCCTTCGGTTCGCATCGCGGGCGTTGGCTTTCGAATTGGCAGCGGGTTCAAGCGCGTGCTAACGCGGTCCACTTTGGGAGAGATTTGAAAGCCTGCCAGCAAAGCGATTCGGGCCTGCCAGTCACGGAGAACTTTCAGCGGCAAGTTCGGAAATCCATGTGAGCTGCAATAGCTGAGTCTCCGACGAATGAAAAGTTGTCGCCAGCTCTATTGTTTCTCCCCCCTGGCACCACTAGTGCTAGCTGCCCCAATTTTTATTTCCTGTCCCTCGGTGTACGATTCCACCGTTACTTAGTTCTCTTAACTGCGGCGGCGAAAAAAAAAGACTGCCTGTTGTTTTTCATGTTTTGTACGTGTTTGTCGGTTATTATCGCTTTTGTCACTGACAATGGTGATATTTTGTTACAGCTTAAAATGTAAATGCAAATATTTTTGTCACATTACGAGAGCAAAACTGGGAAGTAACTGGCGACACCAAAACATTGCGTGTGAAGGCGGAAACTTTCAAATACTTTTAGACTTGCCGTGGAGATCGGGGGAACACCGTCTAGTTGAAATGACATTTGAAATTTCCAAGGCTATTCAGCTCAACTGTCCTTTCAAACTTTACCTGCCGCGGTGGCTCAGTGGCTAAGGCGTTGCGCTGCTGAGCACGAGGACGCGGGTTGGATTCCCGGCCGCGGCAGCCGCTTTTCTGATGGAGGCAAAATGCAAAAACGCCCGTGTGTGCGAGATTTCGGCGCACGTTAAAGATCCCCGGGTGGTCAAAATTAATCCGGAGCCCTCCACTACGGCACGCCTCATCGCCTGCGTTGCGTCGGCACGTTAAACCCTACAATCAATCAATCAATCCATCCTTTCAAACTTTCGTATAGCACTGGTATAAGATGGTTTATATTGCCCCTTAAAAAGTCTTCACAGCAATGCAATTACGCTTACGGGTTAGGCCGCCTTTACGGTATCTGCATAAGCGGGGTGTTTGTAAGCTGGCTCTTTCGCATGAAGTCGGACGGTGCTTCACTGGATTGCAAATTGAAACATGGCTATCTGTGGAGGAAGTGTTTTTTAACTTCATACTCTGGTCTCCAGCGCCGCCTCTATCCCAAGTCGTGTATACTCCTCGCCATTCGCCTTGTCTCCCTCTTGACGTTGCTCCATGACGCCCGCTCTTCGGAGGCTTCTTGTGCGGCGCGCTACTGATGTCATTGTCTCTATCGTGTGTGTCCTTAGTCTGTGACGTAGAGATCGTCCAACGGCCCTTATAATTCAGAATAGCGAATCACCAATATAGCTAAACCCTCAACAAAGAAAGTTCCACCAGAGTGCAAGTTTCCCTCTTCACAGGGTGGAACGAGTCTAAGTTTTTTTGCTGAAACGTACGTAACACGATTTTGGTGCTTTTTGACTTCCGGGTATTTCTTGCATCATACCAGCTACTGCTGGGCAATATCGCCCATCCTGTAAGCACGACCTCACAATGAACAGACAAGAGTGGATTTTCTGTATATGCTATGAAAATGTTTTAGAGAAACGGTTACGGGCAACGTCAATTCAAAGGATGAATGCAGTTACAATGGCATACCACATGCACAGCCAACAGCAAGGAGCGCATCACGTTCTCATGTGAGGTCACTCGTTCCCCGCTACCGTTCCGCATCGGCCATCCCGAAGCAGGCGACGTGTTTTAACTTTCAAGGTCACCTGGGCCTCGCGGAAAGTGAGCGCGGGGACCACGCATGTTTGCCGTTCTCTCTACGCTCCCTACCACTGCCACCGCACGTGGCTCCCCACTGCAAGCAGGCGTGCCTCCTCCTATAAAACGACTAACACCGGAATAGCGACCATATTGGTGTGAGCGCATCTAAGAACCTCTTTTGGAAATCACGTAGAACAATAAAGATGCACCGAGGCGTCCGTAACACATCTAACTTAGGAGCCATGAAGACAAAGCACAAGTTTGGTTCATTCAAAAGATTGCCTCGTTAGAATCATACTGACACCACTTTTAATGTAAACTTCGCTCAAATAAGCTATATAAATAGAAAAAAAGGAAATGGCCATACGACCCACTACCTCATTTCCCGCAACAGCACCTATGATATCATACCAGCCTGCTCTGCGCTAGGCGGAGGCCGGCAGAAGCAAACGCGAATTAGGCAGAGCTTATAAGCTCGCCAAAGAGCTATTTGGTGCCTAAATGTAATGCATATCCATTTTACAGCAGTGAGAATGGTGCGGTAGACAACAAAAGTTACGAAAATGCATTTAAACATAGAAGTACCGATGCGCACTGCTGTTGGTACTGGACTCACTATGCTTGTTTTAGTTGCACAGCAGTACGACGCTTTGGAGTTGTCCTATACAACGCTGGCCGATTGGCGTAAGCGATGTTTCCTTACCCGTTTCAGTCAGGAATTATTACATTCACTACAGAAAAATTTCATACTTGGAGGTTTAGCACTGTCAAGTGTCTAGAGGTAAGAAAAAAAAGTTCAGTCTCTCTAGAATACTTATTACACAAATAGCGTGGCGTCCTCATACGGAGGCACCGTTACTCAACCCTGCTTTTCCCTATAAAAATAATAAATATCCTGAGGCAGTTTACAAACAAGGAGGTGAAATAATAATTTCTGCACATAAAAGAGGTGTTTTTAGCCTTTATAAATGATTTACGCCACAGTAAAAGAGAACTTAGGACGGCAACACACCGGAGCTCCCACAAAACCTGGTGGCGTCCATTTTGAAACGATGTTTATGAGTCTGGTTCCGCCATTCCATATCACATGGTGCTACCTTTCACTTCCGTACTTTTCGAACATTAGCCGCACCGCTCTGCAGCATGAACTGTTTTCGTTTTCACGAGGAAAACAACGAAGAAAGTCGCGTCTCCATATGAAGACACGGTGACTGAAAGGGTTACGTGACCCTGTTTGTCAAGCATACCCCATGTTTCACGAAGCGATTATTTTCTACCGTAACAAACACAAGCCAGGTGTAAATACGGTCAAAAACAAAGCAACGGCGGAGTGCTGAGTATGCTAGCGCCACTTGGGAGGTTTGACGGCAAGCACGGCTGCAGAGCCGAATGGTGCAGTGGAAGTTTGTATACGCGCCGTTTTGACTTCATTGTAGACGTCACGAAAACACACGATGTGGCGGGAGAATCAAAATTTTAACCTAAATTGATTAATTTCTTAGTGAATACGGCATTATTTGCTGCCGCGAAAGCGCTGGGGACACTATAAAACACGCAATCTTTCGAATAAAACAAACACGTATTTTGTCTTCATGGCTCCTTTAAGAAACATCATACAAATACCAAAAACGCGTTAGCTTTATTATAAAACGTCAATCATTTTATGAAGGTGCAGCACTCTAAGAAGGCAAACATTATGCGCGTTTGTGAAATAGTAACTCTGTAATTATCGGTCTATTGTAGTTACTGGCTAGACGCCAAACGGCTTCGCAACGAAAAAATGATAATCCCTTCGCTTTAACATCTCCGACGTGTCAACCCAGCCGCAAGCCATTAGGCAAAAAAGTTGACAAAGCTTAGTAGAGCGTTCTTATTTTTCCAAGGAGCAAGGCGGTTGCGATTTTATTCCAAAGGGGCGTCCGCATAGTGCGACGTCGCCAGCAAGCAGCCCCGCCGCCTTGTCAATGTTGGAGATTCTTCTCTCTTGTTCCGCTTAAGCTCTCCGGTCACGTGATGAGTTTTGGAGAAGACGACGGCTGCACGTTCTCGGTTTCTACACGTCCACTGTTCCGGAGCGAGATAGAGTGCACGCTTTATCGCGCGCCCACCCCGGGAACATGGAACGCGTGTCTCTATTTGCTTGTTTTATCGGAGGCAGGCAGCACCGAACAAAGCGACCATTAGAGCTTGGCGGCTGGGAATCTGGCACAGACGTCAATAAAGGCTTCTTCAGGCTGCGTTCGCTGCGGGCAAAGCTCGCCAAAAAAAAATCAG
The DNA here is from genome assembly GCF_048455015.1 of Haemaphysalis longicornis. Classification (NCBI taxonomy): domain Eukaryota; kingdom Metazoa; phylum Arthropoda; class Arachnida; order Ixodida; family Ixodidae; genus Haemaphysalis; species Haemaphysalis longicornis. Next base: position 84,629,674 of record NW_027526361.1, read on the forward strand.
CACGGCCAATACGCGCCCCCTTTTCGCGGAGTTCTATTTGGTTTTGTTTGGTTTTTGACATACAGTTGGCCCATTTGCGCTCCAGAGGCAGCGCTTAAGTTAGGGAATAGCCTTTTTGTAGTGATGGGACAAAAGCAACATTTGCCGGCCCATTGCATCTCTCTATTTTCTTTGTTTCTTGACGCCCGATCCCTCTTTTTTTAACGATCTGACAGTCTTTAGTAGGTGGTCAGGGCTACTCGGGAACAAATGAAGACTTTCTGGCTTACGTAGGTGCATCGGTTTTAACCGGTCGTAAGCATTTTGGTTATTGGTTTTCTGCCGCAATCGATATATAGAAGCAGCCTCAGTTGCAGTTTATTGTCACGATTGAAGAATATTTGAAGATTAAAGGTTGATCACGATTGAAGATTGAAGATTAATCAGTTTATTGTACCGATACAGATTAAATACCTCTAGGAGCTCCCGCAGTCACATAATTGGGTAGGTTGTGCATTGAAGTATCTTGCCTTCCCGTTCTGTCCCTCGTAGCTTCCTCCTCGGCTACAAACGCGGTTTCCGTCGTTCTTGTAGAGCACACGACAGAATGTTTTTTTTGCGAAAGGTAAGCACGAAAAGCGTCGAAAAAGATACACAAAAGCTGCAGGCGAAGATCATCATAAACCTGCTCTCGACTAAGCAACCCGTCAGGTTTTTGAAGAAGATAGTTTGTCTTGAGGTACTTAAACCCAGACTTTTTTGTCTGTCTGTATGTCTGTTTGTCTGTTTGTCTGTCTGTGTCTGTCAGTGACTCTATTCAGCCACCCGGCCAAAGAGAAACGAAGTCTGCACGATAGTATTATATACTCACAGCCAAACCTAAACGTCTAAGTCCAATTTATGTGATCATACTTGTCAACATTGTTGAACAATAACGTCATTACGCAAATATAGGACAGAACATTAATATACAAAGGATATTTACTGTGTTCCTTTATAAAAAAATTCATAGATGCTTGCTTTTTGCGAAATGAAATGCTACATCCACTGCAGAAAAAAATTCACACTGTCACCTGCTGTCGCCCGTGCCACTAAAGCTACTGGCGGCATTTAAAAAAATAAAGTGGCAACAGTTACAAAAGGTTACACTATATAGGTTCCACGTTCTGCTTGCAATGCACATGGACTAGGGCAACCTGGTTCTATAAACGTTGAAATACGGCGCCTGGATTCACGCGCGTCTCCGCCGTACCGCAGCGCTGGCATCGAGGCACCCGGCCTGGAGCAGTGGAACGCGGTAAATTTAAATTTACATGAGCAAACCTTTAGCGTATGTACCTTGGGAGGAGCGCGACGCAAGAGGAACAACATGAGACGTGAGCGGAAAACGAAGTGAGGCATTTACTTGGCAAATGTTGACTTTGTCGACATTTGCAACGAAAGAAGTAGCTAGGCGGCCAATTTTTTTACAGAACGGTGCCTGAGATGCCATTCGTTGGATGCAGGTAGCAGTATTTAGCTCACTCACGCATCGGGACTTCTCGTGTATTACGTACGAGTCCCAAAATGATTATCCTTAAAGGTACACTAAAGGTTGGAAACACGTTGTCCTCTATTGGTAGATTACGGCGCCCCGAATATAAATACACCATTCTCGCAACTAGCAGTTGTTTAATAAGGCAGAAAATTCCAGAAACGTGAGAACAGGTGTCAACACCACGTATGCTTTTGGGCACTACAATTTGTGACGTCACAGAAGTTTTGAACGGCGAGTACTTATTGGAGAAGCATATATACATTTTTCCTTAAGTAGGCAGTCCCTAAGTGGTTGACTACCTGAAATACACCACTATATACAGTCGGGCCGGAATATTCACCTGCATCACGCTGCCCACGTCCTGCCGACTGTCTGGCTAGGGAAGTACTTGGACATATCACCGACGCCGTGACAGTTATAACATACATAGGGTACATCGGTACATAGGGGATCTTGGGTACATAGGGGCTAACTTTTATTACGGGCATATAATATTCACAGCTTTTGGCAAGGTGGGGGAGCCTGACTATCGCACGGTTGGTTTGGCCGATGCGATGTGCCGACAGAATTTCTGCGTGTTCACAGCGAAGCCCTTCGATAATATCTGGGTTGGTGTCTTCAGGCTCAACCGTAATTACTCCGCTTGTGGTATTGGGACGCTGCCGGGATTTTTTGACCGCTAAGGGGATAGAGATGCATTTGCCATTTTGTAGTGCGTGATTTGGATATAGCCAGGATACGTGCGGCAACTTAGTCGTCGTAAACCAGGATGTAAAGGCAACTGCCCACGGCGTCGTACTTGCGAGAGGCTTCTTGTACAGCAAGGAGGTGCGAGGACGATTTTGATTAAGCGAATCCACGCCGAACGTCGAGGAAGACGCCACGTTCATCGGCACTCCCAGCCTGTGGGCCGAAGCAGTGGCGGAGGAGCCGCCGTCGTGGCGGCTTGTTAGCCTTAGCTACACCCAGAAAAGAACAGGGCTATGACGGGCCACATAGGAGCCGCAGGAAGTCAAAATTGGCACGTACGTGTAGCACTGCACTTCACGAGTACGCTGGTACCACTTTCAACTAGGTGGAAATACAATGTCCCCAGCACAGGTAATTTAGAACCGAAGCAAACTTGAGTGCCATCCATACAGGTGGCGATCCCAGCACCCCTAATGTAGTAAAACTAATCATTTCATTAATAAATACATGGTATTTCTCTTGACACAGCGAAAGGCTGCATTAAATTCGGCTGGGACTTCCAGATTTAAACAACTGCAATAGATTTTGAGGTGTTAAAAAATGATCTCTGAACTAAGGAAAGTCAAACGAAGCTGGCCATCACGTCATCGCAGTAACACAGCTGTGGTGATGGTCGGCACACTGCTCTCTAACGTCATTCCTACTCTGCTCTTGAGGTCGTAAATTATAACGATCAAAGGACAACCCAGAAAAGCTGACCATCAGTTAACCATAAAGCGTGGGTCTTGAAACGTCACTCAGAAACGGAACGGCTCTTGTTTTTTTTTTTATTTTGCCAGGAGCCGAACCCTTGTTCGTTTTTTCATGGCCTTCATTATTTTTGCAAGCCACATTAAGAAGCAGAGACATAAAGCACTCGCCTGCAGACGGGGCCAAATATCGCTGTAACGGAAAGAATGCACGATTTCTTCAAACAAAAAATACAAGCTAACTAGCCAGTATATGGCGGCTGATCTTGAAGCCACGCTAGTTTAAAATTTAGTTTCTAGGAAAGCAAACTCACTCGTTGTTGCTCTTTGTAGCTCGCGTATACAACCTTTGGCTACAAAAAAAGCATTATGCTGATAAAAAAAAAAACGGCTCCGCGCACTCGCTTCCGGCGAATTCCGGCAGAGACTCGACACTTGCGCCCTTAACGAGCCCAGGGCAGGAAAGCTTGCAACAAAGCTCTCTTGCGGAATAAAGGGGCTTTTTACCGTATCCATGTATGTTGTGTGTAGCTTTGTGTAACGTATCTGTTTTTTTTTTAATTTTTGTTTGAGGGAGGAATTTAAGAACGGCCACTTCGACATACATTAAAAGCAGGGTTCTTTGAAGACGGCTATGGAATCGTTTCGCAGACTAAAATATCTGTACTGAAGGCACACCAAGCGCCGACGTCGTTCTCCGCCAATTGCGATAATCGCCGGTGGGTCTTGATGGGCCCGCAGAAAAAAGTTTTACTGGGGAACCCTGTCATTTTAACTGAATTATGCAATAACCATTAGGCGTTGAGATACTGCCTCGGTGTATGCTGGCTTTCTCAATTTGCGGATCACTGCTGTAACTGTTTAGCGTTCTCACGGAATGTTCCAAACTTGAGAAGTGGGAAAGGATAAAACTTGGAAAACATTACTAAACTTTCAAAGTTTCGGTTATCACCTGCGGATCTGCTTCCAAAAAGCGCGAAGGGATATGCATGCGCGCAAACTTTGATAATTTGCGAAAACCCTGCGCAGTGCGTTGAAATAAAAGACCGCGGAAACAATCCGCGCATTTTTGTTGCTTGCTGATGACTCGTAAAACTACAGGAAAACGAGCTTCTAATGAGAACCCCTTGTTGTCGCCCTTGTCCTTGTAAACTTCAATTTAGTCAGCGCATTGTGAATGGTAAAGAGAAAAAAAAAACAGGTAATTCAAGACAATAACACGTTACATCAGCAAGTCATTAGCAATGAAGATAGAAAAACGATGCTTCGGAAATTGCTTCCGACGATATCCGGTGTAATTGGCTTCCTTAGATTTCGCGTAGTATTTTGTTGCGGTTTAAACACGCGTAATAAATATCCACTTCTTGTTACGAGGAACATGATAAACGCAAATTTGGACTCCTATCATTTACATACTACATACCCCGCACACGTCTGTTCCTTCCTCGCTTCCATGCGCCTGAACTGGACTCATGTCACGGTTTGTATACAATTTGGGCGCCATCATGGAGTCAGTTGCGGTATCCTCGTCTCATTCACGTGACTTACGTTTAGCATGTACCCTTTACTTTTAGGCATGTGTTCTTACGTTTTCAAGTTAGCTTGTGATTTTACGATGCTATTATAACGTAAAGAGCAACGGAAGCTGCAGCGAAAATGGCACTTCCGCGGAATCAATCGCTTGATAACATATTAGCGCGCTTTATAAAAACTACCTCTTTCCGCGGAATGTTGCGCGATCACCGCCTTACAACGTTACGACCGCTTATCATCAAGGCATAACGAATTCTGACATTTCTATAAATAAGCCGTCGGTGCACGTGGACACGTGCGTGGGTTGTCCAGAAAGCTTAGTGTACCTGTATGTCCACAGATGGACCTTTGGAAAGCGCAAAATACAACAGCCATGCTGCGTGAAAAATCGCTAATTGTTTTAAAAATATACCGCACCCAGTTCACGAAGCTGCTAACAAGTAAGGCACCGTATTGCAATGTTGTAAATGGTCACCCACGCGGCCATTTATCAAATACCCTTATAAAACGCACCCTTGAGATATGCAAGTTTTGGGAATCTGGGAACTGATTTGTAACCTATAAACACTGTGAGGGCACCTAAGAACGTTTTATGATTTATCATTCATGATTCCATGCAAAAGTATCAGTCTCCAATTGCCGAGGTTGTCCTCTCATCATCTCAATCACCGTCACCGATTATCATCGTCATAGTCAGATTGGTTGATTGATTGTAGCGTTTAACGTGCCGACGCAACGCAGGCGATGACGCGTGCCGTAGTGGAGGGCTCCGGGTTAGTTTTGACCACCTGGGCGTCTGTGCGCCGAAATCTCGTACACACAGGCGTTTTTGCTTTTCGCCTCCATCAGAAAAGCGGCCGCCAAGGCCGGGAATCGAACCGGCGACCTCGTGCTCAGCAGCGCAGCGTCTTAGGCACTTAACCCCTCACTTTCCCCGATATCTAATCCCTCGATTGAGCAGTGGGAGGAAGTGCTGGCCAGCTCTACCCTCGAAGAGCAGCTTCGGCTGATCCACCGGGCTGAGGCGGCTGGACGCTCCAACGGGGTCCTGAACTGAGGAAACCACCCGCTTGACTCCTCTCATTAAATAAAGTTTATTCTCTCTCACTCTCTCCACGGCGGGTTCGTCATAGTCAGCATTATCATCATCACCACCAACTTCCTCTTACCCAGCAACTCTGCTCTTACCTTCGCGTCTTTTCTTCGTCTCACAATGACTACAATGGGAGCCTTGGCCAATCTCCCTTTTTAGGTCTATACTCAGCCGGAACGCCGAGCATAATGACTGGCCAAGCAACGTCCAACTCAATTTATGCTAAGCTGGGGGTACCGGTAGACAATTCTTTAGCTCGAAGCTTAACGTTAGCACTATCACCAGGACGGCAAAGACCCATTTGCGCATTTCTTGCGCACCATTTCATTGGGCAACGCTCGTACCATGCAGGTAATAGCGGATGCCGCATGATTGCGCTGTTAACACCGGGTAGGCCCATACCCGCGTTCGCATCGCGAAGCAACCTGAACATTTAGCGTTAATGTACTTCGCTACCCACCTAATTGCTACTCCTGAAATGTGCCAACCCATATAGGCTCATGTAGGCTTCAGAAAACGTTTCCTAACAAACGTTTCCAAGTCTCAGACCACAACGCATCCACTAGATCCACATTTAGTCAGCTAGAGCCATAGGGCTTTGATGGTGTTGGGAAGGCGTGCTCGTCTTCCCAACTTTGGATTTTGGATTCCATTTTCATCTTGACCAGCTTTATTTTCAGTTCAATTGTTTTTTTTAATCTTCGTGCGCCGTTGGCTACATTGTGCTGCATATTCTTGTTACGACGCGGTTCTCTTGGTTTTTGGCCCACCGATTTATTTATTGTAGGGTTTAACGCGCCGACGCAACGCAGGCGATGAGGCGCGCCGTAGTGGAGGGCTCCGGATTAATTTTGACCACCTGGGGATCTTCCTCGTGCGCCTAAATCTCGTACACACGGGCGTTTTTGCTTTTCGCCTCCATCAGAAAAGCGGCCGCTGCGCGGCCGGGAATCGAAGCCGCGACCTCGCGCTCAGCAGCGCAACGCCTTAGACACTGAGCCACCGCGGCGGGTTTTTGGCCAACCGATCCCACTAAAGCTTTCACATTAATAAACACCCAAAAAGACACGACCTTATTAGGCCAGTTGATGGCTTTTATTAAGAGTATATAACGAACTGCAAGGCAGCAGTTTCTCGGAGAGCCCAATGCAGCGGCAACCGGTACTGACCATGACTGAGGAGACGGGGGTAAGGAGGCGGTGTGATGTTGCTGGTCATAGCGATGCTTCTGAGAATACTGGGAAGCCGAGAGCTTGACATGAGCATCCGGGCGGGCCACATGGCGTGGGCGACAGCACCGCGAACATATTCTGTAGCTACAGGAGTCGCATAAGGAAGTAGGATATCCAGAGGAAGAGTGGGTTCGTGGCCATAGAGAAGAAAAAATGGAGTATAGCGGGCGGTGTCATGGCGCGATGAATTATACGCGAACGTAACAATATTATGACAACTAATAAATACAAACACTTTGCCTACAAATACTGCGTTCGCACTTTTTTTGCTGGTTTTGCAATCAGTCGTGTGTTTCTAATTTGTACCGGTATGATTATGTCGGTTCGCACATTTTACAATTTCTTGTGGCAAAATTATACCCGTTCCTTTCTCTCTCTCTCTCTCTCTCTCTCTCTCTCTCTCTCTCTAGTTGTGCGCAAAAAAAAAATTCGTTGTTCCTTGTGATCGCCCTGCTTCCTTTACGGCAACGGGTGGCATGGTCCCATCGTGCATATTTTCTTTTGCGTGTATCCGTGTCCCCCAAGACAATTTGTATGGAATCCTCTTGAAATCCGCATATGCAACAAAAACCGAAACAACATTCCACTCTTTACAATATTGTTGCAGTGTCATCAAATTAAAGTCGAGGGGTGAAATCAGAAAATTCGGAGGGAAAGAATTGACTAGGGCATCGATGAGCGGGGCACGAGGTGGGTGGCCTTTGTCGTTCAGTGGACACAAGCAGGCTGTGGTAGACGACGTTGACGACGACGACGACGATGATGATGATGAGGAGGATGATTATGTTGGTGATACTAATAAAGAAGATGACGAGGGAATTGGGCGTTTTAAATGCAGAGCATTTCAGTAACTCACTATGTCACCCGCGTTGACGTCCGTAGTCCGCACCGCACCCCTCCCTACTATATAAAAAAAAATACTATCCGGCGCCCGGTTTCGATCCCTCGACCCTGCGGGCGGAACGCAATGTACATGGTGCTCTACCCACTGCGCCACAAAGCCGACACAGAATTGGACGATACGAACGCGCCTTATATCGTTGACTCATTCAAATTACTGCTGACGAGCGCTCTCTCGTAAGCAGTTGCCACAAGTGCAACAACATTAACGTAACGCAAACTACTTAACGTCGTGCGCCCCCGGAAATGCTATGCATTTGATCGTGCCCCTCGCGAGGGGGATGTTTCACTGCGTCTTCTCTCGGTCGCGGGACCCGTGGTGCCATCTGGCGGAGGCGCGGCACAACTCGTAGCACTTTCTTTGAAAAAGCGCCTCGAAAGCGCGGCAAATATGAAATAGGGATGACGCGCTTTTTTAGTTCAGTGCTGGATATACACGTGGAAGAACTCTGGAGCTCTGGGCCTGAACCTAAGAATGAGGCAATGCACTGTGCGAACGTCTGTGCCGAGCGGAGATTGCCGTTGAGCGCACGAGGTACGACGTGAACTGTGCTCCGTGTAGCACCGCTTACCTTAAATGTGCACCAAGTGGCTCACTCGCAACGGCCGTTAACGCAAACGGAAGTTGAATCAGGGGCTGCACACTTTGGCTAGTTTCGGTATTGGAAATAAGCTGACACTATGACGCTGGCAGCTAAGCGAAAATTCGGCAACTTTTGTATATGTGGCTTAATCGTTCCAACACACTCAGCAATAAAGTAAAGTGATGGTATTTTGTGTAGAAATAAAATGTGTTGTTGACAATTTCCTTTTTTTGACAGCCTATTTATTTATTTAGTCGTTTCATTTGTTGCGCCAACTGGCTGCGCTTTCGCTTTTGTCACTTCTGCTGCCATCCTGTTCGTCTGCTCCTGCCGCTTTCACTGTGTGCACATGAAAAATTTTGTAGCATGCCTTGAAGGTGAAAACTTTGGTGTCTGTGAGTGGGAACGGGCTCAAAATGTCAGAGAAACGGAGAAAAGGACACAACGCGTACTGCGCTGCTGTGTGGTGCGACAACTGGGGGGAGAATACCACAGCGAAATTTTTCCGCTTTCCAGTGGACGGCAGGTCAGCAGGCTTTTTATTCAGTTAAAGTTATCCAGAAGCAAGCGCTATCTTTGTCAAAAGAGCTGCACGCGGAACAAAAAAATCTTCTGCTGTTGCTTTACAGTGAATTTCTTTTTGTTTAATGCTGCGCATTTTTTCAGGAATGTTGTACGCACGTGAAGCTACTTCTAGACAGTTTCTCATGAGCCGATTGGTGCCAGTGGACGCGCCGACGGAAATTCGCTTCGGTATCGGTTTGGTGAGTGGTTGCTCTTCTTTTTTTTTGCTGAGAGGAAAGCTTTGCAAATTATGGTTGCCGAATGTGCTTAAATGCTGCTTTGACGAGCTGGTTTGGCTTTAGAGCATTCCGACAACCAGTTTGATATAGTGACCTTATCACCTTTTTATGTTTATTACCACAAAAGAAGCCCCCGAAATCAATTACGTAGCAGCTGACCGCTTGCATTCCGTGATACAAGTCCGAGTTACTTGCCCGACGGGCGAGCTGCGCTTCGCTTGTCAACATCTGCTAGGACACATTTTTTGTACCTTTTTTGCACTCTAAGTATTTGTTTCGCTTTTACGTCTTGTTTATTGATATCCCTGGTGGTATTTCCGCCATTTTATAGGTGTGACGTATGATTGAATTACACAGAAGACTCGCTAGCTATAGAATGTTCTCTTGGGCTATCAAGTTTACAAAAATAAGAAAAGGAAATGGTTGTTCATGGTGCGCAAAATGTCTTCGTCATCTGCACTTCATAATAATTTTATTATTGACGAACGTTTGCTATTATGAAACATCGTTTCTGTAGAATTGTATTGTGTACAGCGAACGAACGTGGTGACATCGGCAGCAATTTTCTGTATACCATGAATTGTACGAAGACGTCTCTTATGTTTGTGTAAACAACACAGAATTCGAACATTTGCGCTTACTAAACGAGATACACAGCTCCGTGCTATTGTGGCATGTATTGATTTTTTTCATTTGCGATACTTTGGTAATAAAATCAAGGAATAAACCACATTTTCCGTCCACTTTTTTTTCTTGCCCAAACAAAATTGGCACGTTCAGGGCGTACTGGTTCCCGCTTATTAAACTGAGAATGATTTGTAAACAAATGTTTCGTGCACGTTCTGTGGGTTCAAGCAAATCAGAAACTGAAAGCTGTCGAAAACAAGATGTGCAGTAGCAACACAATCTGAAAAGAAAAAGGCAGGCGGTGTTGGTTCACGTTTGCGGCACACAAAAACAGTCGCACTCGTTGAACCCTTTGCAGGCGATACGCGGCACGGGGTTTGCTCCTCGCGCATCAACGAAAGTGTTGTCATAGCAGCATCAGTGATTTTTTGTTGTTTTTTGGTTTGACAGTTTGGCTTACCAAGCACCAGGGGACAAATTAATGCTAGTGACGCAATTATCACTTACATTGGGGGGGGGGGGGGGGGTATACCAACTGACCTAGCCATGGTTTAATTATGCCATAACGGCCGTGGAAACTGTGCTCACACGGAACTTTCCATGTTCAGTTTCAGTTGATTATTTGCACGCGACTCTTGAAATTTTGCGTAGCAAATTCCAAAATTTTTTTGTATGCAAAATCTCTAGAATAAACGTTTTCCTCCTCCTCCTCCAAAATCTCTTGTTATTTTTTCCGCCGAAGCGCTTGTGCTTCGTTTCTTGTCATTGTCTGCGTACCCAGTTAAATTTTGGCTGACCAGTATTAATTCAAGCATGCTCCCAGTTCGTTTATTTTGCTGTTCGCAACAATTTTTTCTAACAGTACTGGAGAGCCTCATTGAGCCGATCCAATCCGATCCATGGCGTTCCAAATGGTTGCGTATGCGTCGCAAACGGCTGCTACGATCCATTGCTTCTACTAGCCGCAGCAGCACTGTGCATTTTTTTTTCTTCCGGTGTATGAGAGGGACCATGATCGTCCGCCCGACTCCAGCAGATCCCAGCGGTGACACAGTGTCTCACGGTTCGCTTCAGTTTGATCGGTCAGAATCCCTACGCAACGGGATGACAGCGAAGGACAAACGCCTACATTTAGGGGAACTTTTTATCTTCTTCTTTCGAATGATGCCTGCAGGCTTGGAGCTGGTCTTAAACAGCGTGTACTCGCGTCTCAGGTAAGTGTTCACAATCGTTTTACATGGCTAAGAGAGCTTAAATTGAGCTGACGATTGATTGTTGCGAAAAAGTTCACTCAGTGCTGACTTTGTCCTGGTGGGCATCTGAGTAGCATCTACCCTATGAGCTGAAGCGCACCTACGTGATGACTCGTAGCAGGTAGAGGTCGCAGATAGCTTGCAGAGCTACTATGAGCTTGTAAAGCTGTACGAGCTTCCTGCTACCTCTTCCCTTTGCCGCCATTCACAGGACTAGGACTCGGGGGGGGGGGGGGAGTGATATTGCCACATCAACCGCTAACTGCAAACGTTGCTGGTCTCGTGGTCAGGAAAGCAGCGCAGTTCTGGCTGCTGAGTGCAGACGACGTGTCCTACTTTGAGTCGTACGACGACCATACCACCCACCTGAAGATGCTCTCCGATCGACCTCGTATGGACTCCTACCGGCGGGCCATCGAGCTCAACGCGGACGCCTGCATCCGAGGGTGCACCGTGCTGGACGTCGGGTGCGGCACGGGTATCCTGTCCATGCTGTGTGCACGTGCGGGCGCGCGGTTCGTCACAGGGGTCGACCGCTCGAATATTGTCTTCCAGGCCATGGACATCGTGAGGTGAGCGACGCTAAACCGGCCAGTGTTAACAGCGCAGTAAACCACAAATACAACGTCGTTAAATTAAAAAAAAAAAGCCTTTGGTAACCCACTCAGCTCTGTTACAGCCATGAAAAGATTTTATTCAACGGAAAGAACGCCGAGAATGTTCAATAACGTCCAGAGTTCACGCTACGTGACGTAAGCGAGGATGAAGTTAATAAGAGAACGCGAAAAAAAAAACAGTTATCAGTGCGCAAAAGCATCTGAGCATTTCGGTGACACGGTCAATCAGAAGCCAGAGGACATATTTCAATCACACGGTAACGTCTCTTGGTTGTGGCTCTGGTTCGCGGCCGTTAATCGTACAGACAAGATACCGTGACGTCATAAAGACCCTCGCGAAGTTGTCTGCTGAGTTCCCGCTGCCTCATCTGCATTTCGTTCGGCTCCATGTGGTGCACTACAACAAAACAAAGCTTCGGCCCAAGTCTAGGGGGAACGTGCGCGTATGCGAGGGAAACGACGACGCAGGGAGAATGGCCTGTCCGACAAGGTGTCGGTGGTGTGGGGCACGGCAGAGGAGCTGGAGCTTCCCGACCGGGTGGACGTGCTGGTGTCAGAGTGGATGGGCCACTTCCTGCTCTCAGAGGGCATGCTAGAGAGCGTGATCGACGCCAGAGACCGACTGCTGAAGCCTGGTGGTCTCATGCTACCCAGCCGCTGCCACCTCTACCTGGCGGCCCTCAATGATCCGGGTGAGCTCCACAAGATTGTCAATTGGGCGAGAGTGTACATACTTTGATGGGTTTAAAGGGTCCCGCATTTCGCGGGAGGTTCACCGGCTTTTGAGGCGTGCGTTCGCTTCGTTCGCTTTTTTTTTTTTTTTTTCGTCACTGTAATGGGAGCTTTGCGGCCGCGAAGAGACGCCGCGACAGTGAGCAATTCTCGCTCCTTTTTCTCGTCAATTATACGACAGACGCATCCGTGCCACCTCAAGCAACGGCTGTGTTCATTTACTGGTATACCCATTTACTCGCATCATACTTTCACTGATTGGCGCTCTTTGGCCATCGTTGCCCTTTCGCCATAAAACAAACAGATACATACATACATACTTTCACTGATGCTACAAGAGATACCCGAAACCATGCCCGCCCGCGAAAAAAAAAACGCATACGTAAAAAGCCTGGAAAATTACACTGGAAGCGCGAATAAAAACACAGAGAGTATAAATGCACCCATTTTCAAAACCTGTTTTTTTAAGGAGTGGGGGGGGGAGGGGTTGCAGAAGAGGCGTTATGACGACAGAGGCACCTTATTCCTGCTTGCGCCCTGTGCAACCACAATGGTCGCCCACCCATAAGAACGGCACTGATGCGAGTAAACGAACACAACAAGAACGGGTCCCCTCCAGCCATGGCTGCGCGTGGCCAGAAAGCGCCAATTACACTGAAAAAAAGAAAGGGGGAACGAAACGAAAGCTGGCCTGAAAAGCCGTAGCCAGTAGAACGGAGAGAGTAACAGCGCAGCGACAGGATGCCTAGAAACATAGAAAGTGAGAAGGGAAGGGGGAAAGTAAGAAAGGGTGATAGGAAGCAGGGCTAAGGGACACATAAATGAAAGAGGGCGAAGGGACACATAAAAGACATGCCAGTTTACCTTAGGCGAAGCTGTCACCCATGGTAGACCGGGGGGGGGGGGGGGGGGAATTGCAGGTATGCGAGGGAAAGTGCTACCCCCTTCGGTAACGCCTTGCGGGCATTGAAGGTATTGAAAAATAAATAAATAAATAAATAAATAAATAAATAAATAAATAAATAAATAGATTCGTTCGTTTTCTGAGGGTGGACATTTATGATGATGATGGCCCTGAAGTGTTTGGCTGTATCCAGTGAAGGGGATTGGCCAAAGATGAGGTGTTGACTGTGTATCTGCACTCGATGCTCCCTTGTGAGAACTAGTTCTGTAAGTTGGCTTTGCCGCAGTGTGTTTTAGGCGTAACGACTTAGATTTTGGACTTTGAAGACATTGGCTGTTGACCAGACAAAGCTTCGCAGTTCAACCATCTCTCACTTCACCCGAGATTGTTATCATCATTATTGTCAGAGAAAGTTTCCTTTCCTGCAGGGCGTTTCGGCGCGACGTCAAGTGCCATCAGTGAGGTTAAGACAGCTACGCTTTAAAACTTGCCAATTTTGTGCTGCAGTGACATAATATGACCCGGAGTGACGTAATATGGGGCGGCACTAAAAACGCAGTTAACACTGTGTAAATTGCACGTTAGCTTTCAAGTGAGGTGATAAGCCGGTATTTATGACTCAGTACACGTGCCCCAGTCATGTTTCTTGGCCGTGGCTTAGGTCGCCGGCCGACAGTCACATAAAAGATTCCGTGATTTCTTAGAGAAATCGCCGGAAAGTAACTAGTGAGTCACCACTTGTTCATTTGCTCTCTTTGAAATATCCACTATTTGTTAAAGGAGTACAGACACTAAATTTTCGTGTTACGTTTTTTTCGCTGTTCTGGGTGCCTGTTAGCCCCCTAATCATTGAATGGCACATTAGACGGTCGATCGCAGCGTAAACAATCAATTAAGGCGTCGTTTATTCGTTTCAGTTTAGGTTTCAGCAAAACTAACGCCGAGCAGCCGCCAAGACATGAGGATGCACGTGACATCACCATTCTTGTCGCACCGCTGGCCGTCTCGACGCACGGCCGCGAGTGAGCGCACGCGCGCGCCTGGACCGGCTCAGGTCTTCACGGTTTCTACGCGCACGGGCAGCATGACGTCAGTCGCAAAACCTTGACATTTGAAAACCATAAAAACCATATGCACGGCGTAGCAACGCGTGCCAACCGCAGCCGGCGCGTAGGCTACGTCACGGGAGCCCCGACGTCGGCAGTTTGGGGCAAAGAGCAGATGATGTCATGTCGGCCCGCTCTTGGCTTTCTCGTGTGGGCAAAGATTAAAATGGACTTAAAATATGCTATACTGGGCGGTTACTGTTGACATTTGCTGCGAGATACCTGCTGGTAAAAAGGAAGCATTTTACATAGTTATCTAAGCTTTCAAATTTCGTGTCACTACTCGTTTAACAGCGAGCTGTTGAACAAATCCTTTCTGCACGGTGTCCGCAGTTAAAGATACCAAGAAAATAGCCGACGCTTGCGCACGCGTGCCTCGAGCGCACGTTTGTCAAGCTAAGGATACCCACTCAGTGAGATTTGCCAATATTGGCCACAGAAAAACTCTAGCGTTTGCCGTATCGTGGCAACACTTGCTCGGAACGAGAACGACGCGTCGCAGCGTACGTCTCTCGTTCGTTGGTCCTGGTGTAGTCGTGCGCATGCGCTCTGTACCGTAGAAAATCCACGATTTGAATATCGAAGCTGCTGTAGTTGATCATTGACAGCACATGGCCCGGCGGTGGATTGTTCGCACAGCCGCGAAGGAGGCCGCGGCTTCGTTTAAAGCATCCGTTACAGACGATAAGTCGTGCTTGCAGAGTGATGTTGTGATGAAGTAGCCGGAACTTTGCGTCTTTGAAGAACATTTTGTGCAAGAAGACGGCCAATCCCTATGGTGGGGCTATGTGCCACGAAGATGAAGAAGAGGCGCGAGAAGTTTCCGGCGAAGGGGGACGGTGTGTTCCGGATTGCTCGGCGGTGATCGTGAGCGAGAGGGCAGCCTTCGGACCGGACGCCGCTGTTCCAGTACCGGGTGCGCGACCGTGGTTCCCCTGCGACGGCCTGGAAGGCGACGGCCAGGGAACGACAGCACGGACCAGCGCCCCACGACCTGCCCACGTTCGAGGAAGTTCCGCCGGCGCGCCGAAGACGCTCCAGCCAATCTGCACACTCCCGAACAGCTCATCCAACACGCGAGACTGTTGCAGTTGGCCAACTTGACTTCCGTTAAAACGGACTCGTGCTTCTTTTTAGTTAGCAGCCCTGTTTAGTTTTTTTCCCGTCGCTTCTTACTCCGCGTGTTTCTGCTACTACCCAACCCCATAAAGCGTGCCATCTTCAGTTGTTCTCCATGTTCCGGTGCCCTGTCTCGTTATTCTCCCGTCCGTAACGCTGGGGATCGTTAGAAGAGCCTGTATTCCATCACAGATGTACGGAAACGTCGACCAAAACGATGAGCTCCCTCTGGCATTGCTCAACATCAGATCATTGAAATGCCATTCCGCCGACGTTAACCACGGAACCACAACGATGCCAAACTCATATTTGTGTCCATCAATTATCCCCTACAACAGCTTCGCCATTCGGGTATTGCGATTGAGTGCAAAATTCCCGGAATTTTTTTTTTAAAGTTTGTGATAAAATTGGTATTGAGACAAAACAGTTTTGTGAACAGGGGATAAAACATGGGCTAAACAAGGGATAGAAAGACAACACAGAGAGGCACAGAATGCACCCTGTGTGTATTTTTCCTTGTTTTCGTCCCTTGTTTTTCCATTGAACTTCTAATCCCTTCTAGGGGAGTAGAAGGGAGAAATCTCCGGCTTCATGTTCGGCATTATCCTGTGTCCTTGTCAGTGCTTGTTGTCAGCGGCGCCTTGAAAAACAGGCCCACGTAGCAGCACGGGTTTGCAGAGGGAGATTGTCTGAATCTTTATAAAACTTGAGAAATTGATGTTTCAGTTTTGTAAACTAATAATGTCTTTTTCTGTCGTATTGTTGTTGCATTGCTCCGAATATAAATCTACCTGGGCTCTGAAACGCCTCGCCTTGATGGTAAGAAAGGTAAATAAATAAAATAAATGAGTCAATCGAACACTCAGCCGGGCTGACCCAGTTGATAGCTCCAACCTGCGATAACTTTTCTTGATGCTGAAATTCCCTCTTAAGGTGTACTACCTCGACCTTACCGGCCAGGGCTTGACCGAACGGCTCGCCAAATAAACGAGCTGAATTGGCCACTTCTGACGGAGGCGAAAAGCAAAAACTCCCGTGCGTGCGAGATTTCGGCGTACTTTAAAGATCCCCACGTGGTCAAAATTAACCCGTAGCCCTCCACTACGGCGCGCCTCATCGCCTGCGTTGCGTCGGCGCGTTAAACCCTACTTCAATCAATCAACAAGTTTTTCAAGGGAATTCAAGTAGTACAACGATCGAAAAGGCTCGCCAGAAATTCATGAAGCATCCTGGACCCTGGACAAAACAAGATTATTCCTCAGGAGCCCCTGGAACCGTTGATATCTGCCGGAAAAACAAGTAAGGCGGCGGTCAAGCCTAACCACCGAATTTTGATTGAATCCGGCTGAAACTTCACCCTCAGCGATCATTCCTTGCCACAAACTTCCATCGGAACTTACAATTAGGCTAAAAAACAAGAAACTGCGTCTGAATTGGTCAAGAATTTGCGAAGAAAGTGCAAAAACCTACCGTGGCCATTTTGCGTGTGGGCGCAGCCATCTTGGTATCAGTGTTGCCAGTGTTGCCAGCGCAGACTTCGGAATCTGCTAAGTTTGATGAAACTTGGAATTTGACTTGGCTGCTACGCAGCTTCCCTTGCTCCTGGCTCCAGTGACTAGTGGATTCGCGACACTGAAGTGAAGGTGTGGTTTGTGTGCCTTCAACGAGCAGCGCAACGCCTGGCTATGACAACTGGTCATCGCAGCTAGTTCACTTCGCAAGAGTGGTGCAGCGTGCGCCAGTCGGTTGGATCACTCCCGTGTTCCTCTCGGGTGCAGTGGGTTGACAGCGCCCTTTGGAAGAGCAGCCGCACACGCATCCGGCCGGATCCAAGATTGTTGACTCATCGGCGTGGCTTCCAACGCTACTTTGATCATCGCCGCATCGCCCACCAATCAGCGTGGGAGACTACCATCGGCTACCTTTGTAAGGGACGGCATCACGGGTGGCTGCTCAGTTTGGTAAAGGTGCGAAAGCGGTCTCCAAGTTCGCTAACCTACCTGTTTTGTGCAAGTAAGACTTTAGCGTTGTTGAAACAGTATCCCCTTGTCAAATTGCTGCGCACTGCTGCCAAACTTTTACTTTGATACATGGCTGGCAACGCTAAGGAGATTATGAAGGCTCTCGAAGACTTCAAACGAGAAATGAGAACCGAGTTGCGGAGTGTGAAAGATAGTGTTAAGTTTTGTAGTGATACATGTGACGAAACAAAAGCGATCGGTGCCGGCCTGAAGGCACTTCGACAGGAAATAGCTCATCTGCTCGAAGCTAATGAAGCCCTTCAAGACGAAAACAAGCGCTTAACGCGGAGAGTTGACGAGCTGGAGCAGTACACAAGGCTAAATAACTTGGAAATAAAGGGCATCAGCTCAGACGAGGATCCTGTTGACGTTGTCAAAAAAATCGGCGACGTTCTCAAAGAGCCCGTTTCTAGCCATGACATTGACACGTGCCACCGAATCCCAACGCGGAAGCCAGGCGAGACCAATATCGTGGTTCGCTTCGTCCGGAGGGATAAGCGCCACGCGCTTCTTGCTAAGGCTAGGAAGCAGAAGCTCACAACTAAGCAGCTCGGCTTGTCTCAGGCCAACGCAGTGTACGTCAACGAGCATCTTACTCAGGCCAACAAACAGTTGCTTGGTGCCGCTATTGCCCGCAAAAAGGAAGTGGCATGGAAATTTGTCTGGACGAGCGCAGGAAAGGTTTTTGCGCGGAAAGACGAACATATGGACGCTGTGAGGATACAGGACTTGTCTGATCTGACCAAGATGACGAAATAAGAATGAGACGTTTGCAGCATGCTCGTCACCCCTGAATTGGCACCATGCATTTTACACCTGCCTGTATTAGATACAAAACCGATCACTTTAATTCTAGCTTTAGCAGTGTCAACAAAAAATTGTTTTCAGCCTTCCATGTTAACATTCGTAGCATGAAAAACAAGCGAGACGAGGTTGATTTATTACTTGGGTCACTGTCGGTTGAGTTCGACGTTATGCTTTTCTCAGAAACATGGTTTGGCACTGACAGCGATGTGTGCTCCTTCGATAACTATGTTTACAATGGTTTATCCAGGCCCCATGGAAGAGGGGGTGGGCTTGCTGTATATGTTAAAAAATGTCACTCACATTCTGTGATTGGCGATGTTACAATCACAAATTCCGATGTTGAATGTTTAGCTATATCTCTCAAGAATATAATCGTTGTTGCTATGTACAGACCCCCTCAGGGTAACAAATCACAATTCTTCGATTTTTTGGAAAGCCTCTTCCTTTTCCTCGACTCCACTAAGCTACCCTTCATTTTAATGGGTGACCTAAACATTGACCTATTATCGGACGCCGCTCATGCAAGAGAATTGCAGAGTCTCCTTTCCTCGTATGCATGTATTAATTATATCAGTCTACCGACTAGAATAACTTGCAACACGGCCACATTATTAGACGTTTGTATCTCCAATGTACAGCTTCCGCACACTGAGTCTGGCGTAATATCTTCCGATATTAGTGACCATTTGCCGATATTTTGCTTCATACCCCTCAAAATAAATGCCATAACAAACACTGTTACCCACATGATCAGAGATTTCAATGATCTTGCGCTCAACGACTTTCACAAACGAATCGAAGATACTAATTGGGAGCCCGTATACAAGATCACGGAAGTCAATGCAGCATATTCTGCTTTCATAGATATGTTCATAACCCAATATAACACCGCCTTCCCACAAATAGAAAGAAAAATTATTCCTAAGAAGTTTAAGAAGCCTTGGATGAACCAATCACTTTACTCAAGGATCAGGAAGAAAAATAGCATGTATCACGATTTTCTCAGCAGCAGAAATCTCACTCTACTTGCTGAGTATAAAAAATATCGAAATAAACTCAACAAAGATCTAAAAAACGCGAAATCGGACTACTATGTAAGAAATTTCTCCCGCATTCAAAATGATAGTCGTAAAGTTTGGCGAGAGGTCAACAACTTGACCAATAAAACCAAATCTATGCAACTTCATGAAATAATCACAGAAAATGGTAAATTAACTGGTCACGAGCTATCAAATGCCCTGAATGACTACTTTATTAATGTCGCTTCTCCAAATTCTGTCACGCAAACTCCTGTAAATAGCTCACTGAGCCTCACCACTCCCTTACTCAATTCTATAGTACTCGCGCCCACAACTCCTCAAGAAGTAGCTACATTGATCCTTTCTTTAAAAAATGACGTATCTGCAGGGTACGATGATATAAAGGTGATCCCGTTAAAGCACGTTTGCGGCGTTATATGCGATGTCTTGTCACACATTGCAAATCTAATGCTGTCAACTGGTGTTTTTCCTGAAGATCTCAAATTGGCCCGAGTCGTTCCAGTACATAAAGGAGGCAATATAAATGAACTGTCGAATTACCGACCAATTTCTGTTCTGCCTGTGTTGTCAAAAATTTTTGAAGGTATTATCAATTCTAGGATAGCCGATTTTCTGCACAAATATAATGTGATTGTTGATTCACAATATGGGTTCACGAAAAATAAGACCACAGAGCAAGCACTGTTAGTTGTTAAAGACAAAATAATAGATAATATTGAAAACAAAAAATGTACCCTTGGCCTATTTTTAGATTTTCGCAAGGCATTTGATTGCGTACACCATGAGACCCTTTTGAAGAAACTTTGTAACTATGGGGTTAGAGGTATTGCGTTGAACCTATTGCGGAGTTATCTGAGCAATAGGTCCCAATATGTTCGAACAAATAACATATCCTCTGATACACAGGTGGTTAAGCATGGTGTCCCACAGGGATCAGTACTAGGGCCGTTATTATTCATTACATATATCAATGACCTAGCCGGCATACATAACTCTCCCGATCTGGTGATGTACGCTGATGACACTAATCTTTTCTTCTCTTCCTGTTCATTACCGGCGCTTCAAAATATGGTCAATGCTTATTTAATCAACCTTCGTGATTGGTTACAGAGGAATAAGCTTAGTTTAAATATAAGCAAAACGAAATATGTTATTTTCAAGCCCATCAACACCGTGGAAAAAAATTGTATACATATTCATTATGACAGTATAACAATCAATCAAGTTTCTTCCCAAAAATTTCTTGGTGTGTGGTTTAATGAAAATCTTTCGTGGTCTGTTCATATTTCCAAACTTACTTCTGAACTAAGTAAAATTGTTGGCCTACTTTATAGGATTTCTAATCTACTGCCTGTTCGGTTAAAAGTGTCTATGTATAATGCCCTGTTTTTTTCAAGACTTTCTTATTGTAATCTTGTTTGGGGTACGACCACGTCTTCCAATTACCAAAAATTACTTGTCCTGCAAAAAAGAGCCTTGCGGGCTATTGAGGGATATTATGGAGCACCACGAAACTTACGCACGCAACCATTGTTTGTAAAACACTCCATATTAAAAGCCGACCAAGTGTATTATCTGCGGCTTCTTCAATACATTCACCAGAATCGCTTGTACTCTGTCCCTGATAGCAACATAGGTTACAATCTTCGCGTAGTAAAACTAAGAGTTCCGCGAACGCGAACAAATTACGGTGAACAAAAACTGAGTTGTCAGGTACCCAATGCGCTAAACAAATTCCCCTTTCCTGAAGAGTTTTTTCTATCTGGAAACATGTTCAAAAAAAAGACCAAACAGCATCTGATTGAAGGTGAAATTCTAATGTAAAAATGCAGCTTACCGTCTTTGATATATATGCGTATGTGTATGTATGTGTGTACATGGATGTAAGTGTATATATCTATTGTTCTATCTTTTTCACACAAGTACTTAAGTCGAATGATTTACTTTATTTCATCCGTTTGTACGAAATTGAACTCGTACAAGTATCAATTTGTATTGGCCCATGATTGTGCACATGTTTTGTATTCTAGTAAGTGTTACTGCTTATATTGTCACGAAGCCAAGGACGACGCAGTTGTCTTGCAGGAGAAACAAGTTTATTGGAGCGAACTTGTGCTCCCCTAACAACTCAAAAGAATACAGAGGCGGCGAAGCAGCGGTCAACAAAGTGACTTGCGTCAGCGAGCGTCGCAGAATCGAATGCCCCGGCGTCCGCACTGCAGGCTTTTTATCTTTTGGCGCGCGTGGTTCTCGAAACGTCGATTCGCATCGAGAACATAGTAGATCCAAGAAGGTTATTCTGGGCTGTTCACGTTAGATCGGAATGCTCTCCCTATCACAACAGATAACACATGCGGCACAGAAAGAAAGAATGGAACACGCGCTTCCCTTGGCGCAGAGATAACAAAGACCGGCGCAGCCGGCGTTAAAAGCAAAACACAAATAAACAAACCCAATGTATGGTTCGCGGCATTACCCCCCCCCCTCTAAGAGTGCATCGACCCGATGCTAACATACGCGACAGTCCGAACAAATGAAAATAAAAGTTCGTCATCGTCCGTAGAAAGGTTTTAAGCGAACCACGTGGACGACTTCAGGCCGCGTGCGTTGTCGTGATGTGCCGGAGTCACCATCGGGGATCACTTCGTAGGTAAGTTGGCCAACACGTCGTAGAATCTGGTAGGGTCCGAAATACCGTCGCAGGAGCTTCTCACTGAGTCCGCGTCGTCGGATGGGAGTCCAAACCCACACACGATCCCCTGGTTGGTACTCGGCGTCTCGGCGTCGGAGGTTGTAGCGGCCCGCATCCACCAGCTGCTGGTCCGTTATACGAACTCGAGCGAGCTGGCGGGCCTCCTCCGCACGTTGAAGATATCCGTGGACGTCGGCGTTGAGGTCGTCGTCTTCTACGTGCGGAAGCATGGCGTCGAGCATCGTAGTCGGCCTTCTACCGTAGACAAGCTCGAACGGCGTCAGCTGCGTCGTCTCCTGGATAGCCGTGTTGTACGCAAACGTGACATACGGGAGCACTTCGTCCCAAGTCTTATGTTCAACGTCAACGTACATTGACAGCATATCTGCGATTGTCTTGTTCAGACGTTCTGTTAGTCCGTTCGTTTGGGGGTGGTACGCCGTCGTTCTTCGGTGATCCGTGTTGCTGTAGCTTAATACTCCTTGCATCAGCTCCGCAGTAAATGCCGTTCCACGGTCTGTGATTAGAACTTCCGGGGCTCCGTGTGGCAGCACCACTTGGCTTACAAAGAACTTCGCCACTTCTTGTGCAGTCCCCCTCGGAAGAGCGGCGGTCTCTGCGTAGCGCGTCATGTAGTCTGTCGCTACGACAATCCACTTGTTCTGTGATCGTGACGTAGGAAACGGGCCTAAAAGGTCCATTCCAATCTGTTGAAATGGTCTTGATGGGACGGCGATCGGTTGCAGAAGTCCGGCGGGTCTTGTCGGCGGCGTTTTTCGTCGCTGGCAGTCACGGCAGCTCCGGACGTAGTGGGTGACGTCAGAGGTAAGGCCGGGCCAGTAGTACCTCGCCTTGATTTTTCCAATAGTGCGGGCTGTGCCCAGATGTCCGGAAGACGGGTCGTCGTGGCACGCTTCCAAAATTTCGTCACGAAGGTCCGCGGGAATGACGAGAAGGTAATTCGCTCTTGATCCGGGGCTGAAATTCTTCTTCACAAGGACGGAATTTCTCAGGCTGAATGCTGGTAAGCTGCGTTTGAAGGTCCTAGGAACGGCAACGTTGCATCCCTCGAGGTACTCGATTATGACGCGTAAGTCGGGGTCGGCACGCTGCTGGGCGGCTAGGTCGCTCTCCGTCACGATCCCGAAGAACGCGCTGTCTTCATCAGAGTCTTGTGGTGGTGGGTCGACGGGGGCGTGGGACAGGCAGTCGGCGTCGGAGTGTTTCCTGCCGGATTTATAAACGACTGTAACGTCGAACTCCTGCAGGCGGAAGCTCCACCGCCCAAGACGGCCAGAGGGGTCCTTCAAATTGGCGAGCCAACACAGCGCATGGTGGTCTGTTACAACCTTGAATGGCCTTCCATACACGTATGGGCGAAATTTTGAAATCGCCCATATAATAGCCAGGCACTCTTTCTCAGAGGCAGAATAGTTTTTCTCCTCCTTCGACAGACCACGGCTGGCATAGGCGATTACCCTTTCGCAGCCGCTTTGCTTTTGGACAAGGACGGCACCCAAGCCTATATCACTGGCGTCCGTGTGCATTTCCGTTTCGGCATTTTCGTCGAAATGAGCGAGCACGGGCGGGCTTTGCAGGCGTTTTTGCAGCTCGCCGAATGCTTTTTCTTGGTCGTTTTCCCAGCTGAAAGGGGTGCTATCTTTCGTCAGGCGCGTGAGTGGCTCTGCAATTCGTGCGAAGTTTGCGACGAAGCGCCGGTAGTATGCGCACAGCCCGAGAAATCTTCGCACGCCCTTCTTGTCTTTCGGCCTTGGGAAGTACGCAATGGCTGATGTTTTTGCCGGGTCAGGTAGGACTCCCGCGGCGTTGACGACGTGGCCCAAGAACTTGAGTTCCCCGTATGCGAAACGGCACTTTTCAGGCTTCAGCGTCAACCCCGACGTACGAATGGCCTCGAGAACAGACTCCAACCTTGCAAGGTGTTCGTCGAAAGTCCGGGCGAATACCACTACGTCGTCGAGGTATACGAGGCAGGTGTGCCATTTAAGGCCAGCTAGCACAGTGTCCATGACTCTTTGAAACGTCGCTGGTGCTGTGCACAGCCCAAACGGCATCACCTTGAACTCGTATAGGCCGTCTGGGGTTATAAATGCAGTCTTCTCTCGGTCTCTCTCGTCCACTTCAATTTGCCAGTAGCCGGTCTTCAGGTCCATCGATGAGAAGTACTTCGCGTGGCAGAGGTGGTCGAGGGCGTCGTCGATTCGGGGGAGGGGGTACACGTCCTTTTTCGTGATTTTGTTCAGTCGCCGGTAGTCAACGCAAAACCTTAATGTGCCGTCTTTTTTCTTTACGAGTACGACGGGCGCAGCCCAGGGGCTTTTCGATGGCTGTATAATGTCGTCGCTGAGCATGTCGTCGACTTGAGTCCGGATGGCTTCCCGTTCGTGTGAAGAGACGCGGTACGGTGACTGTCGGGTAGGTCGGGCTCCGTCTTCGATTATTATTCGGTGCTTCGCTAGAGGGGTCTGACGTAGTTTTGCGCTCGACGAAAAACATTCGCTATAGCGACGCAGCAAAGCCAATAATGTTTTCCGTTGTTCTTGCGGTAGCGCCGGATTCACGTCGAATGGCTGCGGGAGCTTCAAGGTTTCTACGGGTGTGCGTTCAAAGTCGGCGACCGCGATCACATCACTTGCTTCTTGCGTTTCTTCGAGGAACGCAATTGCAGCTCCCTTGTTTAAATGCTGGTACTCTTCGGTGAAATTAGTGACCAAAACGTGAGATTGGCGTTGCTTAAAGTGCGCAATGCCTCTGGCGACGGAGACACCGCGGTCGAGAAGCAACCTTCGATCACTCTCTACGATAGCGTCGATGTCAGAAGCAGCATCCTCACAGTAGACGGCGATCATCAAGCTTGCGCGGGGTGGCAGGGTGATGTGATCGTCGGCGATCCTGACAGCAGCAAGGTGATCGGGGTTCGGCTGCGGCGTCGTGGAGTGATCGGAGGAAAATGTTATCGACTTGGTCTGCAGGTCAATTATTGCGCCGTTGTCCGTCAAAAAGTCCATTCCGAGAATCACGTCGCGGGAGCAGTTAGGCAGAACGACGAACGCCGCAGGGTACGTTGTGCCGTCTATGGTGACGCGCGATGTGCACGTTCCACTTGGCGTCACGAGGTGGCCTCCTGCTGTGCGTATGTGCGGACCGTCCCATCTGGTCATAACTTTCTTCAGCTTAGACGCAAATGGTCCACTCATTACGGAGTAGTCGGCTCCCGTGTCTACGAGGGCGACTACATCAAAACCGTCGATGGACACTTTGACGTCGGATGCCGCCTTCCTCGAGTTCCGGGTGCGTCGGGGCGTCGCATCTCGGCTTGTGCGTGTTGACGGTCGGGCACTGTGCGTCGTCGTTGTCCACGTCTTCTCAGCGGACGTCTCGGTCAGGTCGGGTAAGCGTCGCGGCGTATAGCTGTCGTCGTGTTCGGGAGTCTCGTCAGGGTTAGGTCGGGTCGTCGGGATGAGGGCATGTCGTGAATCACTGTCTTCGGCGAGTCCTTGCGTCGTTGGAGGGTTTCCGGTTTTTCGCCATAGAGCAACTTCACCTCCAGAAGTTGCTGCTTTTAGTTTCCCCCGCGTGGGCTGGGGGACCTTCCACGGGCGAAGTCAGCGTTGCTACGGCGGTTCGGCGATTGGTATGGGTAGGGCGACGGCGAACGGTTCAAACGGGCTGGTCCTCGGTTGGTGTTGGAGAGGTATTCTTCGATCTCCGATGGGCGCTGGCCAGTTCGGGGGCGGGGTGCGTCGACGGAGAACCCTCGCAAACCCAGCCTCCTGTAGGGGCAGCGACGGTAGACGTGGTCGGCCTCTCCGCAGTGGTAGCACAGCGGACGATTGTCGGACGTTCGCCACACGTCGGTCTTCCTTGGGGCAGGGGGTTGCGCCGCAGGTGGTCGGGCCGGCGAGAGGGGACGACGGTACGGAGCCTCGTGACGATAGGGTGCAGGTGGGCGAGGGCGATGTACAGCAGCCGCGTAGGTCATGGCTTGCGGCTCGCGAGGTGCTACTGGCGTCGTTGAAGTTCCCAGCGCTTGCTGCACTTCTTCTCTAATGACGTCGGTAAGAGAAGCGACTTGTGGTTGCAGCGGCGTCGGGAGCAGTTTCCGCAGCTCCTCCCTCACTATTTCGCGGATAGTGTCGCGTAGTGAGTCGGAGTTGATAGCGCTGGCACCAAGCGTCTCCGAAACCAGCGCATTGATTGGGCGGTCGTACTGCCTCGTTCGTATTTCGAGCGTCTTCTCCATCGCGGCGGCCTCAGACGCGAATTCGGACACGGTCTTGGGGGGGTTGCGAACAAGGCACGCGAAGAGCTCTTGCTTCACACCTCGCATCAGAAACCGTAGTTTCTTTTCTTCCGTCATTCCTGGGTCCGCACGGCGGAAAAGTCGCTTCATTTCCTCGACGAAGATTACGACTCCTTCGTTCGGGTGTTGCGTTCGAGTTTCCAGTAAAATCGCAGCTCGTTCTTTTCTCACCACGGTCGTGAAGGTCTTAAGGAACTCGCTTTTGAATTGCGTCCAGTCGGTCAAGGCGCTCTCGTGGTTTTCAAACCAAGTTCGGGCTGCATCCTCCAAGTAAAAGAAAACATGCCGGAAGGTTTCTTCATCGTCCCACCTGTTGAAGATCCGCACGCGCTCCAGCTTCTCCAACCATTCCTCTGGATCTTCAGCGGGGGCTCCCCGGAACGATGGCGGTTCCCGGGGCTGCTGCAGCATGATTGGCGACGTTGTTTCTTGTACCATGGTGTTGGTTGCAGCGTTCCTTCTCTTGGGCCCTTCTGGCATCAAACCGAACTCGGGTGGTAAACCTTGCAGGCGGAGGCTGGCTCTCGTTGGACTGGCTTGGCGGCTTCCCGAGGTTGCAGTGGGCATGAAGGGTGCTACCCCGCACCTCCACCAGATGTCACGAAGCCAAGGACGACGCAGTTGTCTTGCAGGAGAAACAAGTTTATTGGAGCGAACTTGTGCTCCCCTAACAACTCAAAAGAATACAGAGGCGGCGAAGCAGCGGTCAACAAAGTGACTTGCGTCAGCGAGCGTCGCAGAATCGAATGCCCCGGCGTCCGCACTGCAGGCTTTTTATCTTTTGGCGCGCGTGGTTCTCGAAACGTCGATTCGCATCGAGAACATAGTAGATCCAAGAAGGTTATTCTGGGCTGTTCACGTTAGATCGGAATGCTCTCCCTATCACAACAGATAACACATGCGGCACAGAAAGAAAGAATGGAACACGCGCTTCCCTTGGCGCAGAGATAACAAAGACCGGCGCAGCCGGCGTTAAAAGCAAAACACAAATAAACAAACCCAATGTATGGTTCGCGGCAATATATTACTTTTGTATTTTGATTGCTGCCCATTCTATGTATTAAGTGTTTTTGCGTCTGCATCTCTACTGCTTACAGGCTTAGGGTACCGAGGCCCCGTCAGGCTTAACCGCCTTTTGCCTCGGTCCCCTCTTTTCTATGAAAAGGAAAATAAACTTCACTTCACTTCAAAAAAAAAAAATCAATCAAATCAAGTCAATTGGCCACTTACAATCAATAAATCATTAAGTTGAAGTTTGGTAGTGAATTCCATAAATAATCCCTTCGAAGAGGTGACGCAGAAATTTACAGCACCCCTGTTTCTCGTCCCCCAAATATTTCGAGGGAGAGTGCTAGGGTTTTAGTGTCCAGAAATCACGTTTGTGAGAGTGTGAGGCGCGCGAGTGAAGGCCACACACAAAATATCCGCACAAACAGGGAAGAGCAGGGCTAGTCAAAACGTTGTCTAGGTGCATTGGGGGTATGCGCCAGTGGAGAGCGCGGTAGGGTGCCCCGAGGATCGAAGAATGGAGGGAAGGCTAGCGTACACACAGCCGTTCCGGCTTACGTGGCATTATCTGCTGAGGCTTGTGCAATGTATTGCCTTTGTCTCCTTTATTTTCTATCAATAGTTATACGGCGAGTGTTTAGACGGTAGCAACGCTCAGGGTCGAGGTCGTCAGTCTTAGCAACAGTGTAGACGAAGACATGCGTTAAGAGACCCTGGCAGCACTGCGAAAGCTGCAGTTATCCGCACACAGTGGCACTGCGTGATTTGGTTAGCGAAGAGGGACGTCGTTCCAGTTACTGCTTTGCTTTTTTTGCGGTTTTCTTTAAAGCTGCTATCGAGTGTGTTTATTGTGGCAGTGGAAAGGAAACCAGCTAACAGCTGCGGTATAGCCTGAATGACGTCACCCAAGGGGGCAAGCAATGGTCAGACCAAGAGAGAAAAATCTTTTGGGCAAGTTTATCCGTTATCTGAATGGTGTAGAGAGGTAAATTTTTGTTTGAGGCTCTCTGTGAACCCTATTCAAAGTACTGAAAGCGCTTGCTGACTACAACCTGAGAGAATTACGAATTAAAAATATAAGTTGAAAGAAGTGTTTCACGGTCCCTTTAACGTGCCTCCGTTGACCTGAGATGATGCATAAAGGAATTAAAAAAAATAGCCGAGGATAACCAAGTGGCACCACCCCCCCTTCTCCTCCCCGCAAAGCAGCACCTCTTGCATTCGCGTTAGTGAACTGACTTTCAATTTTTTTCTCATCTCGTGCCCATAATAAAACCGCACTGTTGTCAAACATTTTAAGATTTGCATACCCAGGTTGTAGCTTTAGTGGCATTCCTTCAATTGCTGTCTCGATTGTTTTGTTTGAATGAAAAAAAATAAGAAGAGAAGCTGATAGGGCTTTGTGTTCCTCTAAGAAATACGGCCATGCAGTGCTGGAGGATTACAAGGAGCGGTGTTAGGGATGCAATGATTATTTATGGTTTAAAGGGCAGCAGCGTTGCATCTCGTGCCTCGCGCGCCACTAGTGTGCAGAGCTTAATTATAACCTTCTCCTCTGTTTCGTCAGAAGTGGGATCGCTTGAAATCAAACTTCTCAAACTCTTATGTCAAACCCTCAGACGTTAAACTCTTCATAGCTATATGAAGTAATGCTTTGAGCATACAAGGACACTAATGCTGTCAGTGTGACGGGAACTCCGCCTGTGCGCGCGAGAAGATGTTTGGGATGAAATTGTTGCTTTCTTAGCCTGTTTGCAAAACGCCGTGAACCGTAGTTTTGAGTCTAATTATTGTGGTCACGTGAAACTCCAGAGCTTCATCAGGAGATGGTGGGCTTCTGGGGCAACGTGGAAGGCTTCCGGATGAGCTGCATGCGGAAAGAGATGCTGGCTGAAGCCCACGTGCTCACCGTCACTGCCGCGAAGGTCTGTTCCACCCGGCCAGCCCTTCTTCTGGTGAGCACGAGTACGCGTCTCAGGAGATACTTTAATGCTGGTTTAATAGCTCAGCTGTTTCAGCGGAATTTGGTCTTTGCATAAAAAATAATGGCGTAACGACCCGTGGAACCCGGAAGTGGGAGTTTCATAGTGCACGGTGTTATCTGCAGGCGCGTGGTTTCGCTGTTTCTTCTTTTTGAAGTTGTTAATTTCTGCTGCCCTGATTGGCCACCAGCGTGTAGGGCCTGCGGAGAGACTGCACTAGAAGTATGAAGAGACCGTTGACTCAATGGAATGACGAATTCAGAAAAATTAGGGCAAATAATGGACTCGAAAAGTGCAATACAGGAGTGGCTGGAAATTTCCGGCAGAGGCATTTCGTTGTGTTAGTTGAATCACTGGTGTACCTACGCTCTCAGACCATCTTTTTGTAATCTGTGAAACTTTTCAACACTTCCCCGGTGTTCTTTTGCAATGACTGTTGCCAGCGATGTCGTTAACGCCCGCATTGCTGTTTGTGTCCCTTGCGCCCTCTGTTCTCATTTGGCATTGTAATTGCCTCATCTCTGAATGGCCATCAATCAGTTTGCTCATTCGGCAACAGTACCACTGCCACCTACAACTGGGACTCTTTCTTGCACTCGCTGTATTAGCCGCAAACTATGCTTAAAGTTTTGGGCTACCTGTTACCACTTCCACTCGCCCTTCACTATTATACAAGGTGTAGTTGTGTGTTGAAGTGTCGACTCCATGTGCTTGTCTTTCTCACCCTTCCCGTCTTTGCGCGGTTTTTCCAGTATGTTCAGTTCAAATCAATCAGCCCATCTTAGAAAATTAGTAATATACTCCGTGCGGGTTTCAACAACATAACATAAGGGCTTTCGATCCTACACCTCAAAAGGAGGCATACGAAAACAAGGGCCCATTTCTCGACAGCCAAACTCCAAACCGTCTGAAAGTTGCCCCCTTTATTCAGGAATATGGATCCCGACAGGAACAAGGGCAGGAAACGGCAGAGTTAAATTTATACAGAAACTTGTGAAAATATCGCCAACAAGCCAAACAATATACTATGCAGACATTATTTTAGCAGAGGCAAGCACAATTTCGTAGCGTTGAACACAGACCTTCATCCAGCAGTAGCTAGAATTCTCAAAAGTAGCGCCTTCATCAACACAGCAGGCATTGAACTCCACGCTATCACCAGAGCCATTAGAAACCATGAAACCTTCATGCCGCATGGTCCTCAGGCTACAGAATTCCAGCGATCATCTTTACAGATTCTCAAAAAGCATGCAGACAAATTATACTGAATGACGTCAATAAAGACATAGCAGATTTATTAAATATCCACTTTCATCATCACTACCATATCATTTGGACACCTGGCCAAGCGGAGATGTTTGGCAACGTTCAGGCAGACACGCTTGCCCATAAGTTAGGAATCGGGGACCAAATGTCCCCCTGGAGAGGGGAATTTGTGGTAACATCCCGAACAATATACTAAGATGTCTTAATATGAAGAGAAGGGAATTATCTCCGCCTCATCGTAACCTAGACTGGAAGCAAACAGTATTTCTAATACAAGCGCAGACTAACACTTTATGTAGCCCAGCTAGACATCATCTCTCCAAAGGATGGGCAGAAGAATCACCCGCGCGCACTGTGGTGGATATCCCAATCACCAACATGTCCTATGGCAGTGTCCTTACAATACTCTAAGCTTACCTGTCTTGCGCACACCAACGCGGCTGTCGTGTCCCCTTGACCCACGCTGGCTGACTCTCATCTCCTTTTTCGAGGAACAGGTAGTTCTAGTGCGGTACGTCAAAAATGCTCTAGAGCAGAGTTTAGCATTCATTGGAGACGACGTGCAGTCCGGTAGTCTGAGCCGCCGTTGTTACTAAAGTATATATATATATATATCGCTTTCTCAATCTATATATCTATCTCACTCTATATATCCATCCGCACGTCCGTTCATCCATCTCTCTCTCTCTCTCTCTCTCTCTCTCTCTCTCTCTCTCTCTCTCTCTCTCTCTCTCTCTCTCTCTCTCTCTCTCTCTCATCTCTCTCTCTCTCTCTCCTCTCTCTCTCTCTCTCTCTCTCTCTCCTCTCTCTCTCTCTCTCTCTCTCACGCACACACACACATCTCTGCTGCACTGCGTAGGACGGGGAAGGTATACAGTCAAACCCTGCTATAACGAACCCGAATAGAGTGAATTATGCTATATATCGAACAAAAATAATTCAGGTACGGAAATACATGGGAAACATATTCCTTATAACGAAGTTCACATCCGATATATCGAACTCTGGGCGCCTAGAATGGCCGCCGAAATGCATGATCTCGGAGCGGCGATTGAGATGTGGATTGGCTGCGACCACGGAGCAAGAGCCGCGACTGAGACATTGCGCCTCGCACGGAGCGACGTGACGCCCAATACTTACCGGAACTGTTTCCGATGCGCGGGACTCGCGACGGAACCCGCCCAGTCAGTGAGTGCGGACCAAGACAGCAGCATCGGTGAACTGTGGGAAGAGTTCGCCAACGTTCCCGATGATGTCGCCAGTGAAATCCGTCCGACGCTTATAATGAAGCCCTTGCGGCAGTCGATGTGCTCCGCCAATGATTCTTAGATTTTTGAGGACACGGACCCGAACTGGTGCAAACAATGTTTCGTGTAGAGAATGCTATGCTAGTTGAAGCCGCCAAAACGAAAGTGAAAACAAAAATCACCGTTTTTTTTTTTTTTTTGCAACGTGGGCAGTTAAGGTGGAACGTAGCTTTGATACTTGCAATAAATGGATTATTTTGGTCTGGTAATGTCTACTGTACTGTGTTCGTTTCTGCATACGCGGATGGCGGAGTTGGGGAGGGGGCGGAGGGCTCCCGCGGATTGCGAATTCGTAACAATAAGCTCGTTATAGGCGGGTTAGGCTATATCGAACTATTGGATATATCGAACTAATCGCGGTGCATATTGCAGTTCGCTATAAACGGGTTTGACTGTATATCGTGTTTCGTGGCTGTTTAAAGGCAAGACTAAACGAAGACAAAGATTTTGGACACGCTAATGTGCATGTGTACTTCCTGTTTCTTTTTTTAAAGCTTTCTACGTTTTTTAAAGCTTTCCATTCTGGAGATGTCTCGGTTATAGCCGTGGGTGCGGTCTGTTGCCATTTGTGCAGAACCTTGACCTCAACATGTGCCGCATGGAGGACACTGACTTTGCGACAGACTTCGAGCTTGAGCTGCTGCCTGGAACCCAACGAGTCACCGCTCTGGTCGGCTACTTCGACTGCATTTTCGAACTTCCCGTGCCTGTAAGTAAACGGGAGGCGTGCCCTCTAAAAAGGTGTAAACTCAGCACGTCGGTGTTAGTGGGCGTTTGGAACGGTTACATCTGAGTGACACTTTTTTTGCCTTCTCGCAATGCGTACAACCAACGTGCAACCAACATATTTTCCCTATTTCTCCCTCCCGCCAATGGTCTGTCCACAGTCAGTTTTAGTGGAAGCCCTGTGAAACTTGTGTGGCAGCAACTGGTTGCCTTTTAAATGCAGATGTTGGTCCGTGCACTACACAGTGACAGGTTAAATGTTCAAAAGCAAATAATTTTCACGCTGTTGCGTGACTTCCGTGTCGATCCGCCGTGATGTGTTGCGTTTGAATGGCAGAGGTGTTGGGGGTGAAAATTTGACATCGGGGGTAACATGTGTGCGCTCTTTTTTCACAGGTGGTCCTAAGCACGGCTGTTGACGCCGAGCCCACCCACTGGCAGCACACTGTGTTCCTGCTCGAGGAGCCGCATGTGCCTGCACCGGGTGAGTGCTTGCTGCTCGCCACGGAATGCCGATTTTTAATACAAAGAGATTAAAAGGCCCGTTGTGCGAAAAAGACTGCATTCGGCGTCCGTAGCAGCGAAATGGCTCCTAAAGATGCTATTCATGTGACATTCTCACCATTGAGCAGAAAAATTAGCGTCAGTAGCGCGAAAACCGCTCCTAAACCTTCCATTCGCTGCGATTTATTCTTCATTGAGTGTAAAAGCGCCATAGCCCGGCATCTCTAGCAACAGAATGGTTTGTAAGTGTCCCGGAACATTGACTGCGACTTGTTACCGATTTAGCGAAAAAGCCAACGTCCTATGAATGGAGCAACGAAACTGCTCTTAAACCCCCCATTCCCTGCGACATATTTCATAGCACGCTCTGTGCTACATGCTTATGGTACTATGCGGAATCAGAAGCATCCGCATCATTGACAGCTGAAACTTTGCTACTTGTGAAGGTCGCCATCCAGACCATCAAATATACCCCACAGCAAAATGTAAGGAACAACTGGGGGCGTTCAATTGTGCATTATTGCTTCTGCATTCACAAATCCTTAGAAGTGTTTAGGTTTGCTGTGAGATTTGTTTCTGAGGAACAGCTTAGTTTCATTGTTATTCAAGCCCAATCAGAAATATCACTTGCTGGGCAAAATTGTTGTAAATCGACAATTTTGTCAAGCTTAAGGAATTTTTTTCTGTTATTGGAGATCATTTGATTGATTGTAGGGTTTAACGCGCCGACGCAACGAAGGCGATGAGGCGCACTGTAGTGGAGGGCTCCGGATTAATTTTGACCACCTGGGGATCTTTAACGTGCGCCGAAATCTCGTACACACGGGCGTTTTTGTTTTTCGCCTCCATCAGAAAAGCGGCCCCCGCGGCCGGGAATTGAACCCGCGACCTCGTGCTCAGCAGCGCAACGCCTTAGCCACTGGGCCACCGAGGCGGGTTTATTGGAGAGCAAAAGAACGTTTGGAACATTCACAGCTTGGTTAAATAAAGCTTTGTTAAACCGAGGCTTGACGCTGTATCGGTGCCGTGGAACGTTCACTTTCAGTAGTGACAACAGGCAATTTGTCTGCGTTTAACTTCAAGAGCAAGGGAAGTTTTGTAGATTCTTTTAAAGAATCACATACCTCGAAAAATAAGCTGAAAATAGCAGTGATGTGCCAGGGAAGTGAACCGACACGACACATCACACCTACAGCTGTCCTAAGTCAAATGGAAAGATTGGCGCCTTGGATGAACAAAAAATAACAATAGGGCAGTGCACTGGCAAGTTATTTTGGTGATACAGTGCAGAATAAGCAATCACTAATCGTTCTAGGGATGCTGTAAATATGCCCACAGAATGCTGGGAATGTGAAAAGAGTTAGGAATTCTTGTTTTTTGTTATTTTGACCGTTTTGCCTAAACAAAAAAAACAGGTCTGGCCTGTTTTAAATGGGCCTCGGGTTTTTATACTTGATAAGCTTTGGAACGCCAGTATTCGGGTTTCCTGCACCCTTGGCTTCCACGACAGCAGTTTCTTTAGGTGTGCGAGAGACAATAAACATCTTCACCCGTTGCTCAGGCGAACCGGAAATGTCGGCTGGCGAAGAGATGCTTTTCTCGCAAATAAGAATCCGAGACAGCTAAATCGGCGAGTGGTTGGTACTGAGAGCTTGGGGGATTTTCTGCACACACAGGAGAGACCACGATTCGAGGCCGCCTGGAGTGCCGACGCGAGGGGAAGAGAGGTGTGAAGGTCACGATCACCATAGGCCCACGGAAGCAGCAGTATGCGGTGCTGGGACAGTGAAGAACCTCTACGTCTGGAAAGAAAGAAAAAGAAACATGACAGCCGCTTACCTAGGACGTTTTTTGGATTGCAACGAAGCCTTTGGCCGTCTACATTTCTGCCTTCTTTGGTGATTTAAATACCGCTGGTTGCAGTTGGAGGTCTTGCTCTGCGACTAAAACACTTGTTGCGTGTCACTGAGTGGTCATTCTAATGAAGATTTCTGTTCAGTTGAGGAAAAAAAAGATTATTTTCTACAGCACCTCTCTTTGGGGTCTGTTTCGGTACAGATGTAATACGGGGGTGGGGGAGGGGGGACTCATGATACTGTAGTTACTCGCGTAATGATCGCCCTTTCTTTTTCAAAAATATGATGCAAATTTAGGGGTGCGTTCATTACGCGAGGTAAATTTTTCGCCAAAATGTTTCAAGTGGAAAACGCAAGCAAGTTTCATGTCATAATTTTGTACGATAGGCCTCCTGAACATGATAAACATAGTAAATAAAAACATAATAAATACCCGACGGACCACCGCCAGCCGCGTTGCAAAGTGACGCAAAATTCAGTGTTTTCAAGAAATTACGTGACGCGCCGAAACGAGTCTGCTGTGAGGTGAGGATAGGTCGACCAATGAGTGGGTGCTGCTGTCACGGTGCGGGACATCAAAACTGCGGACACGGCTGCCGACGCAGAAAGCTGAGCACGTTTTTTCTTTGTCTTGCGAGTACATTATGTGCGTTTAGTGAGAGTTTATTCCGCACCAATAATGAACTCATGCTAGCCGATATCGCTAACATTGGAAAGTCTGCGGCAAAAACGTAGCCATGTCCACTTTAAAAAGGGAGGAAACATTGCTAAGCACGACCATCGTCAGCTAGACTTGGCACACCTACGACATATGGCTGCAGCAAGTTCAGGGTGCGATCATTGGGCGGGAAATTAAAAAAAAAGTCGTATATTGACGGTTGCTGTAATAATTTTGCGAATAGTGAGAAGAGGAGGACATAATCAGATACCGGAGTTTGCATCCTTCTATTCCGGTAGGTTGCTGGCTACTGCAGTAGTATATGCCCGGAGAACAAGGCTTCCTGTCCTTTGCGCTGGCTGCTCTACAGTTCGTTCCCCATCCTTAAAAGAGGAAGAGAGGAGAGTCTGGAATCGATGAAAGTGTTCATCGAAGTGGCAGCTGGTATTGGGAGAGTTACAGGTGGTAAGCAAGATGTGATGAAGGCATGCGGGTGTATGTGGTTGCTTGATTAAGACACTCCGCCCCAAATCAACAGAAGTCTTGAAAAAGAAGTTTATATCAGCAAAACTTTTCCGAAACACTAAGTCTGAAAACACACTTCATACTTTTCAACACTGCACTCAAAAGGAAAGATTAGCAACATTTAAGGCCAGGAATAAGCACACAAGCGGTATTTGCAGTCATCTTTTAAGAATGAATACCGCGTTTACCCCATTGTAGATCGAACCACTTCACGTTTGAAATTGTGAAGTTGGGTCAACCCACAATCGAAACTGAAACTTGTACCACCGTCGATGGCAAGCCAAATGAAAAATACGGAACGTAACGGGATGCAACCTTTCGTCTCGGTGGATCCTCCGTCTCGTTGGACATTTAGGCCACCAGCGCCGATCAGGTATCCTGTTTCGAGCAAGGGCGTGATTCCTCGCCCAATAATCGCAGCCGAGTGAGGAAGCCGTATGATTCTCACGAGCTAGCTAACGGTCGTAGCTGAGTGAGTAGGATGACTGACTAACTCCGTTGATCGACCAGAGTTTCGAATTGTGTCGGTGATTTATTTTCTTGATGCTATTAAACTGAGTTTTTTGAAACGCCGGAATCAATGAATTGCTAAACAGGTTCTCTGTGAAAAAAATCACTTTTATGATGTTTGGGTGACGTCAGGGTAAAACGGTCACCGTGTAGGCGGGATGCCACCTTAGCACGAGGGTGCTGAGAGAGTTCCAAGGCGCTTCCTTCGCCGATAGGAAGCGGCCCCACCTCCCGCGGTGGCCAGTGTGTCAACTTCTTTCCCGCGAAATCTTTTGTTCGCGAGACGAATCGGCAGGCCCCACAGAAGGGGGTGATGGAGTGGCCGTCACTTGCGAATGGTGCTAGCATAGCTCGGTGCGTACAGGGGCCGCCATAAGTTTTTGAAACAAGGATTTGTGAATGTCACAAAATATTTGTCTGCCGGGCTTTATGACAGTCATTACCGTGTTGCAAGAAGCTTCGTCTACTGGGGAGGACTCTCTTAAACGCATACCACGGCAGCCGTGTAGTTTCAAGAAGAAGAAATTCTCTAAATTTACGAGACCGTGCTCCAATTTCTTTTGACCGCACCTATTACATGCTGCTCCCTCTGGTTAAAAAGGAAACTAAGAGGCGATAAAAGACTGAAAAAGAAAAGATTCCGTTTAGTCCGCAAATGGCCGTCAGCGTGATTTTTATGGTTTTCGCTGGAATGACTGAGGTGTTCTTTTTTTTCTTTTTAATATAAAGGAACAACTGAGAAAGCGTAACGAAAACAGGGTGGTTGTATGAGTTTGCAATGTTCTGAATGAGATTACGGTCGAGGTTGCGACCGGCTCACGTTTCAGCACAGATGTTATTCCTTGCGAAACGGAACGGTTACTCTGGGCGCACAAACCAACCAGAAAAAAAAAACACGGAAATGTTAAGGCAAAAGAATATTTTCAAAGTGCATCATGTGCAAGCATCAGTGATGCTGCTGCTGGCCGGAAACGATGCGCGCCGTATTACATGTAAAGCTTGTGGCGCAGTGTCGAACGATGCAAAAAAGCAAACAAATGCGGATTTTTACAAGATGATATTGTGGACTGCTCACTGCCTCCAGCGAAGCAGTGACCCATGGGAAGGTTCAAACACTGACAAAGGTCTTCCAATCCGGTTGCAGGCCAAACTACTTGTTATTTTATAAGCGTATGTATAAGCGGAGTGTTTTGAAGTCAGGGCTCCGCAACAGGCATGCATTCTGCCAAAAGGTGCGAATTTTTTACAGCGAAGCTGTTAGCATATCGTTGGTTGGAAAATTTTATGTCGCAAACAGAAACGTCGGGCAGGACCTAGCAGTTCTCGCCTAATATGCCGAGCGCATGGGTCAGGCTAACCAGCCCTCGAGCACAGAGCTAAACATTCATAAGAAAAGCCATACATTAGAGCCCTTCCACGCTGTGAAAACGAATGATTTGCGAAGCTGCACGTCCCCCACGGAGTTCTCAAAACCAAAACACGTTTGTTTGTATTTTCGTAGCACACTTCCTAGCCTACTGCCTGAAAAAAATTTGGAACGACCCGATCTTTACCCTAGCGGACAAACGTAGAGTGGTCTCTTTCGCTCCAGCGTCGTAAGCATCTGACTGTCTGTGTAACACGCCAACCCAATCCAGTCTAACACTGAGGACACCGGAGTGGTCGAGTTGGGCTGTTTTACGGCCACGTTTAAACCTTACGACAAAACAGCTCACACGTCATCAGTAAGGGTACGAAACCTTTACCTGCGCGTGCCGCCCCCCCCCCCCGCTCCCTCCACTCCCAGCCCGTGGACGCATAAACCGGCAACTGGTCACGACCGGGTGCATAGAATTGAGGCACTGTCGAACACGTCGCTCTGAAAGCCATTTGAGCTGAGCAGGTGATATTGGCCCACGTCGGCGTTCCAAGCGGGCCAGTACCTATTCATCCGGGAGGGATTCGCAGCTACTCGACCAGCTGGAACTTGAGGCAGCAACGGTGGCGGCAGCGGCTTTCCGTTGTTTTCGCGCCCATTGACGCGTCTGTTCGGGCTCATGCTGCTTCAGTTTCCGCTCTTCTTCCTCCAAGCCAAGGCCATGCGTCCGTCCCATAGCGAGTTATCACCTCGAAGGCCTCGACCTTTATTCTAGCGGACAAATGC
The DNA here is from genome assembly GCF_048455015.1 of Haemaphysalis longicornis. Lineage (NCBI taxonomy): Eukaryota > Metazoa > Arthropoda > Arachnida > Ixodida > Ixodidae > Haemaphysalis > Haemaphysalis longicornis. The sequence goes on from NW_027526361.1 coordinate 84,668,501, forward strand.
GTGGGTGTCTCTTTCACTGCCCAGTCGTAGGCATCCTATTGTCTGTGGAACACGCCAAACCAGACCCAAACCCATCGGTCGCAGAAAATAAATGACGAGGTGCATTGAGCCATGACACTCCCACGCTTTAATCTCCCACCACCACAACGGGTATGTCATCGGTACCGACATTAAGCCATACTGTGCATGCATGCCCCCTCCCTCCAGCCCCGCCCGTTAACTTGTAAACCGTCAACCGGGGATAGGCGCATAATTAGGCGGGAAATATACCAGCCAGAATAAGATATATTATTATTCTTCCACCTGAAGAATGACCACCTGGTCAACGAGGGCCGCCGTCGCGACAATGTCGCTCAGAATGGCTTTCAAGCTTAAGAAGAATTAATTTCTCATGCCGGCGTTCCAACGGGGCAAGTTGCTTTCAACCCGCAGCTAGTGGGCCAGGTGGAATTTGAGGAGGCAACGGTCGCGGCTGCATTCTCGGCGGCGGTGGTGACGGTGGCTTTCGGGTGTTTTTACACCGATTCGCGCTGTTGTTGGTTCTCCGCAATCATCTGATAACGGTACTACAGCCTCTGTCAGCAGACTGCACAAGTTGCGAAAGAGGCATCGGTGGTGGTGGTGAGGGGATTAGCCGTTCTGATAACAGTTGTGAAAGAGGGTCGGTGGTGGCGAGCAGGAGCCCTGGAGTAGCGCCAAGGTAATCGCGTCACCGGAAGGAAAACTGGGGGTGTGAGACATATGCTGCTTCGCAGTGAAAACTAGCATCAAATACGCATGATCGATGATAAGGTGCCGGCGAACAATAAGACCTCACGCCCCCCCCCCCCTTCCTCCCCCCCCCTCTGCGTTGTAGTAAAGGTTAGGTTTGCAGCTGCTCTGGAAAGGGGAGGGGGGTTGCCATTTCGAGGGCTAGCCCATGCGTCAGGATAGGTAGGGTCCAGCAGCAGTTCTCTCCCAAGACGTCGATCGCATGCGTTAGGACTTAGCATTTGCCGGCACAAACCAGAATGCATGCGACGAGCCCGGAGAGACAATGAAGAACACTTTTTACCCTCCCCTTCACCATGTGTAGTGGTTTCCAAAAGCTGCGCTGGACATCCATTTTCGTATGGCGGGATGGTGTTCATTTTTTGATGAATAATGTCATCTTTCAGCAGATTTGGTACTCCTTGATTGAAAAAAAAAAATGTATCAGTCTTGTTCTAATTTTCCCCGGCTGATGTCACCATTTTCATTATGTTCATCCATTGCATATTACACCATAGATCGTTTTCCGAAAATGTACATAAGAGATAACTTACCCCGAAACAGCGTATCGTGGTGCATCAAGGGAAAGTATGCATATTTATATTGCTTTCATCATCGGTGCGTCTAACAACCTTTCATTGAGTCTGAAAATACGCTAAGAAATGCACAAACACCAACACAAGTGTTTG